>NC_143075.1:10856666-11165625 GCF_052426305.1 Pelodiscus sinensis
GGAGGTACCAATGTGAGATTTCTAAAGATAGCTACTGCCCTGTACACTTTGCATTCTATGCTATAATTGAAATCAGCATTTGAAAGATGTAGAATAAATGTCCAAAATATTCAGTAAAATGTCAATTGGTATTCTACTGATTAATCACCATTAACACAATTTGTTTAGTTATGATTTATTTTTTAGCTAAAATTGATAGCCTTTGCTTATATGTAAATTGGGCGCTTTTTAAAGCCAACCAAGGTAGCTATGCTGATCAATCCCTAGAGGAGAAAAAAGCAGCTATATTGACAGAAGAATGCTTCTGTCAATCTTGCTACTGTTGCTCAGGAAGATAAAGCTCCCATACCAAAGGAAAAACCCCTTCTATCAGTACAGGTTGCTTCTACATTACGGGATTATACCAGAGTAGCATTGCTAAAGTGGTAGAGGCTCTGGAGTGCCTCCATATCTCTATTCCTCTATGGGAATTCGGTTGTGCCCACCATGTCTCCCCCCCTCCCTCTCCCCCCTTCAACTTCCCCCAGTTGAGTTCCAATGCACCCAATATATTGGGTGCATTACAAATATAAAAACAAATAAAATTAACATCATGCAGCTCAGAAGTTACCAACAGCTGCCCATCACTGAAAAGCCATCGAGTTGCAAAGGAAAGAGCAGTGTGTCAATAAATCCTTCAGGAACAGGGTAACACCCACCAAACAAACATCACTCTGGGATATACTGGCAGGACTGTTGTACAGACTACATGGGAAGCAATTCTTCCGCTCCATTCTGTGTTGATTAGGCCTCAACTGGAGCATTATGTCCAGTTCTGGGCACCACATTTCAGTAAAGATGTGAAAAAAATGGAAGTCCAGAGAAGAGCAACAAAAGTGATTAAAGGTCTAGAAAACATGACCTATGAGGGAAGACTGAAATTGGGTTGGTTTAGTCTAGAAAAAGAGAGAAGATTGCGAGGGGACATGGTAACAGTTTAAGTATGTAAAGAGATTGATTTTTCATCCTCCTCCTTGTAACATTCTCCTTAACCTCTCTGATCATTGGACAAGACACAATGGGCACAAACTTCAGCAAGGGAGGTTGAAGTTTGACATAGGGGGAAAAAAGTTTCCTGTCAGGGTGAAGCACTGGAATAAACCGCCTTGGAAGTTTCCATCACTGGAGATTAAGAGCAGGCTAGCCAATTACTGGTCAGGGTTGGTCTGGCTGGTGCTTGCTCCTGCCATGAGAAGTGAACTGGACTTGACCTCTTGAGGGTCCTTCCAGTTTTAGGATTCTATGGAAAGCCAAAGGCAGAAACAGAAGCGCTGAGAACTCCAGTAGTGTCAGTCCCAAACATTCAATGACTGAGTTGACCTCAAACAAAAATATCAAGAGGATTAAAAAACAAAAACATAAGTGCTGGGGTTATTTCCCCTCCGGTTTTGTCTTTCGATCACTTACTTAGCCCTTGTTGTGGAAAAGAAAGAAACTTCCCCCACCCTAATGAAAGCTTAGATTCTGGGGTAATTACTGAACTCTAGCAACTGGTGCTTTAATCTATCTATATCTATCTCTGTCCATCTGTTTGTTCGAAACTGCCTCCCAATCGGTAAGAGCTGGGCCCACCAAATTTGGCATGCAGCTTTCTCTTGGAAGATAAAAAGCGTTTAGATGTACCAGGAAAATGGAATGTGCCTGGAATGAGATTCCTGTATGCATTTATGTCGGGTTGCCAGGTGTCCGGTTTTAAACCTGACAGTCCAGTATTTGAGGGTTCTGTACGGGAAAAAAATTAAGACAATACCGGATACATAAAATGTCCGGTGTTTTCTAATTAGGTAAGTTTTATTATTATTATTAGGAGTATCAGTACGTAGTTGCGAACTGCTGCTGCATGAGCGTGTCAACCAGCCAGGCAATATGCAACTATGCAAGGGAGTGCGGGGGAGGGGGGAGGGGGGGCATGCCGGGGCGGGAGGGAATCCCCAGGGCTGAACTTGCTTGTGCTTCACCAGGACTGTGCGCGGGACGGGCAGCACCCCAGGATCTGTGCACACTCGGGTCAGTCCTGCTCCCCGCTGGCCGATTCTCTCCCCCCGCTCCCGTCCCCCCCAGCCAGTCCTGTTCCCCCCCAACCCCCTCCTGGCCAGCCCTGCTTCCTGTCAGCCGGTCCCCCCCCACCCGATCTCCCCCAGGCAGCCCCGCTCCCTCCGAACAGCCCTACTTCCCGCAAGCCGGTTCTCCCCCCCACCGGCCAGCTCTGCTCTCCCCCCACCCCCCGACCTCCTCCCAGCCAGACCTGCTTCCCGTCGGCTGGTCCCCACCCCCCAGCCAGCCCCACTGCCCCCAATCTCCCTGGCCACACACACCCCAACCCCCCCTGCCAGCCCTGCTTCCTGCCATCTCTCTCTCTACACCCACCCACCCACTCTCTCCCAGCCAGTGTCTTCCCCTCCCCAAAATCTGAGATGGTGGGGAGGGATAGCTCAGTGGTTTGAGCATTGGCCTGTTAAACCCAGGGGGTTGTGAGTTCAATCCTTGAGGGGGCCATTTAGGGATCTGGGGCAAATTTGTCAGGGATGGTACTTGGTCCTGCCAGGAGGGCAGGGGACTGGACTCAATGACCTCTCAGGTTCATCTCATAGAACTGGAAGGGACTTTATCTCATTATTAAGTGTGTCTTTTTTTTTTAAACCCAACTTTTATGAGAAGCAGAGACAAAACCAGCAGGAAGGTGAAAGGGGCTGCCTGGAGGCACCCCCTGCTTCCAACTGGGACTGCCCCAGCCCCGAGCCTCCCCCTTCCCCTTCCCAGAAGACTTTTAGGAGAGCAAAGGGGCTGAACTCCCTCTAGCCCTGTTTTGTATGGAAACATTTCTGGCTGTTCTCCTGTGTCAGGCAGTGAGGGGAAAGCGCACAGTTTGCTGCATTCCTCAGTCTGGCTGGGGAGCACAGTAGGCAGACAAACCTGAACCTGCCCTAGCCAGGGGACATGCCCCCCTCCCCTGGTTGTGCCTTCTGGAGCTGCAGTGACCATGGAGAGGTGCTTCCCACCTGGCTCTAAGCTGCTGAAGTGAGAGAAGGTGAGGATAGTCTTTCCCCAGGGCAGCCTCCCTCGCCCAGAGCAAGGATTTAAAATGAACAAAAACAAAAATTGAGATAAGGACCCGAGCAATGCGGGGTAGATCTCCTAGAATATCATACAAAAAGTGATTAAAATTAAAAAATAAAAAAAATAAAATAAAAGCCAACCATCCTATCGCGTCAGGAGGTAACACTGAATTAACACGAGTCAGCGTGGGACAGTAAATAAGCAAGACAGTCGGGAAACAGAAGTCATCATGAGTCCACAGTGGGAGCAGCATGGAGCTTGTGTGTCATAGTTCGGCATTTAAGGCCTCCTGCAAAAGAGATTTGTTGATACGGAGACAGAACCAAGCAAACACTTTAATTCAGCAATTGTGCAGAGAGGCGTGTGTGTAGGTGTCACATTTGTTTTAGTACATTACTGCTTTAAATTGAGTTTTAGCAAAGCAGCATATCTGCTGTACAGCGAATGCTGCGTTGGCTTTGAGATGTTTCCATACATGTCGATTAGTGTTTATCTCTTAATAGTATGGTAATAGCTGTTCTATATATAAGTATGCCTGCACAGAAAATACTTCCTAAACCTGATAAGACAAATCTGCCTCCTTTGCTTTCTTTCAATTCAAATCTAGTCAGGAGAATAATTATACCCAACTTAGCCTAAAGGGGGGGTGTTTAACACAGATCCAGCAAATAGGCTCAGTTTTACATACAGGTAAACACTTCTATTTCCCTACAGTAATCAGCATCCAGACAGCTAACCAGTCCACCATACATCACTTAAAGCATCCTTTTATGAGAGATAAAAGGATTTACAGACCTTAAGGGAAACATGGCACATTTGGACTGAATTTTTAAACCAGCATCTACAATTCTATATTAGGGACAAGGCTGCATTATTAGATTCCACTGGATTTGAAAGTGATTTCTGCAGAGTTCTGTTTGTTCTAGACCTTTGTATGCTAAACAGGGCTTTTCCAGAAGGCATGCCATATACGTGCATGCAGAATGATTTATTCCTTTAGGCTGGCACCCATTTCATTTCAACAGAGTCCTAGATGGGCTTGGAAGGGATTAGATTTTTATTGATAAGTGTTGGTAAACATTGATTTCATCCTGGGTACACAAGCTAAAGTTCTATCGATAATCGAAGTTTCCAGATCAGTCAAGTAAGCAAAATGTTGCTTCAGGGGTTATTTGACTAGAGAGAGACTATTTACTTTGTACATTTTGACCTGTGATACTGCGGATGTATTTTACGGTTTGAAAGCTTTAATTATTTGAATCCCAATGTCTGTCATTTACGGATGGAAAAGGTTAACTGGTAGCCTCACCTTTAATGGGAAGGCTTACTGGTTCTGGTTAACAGAGGGGCTGGAGCAGTTCCCCACCTGCCTGAGGCAGGGGCTGCTCCGGCCATGCAGGGCCCGCTGGAGCAGCCCCTGTCCATGGTGGGCCCAGGTAACTCCCCTGCACCCAACACCCCCACAGGTAACACGCTGGCTCCCAGGGAGCCAGCTGCAGAACCCGAAGCAAAGTCTCCCCAGGACCAGGGCTGGCTTTGCTGCAGCAGCAAAACCTCCTCCCTGTGAGCTGAGCAGGCAGGGGCTGGCAGCCCCGCTCCTGGGGAGGCCTCGCGGAGGGCTCTGCAGTATAACCACTAGGACTTTTAGTAGTTACATTTTTACAGCTCTACTGCCATTAAACAATTCTGGTCTGATCCTCTCCTCTCTGCAGTCCTGGGTGTACGTGCACACTTCCTGCAACTCACATTTAAATAGCTTTAAAAAAACCACAAGAAAAAATGCTTAAGATCAATATTTTTCCATCAAATTTTAAAGACTCAATTCTGCCACACTTAGTCAGAGATCATGGCCCAAAGAGAACACACCAAACCGTCTAGTGCAAGCTTCTGTGCATCACGGGTCCCTGGTGCCCACACACTAAATCCAACACCCAAGATGAGAACAGAGTATTACAGCAGCCGGGAGATGCGACAGTTATGTGCTAGGAGCAGAGAATAGGCGTCGTGCCATTGCTCCAGACTCCTGCATAAAAGGCATCAACCGAACACGGACAAGGCCTTAGTCAACTCAAGAAAATTTTCTACAAAGCAATTTGAAAAAGAGTGCGGCTTGCTGCCTGCTGACAGTCACCTGCACTAGAGTCACTAGTCTAGAGGGCACGAGCATTTTCAAACACTCCTCTTCCTGGGAGACATTGTTATCCAGGGCCTCTGAATCATGCTCCAACATACAGCAGGAAGGGGCTGGCACATGCAGAGTGAAATACATGCACACAAAAAACAAAGCCAAGCATCGAACTCCCATTTTAGATATTAGAATAGTCACTAACTCACAAATGAATCGCAAAGCAAGCTAAGGATTCAGGCTCCACCCAACCTGGGCACTGTGTCATTTTACAGACCCTTCCATGCAGGGACAGATCTGGCAGTTACGAACGGGGGCAGTTACGAACGGGGCTTTTCTCGCCCCGGAGGACGGGAGTCGCGGAACGCCCAGATGAGCCGCGGTCCCGCCGCCCGCATTCTCTGGGGCGAGAAAAGCTGCTCCCCGTCTCCCTGGTCTGCTGGTCAGACCAGGGAGACGGGGAGCAAAGCCTCGGAGGCCGCCCGCAGCGGGACAGCCGCGGTGCGCCTGGACTGTCCCGCTGTGGGCGTCCTCTGCGGCTTTGCTCCGTGTCTCCCTGGTCTGCTGGGGGGGGGGGGGGGCGCAGCTAGTGCCCCCTCCCCCCCAGCAGACCAGGCTTTTCTGCCCACAACGCCTGGAGTAGAGCAGCTGGGGCGCTGCTGGGTTGGTCCCGCAGCGCCGCTCCTCAGCGCTACTGGAGCAACCCAGCAGCACCCCAGCTGCTCTGCTCCAGGCGTCCTGATTCAGCCGCTGCTGGTCAGTTTCAGCAGCGGCTGAATCAGGACGCCTGGGGCAGAGCAGCTGGGGTGCTGCCAGGTTGCTCCAGTAGCGCCGAGGACCGGCGCTACTGGAGCAACCCAGCAGCACCCCAGCTGCTCTGCCCCAGGCGTCCCCAAGTCAGCCGCTGCTGAAACTGACCAGCGGCTGACTACAGTAAGCCCGAGGCAGAGTTTCTCTGCCCCCGGCTTCCTGGAATCAGCCGCTGATCAGTTTCAGCAGCAGCTGACTTGGGGACGCCTGGGGTTCTTAAGTTGAATCTGTATGTAAATCAGAACGGGCATCCAGATTCAGCCACTGTTGAAACTGATCAGTTAAGAACAAACTTAAGAACAAACCTACAGTCCCTATCTTGTACGTAACCCAGGGACTGCCTGTATTGTGGCTTTAGCCCACGGCATCTTTCAATTTCCCTTTTCAGCCTAGTTTGTTAGGAGGGTAGGAGTACACTCTATGGCAGTGTTTCTCAAACTTTTTTTAATAAAGTACTCCTTTAAAAAAAAAAAAATTAGAAAGTACCCCCAGTTATCAGACAAATTTTTTTTTCTACCATTGCAACACATTTGTTTAAACAAGTTAATCATAGCCGGGTGGGCGATGACATTTTTGGGTGTAAAAAGTACAAAAACAATAAAGTTCTGTAAAAGAACACAAAAATTCAGTTCTGCAAATTTCAGTTGTGTTGATGTACCCCACAAAGTTCTCTCAAGTACCCCTAAGGGTACTCGTACCACTGGTTGAGAAACACTGCTCTATGGCAGACCACTAGGACATTTCTTGGAGGCGAAGACTCCAATAATGACTAATGGGATTTTATTTATCCCCAGCTAAGCCTCTGTAATTGCACTCTAGTTAATAATCAGACAAAGAAAACCACAAACACACACAATGTGGAACTCATTGCCACTAGAGATATAGAATCACAGAATACTAGAAAAGGAAGGGACCTTGAGAGGTCATCAAGTCTAGTCCCTTGCTCTCACGGCAGGACCAAGCACTATCTACCATCCCCTACAGATGTCTAAACCTGCTCTTAAGTATCTCCAGAGATGGAGATTCCACAACCTCCCTAGGCAATTTATTCCAGTGCTTAACCACCCTGACAGGAAAAATTTCCAAACTAACTTCCAACCTAACCCTCCCTTGCTGCAATTTAAGCTCATAGGACAAGAACCAATCTCCTTCCTCCTTTTAGGTACTTGCAAGTTGTGTCCCGTGTCTTCTCTTTTCGAAACTAAGCCACTAAACCCAGTTTTCAGTCTTCCTTCATTGGTCATGTTTTCTAAGTCTTCACTCATTTTTGTTGCTCTTCTCTGGACCTTCTCCACATTTTTCTTGAAATGTGGTGCCCAGAACTGCACACAGTACTCCAATTGAGGCATAAATAGCCCAGAGTAGAGTGGAAGAATTTGTGCCTTGATCATTAATAGGAGTGTTGTGCATCTCAGAATCATGTTTGGTTGTTTTTGGGTTTTTTTGCACCAATGTCACACAGTTGACTCCTGTTAGCTAGTGGTCCACTATGACCCCTAGGCCTAGGTAACAGTGGCCAAGAGCTTAGCAGGATGCTGTTGGAGAAAAGTCAAGACGGAGGCTGGAGACCTGATGAACCGAACTTTATTACACAGCACTGTGGAGAAATCACAAGGAGATTTCTACTGGACGCAGCCAGGTGAACTCTTTTATACAGCGCAGTAAACAACCACTACTTGACATGCCCAAATTTGTTGCTGGGCAGGATACAGCAGCTATCATGTTTGGCTGAGAGCCAAACATGTTACAGTTTTTCTTTTCCCACCTAAACATGCTTATCCTGCCCCCACTCAGTATTCCCCTTTGACCTGCCTCCACTTATGTTAGGAGCCTGCTTCCACAATGCAAAAAAGGATTGGATAAAAAAAGAAATATTTAAATATCAGTAAGAAATGAAGTATGAGGGTTTATAGCTTTTGGGCCCAAATGAGTCTTAATTGTGTCAAGATGGAAGTTTTGTCGGGGACAAGTTCTCCCAAAACTGCTACGAAATAGCTGGAGATGGGACACTAATCTATCTGAGCCACAGGTCTGATCAGGTATGGCAATTCCTGTATTTGCGGCAGCCAGTCTACTCAGGTATGTTGGTGGCTGCTGCCGATGCCCAGGTGTGTACATTCCCAATTGCTAACTCCTCCCTGCCCCCTCCCCAAACCAGTGACAGACTTTCCATCAGCCGGGTGACAAAAACAGTACAGATATTTTCCATGTAGTTCTGAAGTAGCTGGTTAGAATGTACTCTACGGGACTTCCCCAGAGAAACACTGCTCCGAGTTAAGTGATGAGTCACTCCCAGGCAAGAGATGCTTCATACAGAGCGCTCTCTTCCCTCCCCTTCCCCTCCAGATATGGTCAAAAGGTTGAGCTTTAAAACCTTCCCCCCCTGCCAGATCTGCCAAGTGTTGGTGGCATCCAACCCAACAGTCATTCAGATGAATGGGAGAAAGGAAGTTAACACACAAGTAATGGGATTTAGTCACAATGAGCATGGAAAAAGACAAAACAGGAGTCCCAATTGCTTTTTGGGCCTTGAACAGCAGCTTTCTGGTCCTCTCTGGCACCACACACTTAAATAAGCATCACCTGGCTTTTCAGTCTCAACATGCCTCTCTAAGGAGGTCAGTATTTTTATCCTCAGTAGAGCCCCACAACCCCAACCCCAACCTGACTACAGGCAGTCCCCGGGTTACGTACAAGATAGGGACTGTAGGTTTGTTCTTAAGTTGAATCTGTATGTAAGTCGGAACTGGCATCCAGATTCAGCCGCTGAATCTGGACACCAGTTCTGACTTACATACAGATTCAACTTAAGAACCCCAGGTGTCCCCAAGTCAGCTGCTGCTGAAACTGATCAGCAGCTGATTCCAGGAAGCCTGGGGCAGAGCAACTCTGCCTCAGGATTCCTGTAGTCAGCCGCTGGTCAGTTTCAGCAGTGGCTAACTTGAGGACGCCTGGGGTAGAGCAGCTCGGGTGCTGCTGGGTTGGTCCAGTAGCACCAAGGAGCAGCTGAATCAGGACTCCTGGGGCTGAGCAGCTGGGGTGCTGCCAGGTCGCTCCAGTAGCACCAAGGAGCGGTGCTGTGGGACCAACCGGCAGTGCCCCACCTGCTCTACCACAGGCCCCGGGCTTTGCTCCACATCTCCCTGGTCTGCTGGGGGGGGCACTAGCTGCGTCCCCCCCCCCCCCCAGCAGACCAGGGAGACGCTGAGCAAAGCGGCGCAGGACCCGGGGCCGGACCCGCGGCCGCTTCCAGATCAGCTGAGCAAAGCCGCGCAGGACCCGGCCCGACCCGCGGCGCTTCCAGCTGATCTGGAAGCGGCCGAGGGTCCGGCCCCGGGTCCTGCGCCGCTTTGCTCCCCGTCTCCCTGGTCTGCTGGCTCCCGCAGACCAGGGAGACGGGGAGCAGCTTTTCTCGCCCCGGAGGAGGCGGGCGGCGGGACCAGGCGTCCCGCCGCTCGAGTCCTCCGGGGAGAGAAAATCCCCGTCCGTAACTGCGGATCCGACATAAGTCGGATCCGCGTAACTCGGGGACTACCTTTCCAATGTTGCATCCAGCCTGGAGGGCTGAGGGGTGGACCACCAGACCTTCTTGGACCTGCATTGGGCCAGTTTTCCTCCTCCTGCTAGTGGGCATGGCTGTCTCCCACCCCAGTAAGCGGCCATCACTTTGTAACGTGCTTTGTGCTCGGCTCTTGAAAGACCGTGCCTTGCCAAGGAATGGCAGCATTTCAGCCCACAGCATGCAAAACAATGCCTGGATGTGGATGGCAGGAGTGGAGCATCCCACCACCATGGCACAGCTGCCGATGCCGACCCTGAGTGGTTAAAGCGACAGGGGTCAAGCTCAAAAAGTTATTCAGCCGTCTCAGGGTTTTAGAAAAAGCCCACGCAGATTCTAGGAACACTTCTCATTTCTGCTAGCACCTTCCGCAGAGGACCTCAAAGCTGTACACCACAGCAGCTTCAGGTACACACCTTCACTGAGAGAGCGAGGAACTAGTCGCATCCCCATTTTACAGTGGGGAAACTGAGGCACGGATTAAGGGACTGATTTTCAGAGGCTCTGGACTCTCCCAGCCTTGTTGGCTTCAGAGTTAGTGTGTGCACACCCCATGCTGCTGAAAACCATCAGGTGCTTTGGTCTTATCGACACTAAACTTGCACCAGGTTCAGCTAGGATTGCTTTAGTTACACCAGGTCAAACCTCTGCATGGACATTTGAATCAGTTTACTCCCACACCAACCTAAGTAGCTGTGTGACCGTCAGCCACTTAGTCAGGGGCAGAGAGTTAGAAAAACAGAACCCAGGGGCCCTGGCTGCCAGTCCAATGCTAGCCCCTATGTAATCATGCTTGGCTTTGTCCCGCTCAGAAGGTCACCACCACTTTTTTACAAGAAGCTTTCACATCCTACCCTAGTGACTCGACACAATAAACGCAAGTTCATTTCACTCTCATGCAGGGGCTTCAGGAGGAAGCAGGCAGTAGGGAAGACCCAGAAGTTTTGTTCTGAGCCACTGCTAACCTTGCAGTGGGTGTAGTCACGCGGTCATTGATCTCCAGCCTCATGACACCGTCGGGGAGTTGCAATACCGAAATCACTCACCCACCGCGGCCGCCGGGCTATTTAAGCCACAAGCCTTTTTAAGTCTATACAGGGAATCCCAAATGCAGTTCATGAGCTTCTGCTTTCTTGAGCTAGAGGATCTTTTATCTATGTGGTCCTCAATGGAAACAGGATGGTAGCACCAGGTAGTGGGCCTGCAACCGCTTCCCCTGTCTGCAGGACCATGCATTTCTGCTGCCCTTCAAGTGGCTACAAAAAGGCAAGTGGGAATGTTCTTAAAAAGCAGGAATTTTCCACCCACGGGTGGGCTTTGCAGAAGTCAGTCTTGGAAGCTTGCCCACCAAACTCACCCCTGCTGCTAGAGCTCCAGCCTCTTGCACCCATCTGCCTGCTGCTGGATCCTTGTCCATTGCAGATCTTGCCCTCAAACTGGTGCCCTGGAGCTCTGCTTAAGCCCTTCCCTGGGCTTTGCCCAAAGACCAGGCCAAATCTTGCTACTGTCCTTCCTCAGGCTTTAGAAGCTACAGGCCTCCAGGCAGGGGTGAAAGTCGTTTTATATTTCTTACGGGTACTGTCCTATCACAGCCAACCCCCATTGGGGGTTGGGGGGGAATGGTTGTACAACAGAACCTGTACGAAATTTAAGTGTAGGGTGGAATGGGGGGGCGTGTGTGGCGGGCAGAGAGTTCGAATGTGTGTGTGTGGGGGGGGGGGTTACAGGAGTCAAGGTTGGGGTGTAGAAGGAGGATGGTCAGGACAGAGTGTGGGGGTGGGCAAGGGCAACTTTTCAGGGGCAGGGGGCTGCAGCCACACTTACCCCAGTCGCCGAGTGGGTCCCCCCCCCTCCGTTTGCTGGCTAGGGAGCAAGGTAAAGTGCACAGCCTGTGTCCTTCCTCCTCTGCCCTGTCCTCCTCCCCCCGGAGCAAGAGCAGGCTGTGAACTTCACCTCGCTCCCTAGTCAGCAAAAAAGAAAAAGACCCACTTAGTGAGGGGTACGGGCAGTTGCAACCCCCCCCCACACACACACACACCCCCGAAATGGCAGAGGGGAGCAGGGGGACTCTAGGTTGGGGCAGTTCCAGGCACCCCTCACTTCCCCCAGCCAGCCCCTTTAACCTGCCAGACTGCAGGCTTCTAGTGTAGCAGCCTGCGGGAAGCTAGGCTGGAAGTGCCCTGCCCCTTCCCCTGTATCTGCGTGCCCCGGCAGGCCAGGTTCTTGCCAGCCAAGCACCAGCTCATTTCACCTTCTGCCTCTAGGACATGCCACACCACCTTGGGTCCCAATCTTCACGCTAGGTCTTGTGCAGTGTGGGCAGGAAATGCGACATGCCAGGCCCTCTTTGCCCTGCACCTTGTGTCCCTGAAGAGGGACTGATTCCTCATTGCGACTGACTATCCATCTCCGCTGGCTGTGGAATTCCGCAACCCACTAGGGATCCAATCTGAAGCAAAGGCAGGGTGAGGAAGGGTGCATAAAGCCGCACTGCACGCCGGTGGGCAGCTGACAGAGAGGTTGTTCCTCCAGAGATATAGTCACATAGGACCCATTTCAAAAAGAATTGTTCACCACCCACACGTTCCTATTCAGTGAAGTTAGAATACAGTGGCCGGTAATGGCTTCATTGACACAGTTTCTGAGACAGACTTTTACATAAAAAAACGTCACTTGTAAGGTAAGTCGCTGCACTTTGTGCTGTCACATTTTTTTTTTAAATCTGCTTTTCCCTCAAGATTAAGGCAGGCCAATAGATTACGTCTTAGGTTTTCATGGGCTCCTACCTCTAAATCCAAAAGTCAATCCTTCCTGTGTCATTGGCTCAGAGCCAAGCTCTCTGGACTCCAACTCAACTCTGAATGTATAAAGTGGACGCCCTAAAAAGCCAGAAGGGGAACGGGTTGCATTGCTCAGTTTGATGAAGCAGAAATAGAAGGCGGGGGACAGGAGGTATACAAATAAAGCTGAACAGTGCTCTGTAACAGACTCTGCACAGGAGCAAGAATGGTCACTCGCCTTCTGCAGAAAAATGCAGCTTACGCATACTGGGCCAGATGCTCAGCTGGTGTAAATTGCTGATTTACAATAGCTTGGGATCTGGGCAGTCTGCCAATTGAGTTTCCCTACTCACTTCTGTATCTATTCCCTCAAGGGTGCCTTCTCATTCCCTTTGCTCCCATCATGGTCACCCATTCTGTCCCTTTTCCCTATTTGCATTGCCTCCTCTTGTGCACGGAACAGCATCCCTCTGGTTCTGCACCAAAACGTCTTCCCCGCCCCTCACCCCCAAGCACTCCTTAAAAACCAGCCCTTTTCCGCAGCATACCCATCTTATTTCAAGTCAAACTGGAGTGTTATCTGCCCTACTTTGTGTAGTAAGATGAGAGACGCATGTCAGGACTGGACCATGTCACCACAGGGCTAGACAACACAAAATGCATAGATGGAACTTATAATTAGCAACGGTTAGGGTTTTGTAATGCCAAGGTACTGTCGTCATTCCAGACCCTAGAATTTCCACATCAAATAATGCAACGTTTTGCCATTTCTGTATGAAAACTGGTGATGCAAAATGGACTTCTGCGAGCTGAGATCTCGGCTTCAAAAAACGGGACCTTTTGTGTCCTGAAACAGTCTATTTAAATTCCTCAAAATGGTCCTTCGTCCATATGGAAAAAAGGGGGGGGGGGCAGAATTTCCAGTCTGTTTACCGAGAAACTGGAGCAATATTTCTACTCTGAAGCAAAATTTTGCATATTAAGTTGTGACTATTGTATCCAGGCTTGAAGCAGGAAATTACAGCAGAAAAGCCTACTGAGATGCAACAACTACACAAGTGTTTCCTAAAAGGGAGCATTAATAATTAACAAAACAATAGTTATTTACCCACCCAAATTAAGCCCTTATTTGAGGCAGGGTACTGTAAAGACATCTGCATGGGCAGACCTACATCTTCAGTGAAGGCCGGCTGCGGAGATGCCATTACAAAAGGAGGGGCTAGACCAGGAGTGGGCAATAATTTTTTAGCGAGAGCCATTTCAGAAATTTTTTCAGTGGCCGTGGACCACACCAGAAGGGGTGGGGTCAGGATACTTCCCTGTTTCCTCATCCACAGACCATGATTGGTCTGAGAGTGGAGGAGCACATGAAGTCTGCCTCCCCCAGAGGTTTCCCCGAGGTGCCCATGCCCCTGGCAGTGGGAGGAGACTTCACGCACTCCCCATTCTGCGCCCAGGCGCTCCTTGCAGGGCAGAGGAAACTTTGTGCGCTTCCCCCCTGCACCCAGGCCCTAATTCGCTGTTCCTTAAACTTTAAGACCACGGAACATCAAACTTTTTTTTTTAAATGCAGAACATCAAGGTTTTTTTTGTTGAGCAAAAAAAAGGGGGTGGGGGGAGTTGAGCAAAAAACCCCAAACAAACAAAAACTGAAGGAAATACGTGGCCAACGGGAGCTGCCATGGCCTCTTCCCCTCTAGGGCTCCTAGTTACTCACAGGCTGCGGCCATGTGCTTTGAGTGGGGGGTGGGGCAGGCTCCTTGACTGTCTGCCTAAGAAACTGCTGAGCTGCTGGCTGGTAAGTCTCCCAGCCAGAGTCTGCCTCCAGCACTGCAGCCACTCCCTTTTCCAACCCTCTGCTCCAGATCACAATCTCCTCCTAGGTCACAATCCAAATCCCCTGCCCCAGATCACAACCTCCCTCTTGACCCAAATTCCCTCTCAGACCCCACACTCCCTCCTGCACCCCAATCCCTTACCCCACTCCACCTAACCTCTATCCCAGACCCCACACCTCCGCCATTAGTATCATGGAAGAGTGTAGCTCTCAACCACTTTCCAAATTCTTGGGGTGCCCTCCCAATCAAAAATTATTGCCCACCTCACACTCTGGAAGTGACCTCAGTGCCTCTAGGTGGGACAGTGCACCACTCCCAGTAGGTGTGTGGGTTACACTTGTACTTTTCAGTTGACTGCTAGTTGTATGATGGTTGTGACATGGGCAGACAGTTCACTCTCCTCCAAGTCCCCCTCTCACTTGTGACCCCAACAAGGACTCATTTCAACTCCCACCAGAAGAGATACAAGGCTTGTGTGCTGAACCACCGGGAGCACCTTTGCAGTGACAGTCACGATCACAACCCTTTATTTTGAGAGGCAGTATATGAACTCAAGTTCCCAGATCAGCTGCAGACTCTGGAACTTTGAGCAAGTCACTTCACCTCTGCCCCTCGACTCTCCACCGATAAAATGGCAATATAATTAATATTACTTTTGCCTGCTCTTTGGAGGGGGGATTGTATCACTACATGTTTGTACAGCACATAGCAGAATGGGGCCCTGCTATATTCCCTGCAAGCTGAGTGCTTGGGCGGCCACCCAGGAGAGATTCAAATGCCGCCCGGCTGAGTAGCAGAGTGCCCATGTGTTTCCACTGGTGGTGCACATTTGCACATGCTTGGTGAACATAAAATTTATTCTGCCCAGGGATGGAAAACACTTTTGGTCCTGACCCTGCCTGCAGGTGCTAGCAGCTACCCTACTAGATCTACCACTATTTGAAAATTCTCATTCATACTGGTGCTGCCGAATGCTTGGCCCTTTCAGAAAACAAAGGCACCACTGGCTTGTCCTGCTGCCCTCCCCCATTTTATTAATTCTTGCTATTGCAAGAAAACAAATTCCACCTGCTTTTACTAGACCCTGCCCTGCGCACAGCCCCTGATCCAGAGTGTGTGGCATATCAGAGGCAACCTCCCATGCCCATCCATCCCACACAAAGCCACAGTGCTGATGTAGACCCCCCCACCCATTTCCTTCCCTCTCCCCAGATAAAAAGCCATGAAGTGACAAGGAAGGGAAGCCGTTAAAAAAAGTCCTTTGAGGAGCAGAAGGATGACTGCCTGCTCTGGGAACGCAGCAAACTGCGTGGCACAGAAAGATACCGGGACATGCAAGGGCTGCTTTGGATCCACATGCACAAAAATAAATAAAAGACTGAGACGTGCGCACAGATCCAGGTGCCCAGAGGATGTGAAAGTCATGAGACTGCCACATGCATGTACCATTCAGCACATCCCTGCATATTGGCCGGGGAATCGTTACATGCATCTGAGGACCATTGCTCCAGTGCTCTCACGTGTACGGCTTCGCAGGGGTCCTCACACAGCAGGACCCAACGGTAGTTGTCGTATCTCAAGGAACAAAGTGTCACCATCAGTTTTTTGAACCCAAATGTCTAGGAGTCTGAGCAGAAGCTCCCAGAGAAAGGTCCCAATGGAGCGTTACTAGTGAGCCTCTGCACATGGCCAGCTCAGAGAGGCTGCCCCGACGTCGGGTTTATTGTGCCCACAAAGAGGGAGAAGGCTGCTGCTTCCAGCAATGTGGCGAGAATGGCCTGTCCTAGGAGACGGCTGGGCACCTATTTCCGGGACAAGGGAAAGCTGGAAATGGAAAGGCTGCCACAAAGCAGCTACCAGCCTGGCAGGGGAGGGGGTGATATTAACATGCCACAGGACTCCTCATGCGAGCACCTTAGAGAAACCTTTTGTGTAATCCCTCTAGAAACAGCCCGAGGTTTAGCAGCACAGGCATGCAATAGGGATGTAACGGTACAGTTGACTAACCGGTAAGCAAAAGCTTATAGATTAATGCTACAGACCACATGCATTTCCCCCCCCCCCCCCTCCTTGCCAGTAAATTTTTTTAGCAGGCTGGCCAGCAGCCAAGCTCAGTCCCAGCTTCCCAGCTCGCACTGGCTCTTGGACCTACCCCCGCTGTGTGTCTGCATTTCAAGTGTATTGGGAGCCAGGTGGGCAGGCAGCCCTGCTCAGTTACGGCTCATGCAAGGTCCGGGAGTTCAGACCCCTCCTCTTGGACAGGGGCTGACTGGGGACTATCGACTAGTCGACTAACCGGTAAGAATTTAAGGGATTAATCGACTATTCAATTAACTGATATTGAACATCCCTAGCACGCAACAGTACAGATCTGCGTGTGTGGTTTCTGCACTAGGTGCATGCCAGCTTCCCTGATTTTCCTACCTCCTCCCAAGCGTCACAGTAAACAGGGCCATTATGGCCAATGCAACAGCCTATCAATACTGCTCTGCTTAGCGCTCAGCTTCAGCGTGCAAGAGGGGATACAGGGACAGTGCTAAGCTAGTCTTTGGCCAGAAAGGGAGGAAGGCTAATGACGGTGGGGTGAGATCAGATTCCCATTATGTCAGAAAAGCAGCTTTCCCCGGCTACATACCCCTGGTCTTTGAAAGGACACATTACAGCCACTGCTGCATTCATATTCCCTAAGCTCTACAGTGGGGGCCTGTGTGTAATATAGCAAAGTCCGTCCCACCCACCCCGCACCTGCATTTTAAAGCATCTCTGCCTTCCCAGATACGGATTCGTGCTGGGGTGTGCATGCTACAAGTCTGGCTGTTACGGCCTCATGATACACACCCGCCAACAGCCTTCCTAATGATCTCAGGTGTTGTCTGTAGCTAGGGGAGGTGCAGCATTTGCAGACAGACATCTTCTCCTCAAGCGGTCTCTAAATTTCCTGAGGACATGGTGAAGTGCCCTTGAGGTGGGCTTTGACGGTACCGCTTTGAGTCACACTGCACATTTTATCAGTTCACAGGAAACTGGCTCTGAGCACACGTCCCGTGTGTTTGCTTTGCCCACTCTGTCAGATGCCACCCGTTCCCACCAGGGATGGTTTAGAGATGGAGGGGTGCTGTCTTGGACAGCGGCTGGCAAGGCCTTTGGCTCTGCATTCGAGGAGCACACGATCAAATCGCACCTGGGAGTTTGGTTTACACTGCAGGCATGTCACGGCTGTGTGCAGCAAGGGCTTTCCGCACCCCGGATTCAAACGGGGAAGAGGAAGACGCCTGCGACGGCAGATTATTCCTGCCCCTGCTCCCAAGCCACTAGAACAGTGGCTTGGGGTGCTCAGCTGCCACAAGAAGCTATAGCACAGGGCTGCATTGTGTTCGATCGTTCTCCCCGCGTCTCACAAATGGGAGGCTCCTATTTGCGACACCTGCCTGGAAGAAAGTATCTTGGGACCCACAGGACCCGGTGTGTGAACAGCCACTGCTTCAGGTAATGGTTAGCAACATCACCGTTTCAAGATCTAGAGTCTGTGTTTCCACCCACTGCCACATTAACCCGTAACTAGGGTGGTGAAGGTTTAACCTCACCTGTTAAGGGAGAGCTTATTGGCTAAGGTTCACTGGTGGGCTAGAGCAGTTCCCTGCCTGCCGGGAAGGCTGGTGGGGAGGTGCAAGGGGGAAGAAGAGGGGGCACGTTCCAGCCTGCAGGCAGACATGGGAGCCACTCCAGTGTCCCCCTTTTAAAATTGGTTAACCAGTTAAACATGCTTAACCAGTTAGCCCATTAAAATGAGATTTTACATCCCTACCCAAAACCAGGGTCAGCTGCTTAGCAAGTCTCTGGTGCGAACATCAGTGTCTCCTTCCCACCGCAGGCTTGCACTCAGAGCGGCACTCCTGTGTGGCATCTCACTAGATCTGGAGGCCTGCTCAGCACGGATGTGAAGACATGGTCACATCCACCTCCATGGCGGTGGAGTCTTGGGCTGCGGCAGTAGATGCATGAAGATCCGGGAGCACAGCTCGGTCAGATGGATCGTGTGGCTGAAGTGTCCCATCTGTGCCTTCCTCTACCGTGGTTCCTCTGCAAACCCCCAACTCGTTAAGTCTGGGCTTCAAGCCAGATTCTTAGCTGGTGTAAGTCCCCAGAGTGCCACGGAAGCCAAGTACAGCAGCTAATGGTCTAGCCTGAGCAGGTGTGTCTAGTGAGCATGGTCACGGGTGTGAGAAAGTGCAGAGGGTGAAGTGGGGAGGCCACTAAGTGTTCACACCAAGCCACGAATTTATTAAGGGGTGGGGAAGGAGAGAGAATAGCTCCCCATGGGCAAGCCCCTCACACCACTGAAGCCATGAAGAGTTGGCACTAACTGGCAACCCTATTGTCTGCTTCTACGGAGAAGACCCAATGGGCCATAGAGGTCTTGGTCATGCTTGCCCCTTAGAGGGGGCCAGTCTTGGTCAGGCCCGAGATCCAACAGGGCAGCCCATGTTGTCTCTATGCGCCAAGTGAGAGGAGGACTTTAGTCCATAGGACCAGCTGCCGTGAACGCATACAGAACAGGCCAATTCATAGCATGGGTTGGACAACAGCATGGACTAAGCAGGGAGCCTGATTGGACCTATTTGCTACCAGTGCAAATTCTCCCCACGGCTGAGGAAAGGCTATTCAGATGCCCAGACTGCATGCACATTAAGGAACGCCCATGGACAGAAGCCAGCAGATAGCCAGCGCAGGGTTCTCAGGAGAAGGACCTGTTTCCACCTTAGCTATCCAACAGTCACTGCCACCCTCCCAATGGGAGGCGGGCAGAAGGCTCCAGAAATTTGGAGGTGGATTATATTATGGTAAAGTGTTTCTCTTGAAAAAGGCCCTGCTTTAAGAATGTGTGGGGGAGTAATAACACAATACAACATTGCCTCCTCCAGCCACTTATCCAGTTAGTACACGAAGCAGAAATTGTGCGCCCAGACCCTTATCCGTGCCTGTGTTCCCATATACAGAAAAACAAGTTTTGATGGAAAGCAACCTAAGAGAGGAAGGCGGGGTCCGTCTGGAGATATGGGAGAACTGGGTTGGTTTCCTTTTTTGGACAGGCTCCGTGTTGTGACTTCAGACAGAATGTAAAGGTGACTTGCCCCAGTTAATACCCCTTTCCCGATCTCATCCTGTTTTCTCTGAGAGCAGCCCTGTTTGAGGTGCTTAGGTGTCTGTTTATCTTGGGTATTTATGCTACAGAGGCATATACATGGACAGTGACCCAGGTGTCTGCCGATAACTTTTGCAAGTAGAATAAGAGGTCAAAGATTCATATTGGGATTCTGATACCTGCTTCCTTCCTCCTGAATCACCCAGAAAGCCCAGACATGTAGAGGCAATATGTAAACTATGGAGTCTACAGGTTCTCCTCTGCTCGGTACAAGAGGACATTAAATTTGTTTTAAGACTAAATTTCAGGGCTTAGGAGCTGTGGCAGGACTAGTACATTGCATACCACCAAAACAACAGACTGCTTGGTGGACTACAGTACAGGTTTTGTATGCTGATCGTGCATGACAGACAGGAGCTAAAAAGACAAGAGAAAGCAAGCTAAATGCAGCTTTCTTTCAGAGTGAGATATTCATGTGGCCATAAGTCTTCGCTTAACTCTAAACAGGGTCCCTATGAAGGAGAAAAGGGGGTCTAAAGTAGCTTGGCCCTATTTTATACAATAATGCTCTGTTAGTAGGAAAATTAGAGGGGAGATTTCCAGAGAATCCTACAGGACTGGGGCCACTAAATTATTTAAGGCCACTTTAAAAATATCAACCACCTATAAAAAGGTGGAGGGAATAATCAAGCTGATAACTCCTTTCCCCTCCCCTTCCCTTCCTGTTTGCTAGATATCCACAAGTATTTTGCAATTTAAAAACTGATATTCAGAATTATTGGTCAAATAAAACTAGTCAAGTCTCCAATCTGAATGTTTCTCTTAATAGTTATACACAAAGTACATTTCATATGTGCAATAGGACTGCATGTTAACCTTTAGCTAAGGTGGAACTACACAGCATCTCATTTAATTATTGGGGTATTTAGCAGCCTGTATGTTACAGGTGTTCTTGTTCCCAGAGTAATTAAGTTGTGTACATGCCTGGCAGAAAGTTGGGGCATTAAGTGTCACCAGCCAGCTATACAACTAGTTTGGATGGGGAAGACAGTTGCTTGTTTAGCTGCTTTGCTATCACCCAATGCAGCAAGGTAGGAGCTGAGAGAGGGAATGAAGTGGCTTTGGCAAGGCACAAGAGATTGATCTGAAGATGCCCCAATGAGAGTGAAGCTAGTGAGAACCTTAAGTTCTTATTATAACAGAATGAACTGCAGGTTTATTTAAACAGAAAAGTAGCCACAGTCAAGATTTACTCTACAGAGAGGGGTATAATCCAGTCCACACCCAGACAAGTAATTTTAGAGTAAAATCCAAGCATGCATGTTGTAAGACCAGGGTCTATATGCCTGCAGAGCTCAGTTTCACAGCAATCTGGCTGCACTGAACAGAATCAAATGTGGCTTCAGGATCACTTAGATTCCATATCCCAGTCCCCCCCCCCCCACCCCCTCGCCCCCATTTAGTGAGTGTAGTACATCCTTGAGCCTCAGCTGCCTGGAAAGCATTTCTCTTTTCCATTCAATTTCTCACCCATAGCTGCTTTCACAGCTTAAGCTGAGGTGGGTCTAAACCAGTGTTTCTGAACCAGTGGTACGAGTACCCTTAGGGGTATTCGAGAGAAGTCTGCAGGGTATGTCAACACCTGAAATTTGGAGAAAACTGAATTTGTTTTAAGTTTTACAGCACTTGATTATTTTTGTACTTTTTACACCCACAAATTTCATCGCCTGCCTGGCTACCATTAAGTTGTTTAAACAAATGTGTTGCAATGGTAGAAAAAAAAAATGTGTCTGAAAACTAAAGGTACTGGGGGTACATATATATAATTTTAAAAGAGGGGTACTTTATAAAAAAAAGTTGAGCAACACTGGTCTAGATTACTTTTCTGAACTGTACCTGTGAGGACTCTTGGGTTCTTTCCAACACATTTTAGGAGTATTTGAAAGATTCAGTCACATGCATTCAGCCACTCCTCAGATATTTGCTTAGTTTTACAACAGGCTACATAAAAAGCGCTAGCAAAGTCCGTACAAACTACAATTTCACATAATGGCTTCTTTATATTGCTCTGTGATCATTTCAGTGCAAGTACAATATTTATACTCCAATTAATGTATCATTATATGATAAGAGTGGGAAAAGGAACACGTTTTCAGTAAGTGCTCTGTAACACTTGTCTTATTTCTTGTTTTGTGACCAAGTAGTTTAAGTGAGGTGACACTTTGGGTCACGCAAGACAAATCAGATTCCTGAACAGGGGGCAGTCGTCTGGAAAGGATGAGAGCCCCTGAAGAACAGCACCAAACACCCCTTCTGCGCTAATCATACCATTAAAGGTGTGCTCAATTTCACCCACAAGAGAAAGTCAAACATTTGTTACAGTTTCTACTGCAGAAGCTTGTCCTGCAATGAGATTAGAACTTGCACCTGGTCAATATCAAGTTATCTGCATTGCAACAGTGCGCACAGCCTGCAAAATGCTGGCCCATTTGCACCCTTGGAAGATGCTCTTGGACCTGAATGACAAACCATTTATACAATTGTCTCCCTTTTGCTTTGCTCAGGCTCAAAAAGCTTCTTTGTTGCCGGACAGAAGCTACATACGCGGAGAGCGGTCCTCCTACCTCACCATAGCGGTCAAGGCGCGCCAATCTCAGGAGCACACACAGAAAGTCGTTAGTCCCCCAACCGCAGGGCAGATCAGAAAGGAGGAAGGGTTGTAAGGCACAGGAAGGGAGATGGAGAGGAGAGTTTGCTGTTCAATAGAGCCCCAGCCTCTAGCATCCTCAGAGGTTTGGCCAGAGAAGTTTCAACTGAAGTTTCAAGTGACAGCTGAAGTTATTTACTAAAACCCAATACCACCCAGCGTATGCTGGACGGGACGGGGGGCGGAGAGAAGAAAAGGAAGTCATCTCATTTGCTTATCAGCACAGAGCTGGCAACTGTGACTAATGGTTAGAAAACAGGCAGGAGGCAGGAGGGATCGGGGACACACACACACACACACACACACACACACACACCCCCACCCACCCTCTGGTCCAAGTATGTGGTGTGGCTGGAGCTCCTACATCCAGATGGAATTTCCTTGGGTGTCCTCCTCAGCCCTCCCTTACGGAGCCAAGAATTTAACAGCTACGCCGCTTCTGCCAGGGGGCCCTACAGGCCGGCTCCCTAAGAACCGCAGCAAAACCCACACAGGCAGAGAAAGGGTGGGCTTGTGGTTGGGGCAATTCTACTGGGACTTAGGAAACCTGGATTTCCTCCTGCTTGTACCAAGGGGCACCTGGGGAGAGTCAGTCCCTCCGTCAGCCCGTTCCCTCGTCTGTCTAAAGAGAATGATCCTTCCTTTGTCATGTCATTTTACACTATCTGCTGTGTAGAGCAGGAAGCATCTTACTGTGAGTTTAGACCAAGGGTGGGCAATTGTTTTTCACAGGGGAGCCACTTAATGAATTTTGGTACATGTCATGGGTCAGTTCTGCCCCCAGAAGGGGAGGAGTCTGGGGACTAGCCGACTTCCAGGGTTGGGTGAGCCAGATGCTTTGAATTTAAGAGACACAAAAAACCCCACAACCAAACACACCACAGCAAACGGCTCGCAGCTCCGGCCCCTGCTGGGGCAGCACCACAACCAGGAGCCATTTAAAATAGGATCCTGCTGCCTGAGCCACTGCCTGGAAACTCAGTGGCATGGGGAGCAGGATATAAATACAAAGTGGCCAGACAGTCCACGGGACATCCAGCCCTTGTGCCCAGGCCTGCTTTAAATGGTGCCTTGTGTAACGGGAGTTTCTCTGGGCTCTTATGACAGAGCCATTTCGATACAACCTTGTGGCCTTCATCTCTACGAATCTGTAGAGGACTCTTCCTCAAGGGCTGATGCTGGAAAGCTCCCTTTAAGGGCTACAGTCACGACAAGACAAGAGCTTGCATGAAGAGAGGTTGGGGGTGGAGAGATTAGCCAACCAAGAATTTGGGTTCCTTTAAAAATTCTTGCTGCACAGCTGAACTGCAGTCAAGTTGGCCACAACACAACTGTGGTTGGCTCCAGCCAGACCTGGTCATCTGCTTCTAATCACAGCGGCTGAGGGCTGCCTAGCCACCAAGGGGTGGGCAGGGTAGTATCCCCCCCAAGCAGCAAGAGAAACACCCAGACCTACCCACGCAGAGCACCTGGCCGCTCATCAGCCATCACAGAAACTGCACGGAATCCGCAGATTCAGCACCACAGAGAGCAAGTGAGTTACAAGCGAGACAGCTGGCAAAGGGACACAGCTCAACCCATTGTTAATCTCCTCCACCCTGTGGATTCACAAGCCTCCCTGGAGGATGCCCACCCTAATGCAGGTGGGAGGGCAGCTAAATATACTTCAGAGTATTGAATATGCAGGCATGTGGCAGCCTTCGCATCTGCAAGAGTAACAGAGGGAGCACAAGAGGCACTTGGGGCTGTTATGGCCGCTCTTTGGCGAGCCTTTAATGTACCCGGAGCAGTTGAGGCATAGACGGGATTAGAGGGCAGCAATATCCCAACCATGGAGCAGCTCTCAGGCCTGGAATGAGGGCTGCCAGAATTAGGATGCGGGTGAGCTGGAGAACACCCTGCAGCAGGGGGCAGAGGGGTACGTGTGGGGAGAGATCTGAAGTGGATTGGAGTCAGATTCTTGCACGGTTGGTCTGGCTAACAGCGCTTGGCACAGAAGCCTCCCCTTGCAGCCTAAGGAGGAGGGAGCAGCCCGGACTCGCACAGCCTGGGTCGTGAGAAAGGAGGAGTGATGGATGGAATGAAACTTCACCCGCACAGTGTTGGACTAAGGGGTGACTCTCTGGAGGGACTTTTGGAATCAGGCCCCATGGGTTTCAGCTCATGTCCCTAGGATCCTGTTGGTGCAGGTTGGGACTCAGGACCAAGCCACGTAACTAGCATAGGCACTAGGGATGTTAGCGACTAACCGATAAGCAAATGCTTATGGGATAGTCCAGTAGCTACTCAACTAGTTGCTTCCCCCCACCCCTTTGCTGCCTCTATCAGAGAGGGGCAGCACGTGGGGGGAGCAGGAGCTGGTGCTGTAGGGGAACCGGCTCTAGGGGCAGCTGAAGCAGAGGCACAGCAGGGAAATTGCAGGGTGACAGCTGGTGCCAGTTCCCACTTAGAGTACTTCTGGGTTGTTGGTGGTGGGTTTTTTTTTTTTTTTTTTTTTGAAACATAGAAGAGCCCTTTAGGGCTCTTGTACATTTCAAAAGCAGAAGTGGCCAGGAAGCATGGGGGAGTGGGGACTCAGTCCCCGCTTGCCTGGTGCTCTCTACAGCATCCCTCCCCTTGCTGTCCCTATAGAGGCAGCAAAGAGGAGGGGGGGGGGGGCAGCTGGCTTAAAAGCCAGTTCCCCCCCCAACACCATCTCCAGGGTGCCACCAGCCCCCACCGCCTCTATCAGAAGCAGCTGGGGGGGAAGGGGCAGAAATAAGGGACACTGCTAGGAAGCAGTCCTGTCCACAGGGGTCCCAGTGGGACATTGCGCCCACTGTACACAGGGGCTGTTGCTGCCAAGCAGCCTCTGCATTTTAAATGTAGTAAGAGCCCAGCAGCTCTTACTACATTTAAAATGCAGCAGCAGCAGCACAGGTCGCTCCGGAGCTGGCTCCTGAAGCTACCTCTGCTGCAGCTCTGCACAGCAACGCTGATCGACCGGTCCTACAGTCAATACAAATGGTATCAACTGTACGATTAGCCGGATAATCGCATGTTAACATCCTTAGTCGTCACAGCTTGAGTGGCAGATCTGGGTCAGAGTCAGAGCAGAACAGTATGGACGTGAGCACAGCAGAGACACCCATGCCGTGCAGGCACTAGAGTCCATAAACCCAGGTCCTGTGGGGCTGGGCTTAGTGTGCCGCAGACACTTTTCCAGGCCACTTTCAAAAGGATCTCCTAGCATTTCACCAAAAAAAAGGTTGCTTGCTCGTCTTACATTCTGGGAAACTGAGGCACAAAGAAGGGATGGGCCTCATGGAGACAGTCAGGGGCAAGGCTGGGAATAGATCCCAGGACTCCCTCTTGTGCAGCTGCAGTGATGAGGGCACTGTGTTGGCAGAAATTGAGGAGGAGGTGTGCGAAGTGCCGATTCACTGAAAATGGGAATTACAGCGGAAACAAGCTCATCTGAGGAAGTGAGTTTTGCCCACGAAGGCTCATGATACAATATATATTTTTGCTACTGTCCAAAGTACCATAGGACTATTCTTAGTGGAAACAACATTCTTGATAAAGCTTTGGTTGGGAGCTTCTCAGTTCCAGGATGGAACATGACTCAAAATGAGAGAGGGATGCCCCCCCTCCCCAGACTAGTCAATAGCCTAGTGGCTAGAGCCCTCCACTGGGATGTGGGAAGTCCAGGTTCAAGTACCTGCTCTGATGTGGTTAGAGCAAGGCCCTTGGGAGCCCTCCCTCTCATATCCCACGTACTGGGCGGTTGGCCATTACAGCGTGGGCGTGTGCCTCAATCTCACACAAAATCACACACGCAGACGTGTTTCGGTTTCATTCTGCCTTACAATGGAAACCCAGCCCGGCTACAGGCTGTCTGCTCCTTATTTCAGCTCCCTCCGTTGGCTGTTGAGTTTTCAGATGAGAAACAAGACAGAGCAGCCAGCACCCAGGGATTTTCCAGAGACCACCAGCCCACAGGTCACAGTTGAGGAGCACAACTACAGTTAAATCAACAGGCTATTTCACAGAATGCATTTTAGCATCCTGACTCTGGAGTAATCACGTAACCACTGAAGGTTTCAGTGGTAACATGTGGTGGAGGGGGCAGAGAGGTTGGGGGGGGGAGAAGACAGCAGGGGCATACAAGCTCCTACCTACCCCCTCCCCCTCATGCTGCTGCCTCTAATACAGAGGCAGCAGTGCAAGGGTGGGGGAGGGTTGTATGCAACTGTGTACACGGTTACACTTTCACATCCCTACTCCCGACAGTAAATCCTCCTCCATGTTTTTAACAGTGCCCCAAACTCGAGTCCCTGCTTTGTGTACGCTCCAGAGTATGTTTGTCCAATACTATATAGCACTCCCCTCACCCTCGTCATGCCTGACCCAGGAAGTAGGAAGGATTTTGCCATCAAGCCATCTGTCAGGGGCTTCTGCTGAGGTTTCATGGAGCTTTCACATAATCCCTCCTCTCTAGACAGACTCTTCCAAGGCTTGGACTACGCACATTTGGCATCCGAGCCAGGCAAGATAATCACAGTCTACAAAGCGTCCAACCACAATAAGCTCATGGCTACCTGGATGTCGAGCAGTCTCACTAAGAACCTGTCATTACAGCAGAAAAGACCAGACCATTACTCTTCAGCAAAGGGAATTTGGGCTGCCAGAGCCAGAGAGAGTCAAACATGAGATTAAAAGCACTGGAGCAAGGAAGCCTAACCAGTAGCTCAACACTGGCTCGATATCGTAATTCTCTGCCACTCTCCAGCTGCTTAAGCTATCCTTCGCGAACGGGTCATGTCTGCCTTTTACTATGCGCCAGCGCATCTCTACTAGCCTCAGAGGCATCACTTCCAATTCACACCCATGGCAGGGAGTTCAGAGTGAGGCCCAACAGTCATTATAATTTGTGTCCTTTTTCCCAGTCACAAGTGACCTGTGCCCCATCCCGATTTTCATTCCCTGCCTCTTAATTTTGCCCATGAACTTGGAGCATCTTCAGACTCTGGATTGTGCAGAAAGGGTAACACACAACTCCGCCGACGGCGTGCACAAGATCTATGCATTACACTTCGGATGAGACATGAAAACATTTATTTTTGGAACTATGTAACTGCTAAAGTTTTCAGTGGTTACAGGATTACATGCAGAGGGGCAGGTGGGAGCTGGCTTGAAAGCCGTCTCTCTCCCCCACCCTCCAAGCACCACGGCCTGCCTCCCGTTCCCTCCTGCTCACTCTGCCTCCGATACAGAGGCAGCAAGGGGGTGCGTGTATCCATGAGGGTTAACCAATGAGTCCAGGCTTCTCTGTTAACCATGTACATGTTAACTTCCCTACTACACACGGGTGAATTTCACCCCAACTGTTGGTGTCAATGAGTTTGCATCCACGCGATTGGTCACCTTGAAGCCACCACACTGCCCTCCCCAGGCAAATGCCCTAGCCCCTAGGCCACATCAGAATGCGCCCCACCATCTCCCCTTCAGGGCACCCCTTACCTCGCCTCTCCCAGGGTGGGCGGTACTTGAACCCGCCACCCTGCCCTCCTCAGGCGAGTGGAGGGCTGGTCTCAGTGGAGCGCCTCCATCTTGAGTATCACAAAGAATAGGAGAAGATAACGTGCTTGCCTCGAGCACCGTCCTGCTCCCCGATGGAAATGTTTACTGTATGGCCGGTCTAGCTAACAGTGCTTGGCACCAAGGCCTCCCCTTGCAGCCTAAGAAGGGAGCGGCTTTAACTCTCACAGCCTGCAACAAACTCTGGAGGGGACCCCCCCACACACTCCCAGCCTTCAGGATTCACAGCCCTTTCCATGAATACCTTTGCTGGGGGCAAGGAGCCGCACTGCCAGCGCTGAGCATTTCAAGTAGTCAAGAGTAAGATCCCCTTTTAAAAAACAAACACAGAATCATGCTTAAATACTGGGGGAGGAGGGGTTGCCTTCTGAGCTGGGGGGGGAGGGGGTGTCACATTTTCTCCACAACCACGGAGGAGAGACGTTCTTATTCTCACATATCACAGGAGTCCAGGAGATGGGGATTTAAAATCAACTCCCAACACCATGGAACTCAACAAGACCTCAGAGTTGGCAATGCTGCAGTAGGAACTGCTCTATAGGATCTCACCCGTGGTCCATCTTGATCAGCTGTCCTGAGCGGCCAGCGCTACACGCTTCCTGAGCCAAGGCATTTACTCACAAGGAGAGAACAGACCCATACCAACACCTGCATGTTACCGAAGGATCCCTGAGGTCTCAATCCCACTATTCCCTAGGTACGTGTGTCCACACACACCCTGCCCCCAATTCATACGCGTTGCTGCACGGAGGAGGAGACGCTTCAGAGACCTAGCTTCTCCCTCGCTGCAGGACGGGGCTCGAGGCAAGCACATTATCTTCTCCTACACTTTATGATACTCAAGATGGAGGCATGCCACTGAGACCAGCCCTGCTGCCTGCAACCCAACTGCACACAAGTCATTAAATATACATTTATGAAGAGAAAAAAAAACCCTCACTCCCCACACTCTTGTTCCAAGGCTGAATACTGCAACCGAACGAGCTCTGCTGAGCCAAGAGAGACTCTACACTGTGCCTCTCCAGCAATTAACTGCATCAGCAACTTTACAGCCAGAACACGACTTTCCTTTGTTTACAACCAACGTTTCCGTGCAAAACCTGTGCTTTAAAATAGAGACCCGTTTCCTATTTGACACTCAAGCACTTTTCCTCTCGGCTCAATGTCCTGTGTGCGTGGGCAGATAGCGCTGCCACTTAATGGTCAGAGATAGGCGCTGGGAGGATACTGGAAAGAAAAAGTAGGTTACATCCTGGGCTAAAATGAGTTTCTACTGGACTAGGGATGTAAGTAACTAGTCAAGTCACTACTTGACTCATCGCTTCCCTCCCCCCCGCTGCCTAATAGAGGCAGTGGAGGAGGGGGTGGGAGGGGGAGCAGGAGTTAATGCTCGGGGGAGCAGCTTAAAAGCCAGCTTTCCCCCAGCACTGTCTCCACCGGGGGGGGGGGGCGGGGAAGGGGAGCCAGAGGTGCAGCGGGGGACCCAGCGTGAGCTGGAACTGAGCAGTCCTGGATTGTGCTACCTCCCAGATGCAGCACCTCTGCTTTTTAAATGCAGTAACAGCCTAGAGGCTCTTACTACACTTAAACAGCAGAGCTGCAGCAAATCGCCTGATCGACTATTCTATGTATTTCCATTGACTACTCGATTAGCTTTGTAACATGTCTATACTGGACCTGTATTTTCCTACTAGCTATGACGGAGACATGTTAATATACATTATGTATACACATACTACGCAGATGCTTGCCACCGCATTTTGGGTATAGGTTTTATGCACCCAGAAATCATATCAGAAGCCACAAAGTTCAGAGTTAGAACTAAACTTACAGGGGTCCTAATCATTTTACATTATGAAACTCAGGCCTTGTCTACACTTGCACTCTGAAATTGGAGCTGCAGGGATCATAGATAGATGTCTATCAGGGATGGTCTAGAAGTACTGGGTCCTGCCGTGAGGGTAGGGGACTGGACTCGCTTACCTCGAGGCCCCTTCCAGTTCTAGTGTTCGATGATCAACCCCCCAGAAGTTGATTTAGACCCACTAAATTTACTGCTGATCATTTGCCCATCAACTCTGGTACACCACAGATCAAGACATGAAAGAGGAGTCAACGGGAAAGTTTCTCCTGTCGACCCCCCGCAATAGACACACCATGGTAACTTGATTTAAGGAAAGTTAACTCCAGCTACGCTATTCACATAGCTGGAGTTGCATACCTCAGATGTTACTAAGGGACAGACCTGCCCTCAGTCAAGGAACCCCAAACCACCTTAACTCTGCCCCTTTACCCAAGATCTAACCTACCCATTTTTAGGCAGATAATCTTTTGTTTATGGACTTTAGCGGCTGTATCAATAACGTGAAAAATAAGTCTTATGATAGAAAGTTGCTTCCAAACTAGCTATGGAGTAATCATCAGTATTTCATAAGAGAATGAAAATCTCTTGCCTAATGAGTTAGGTGCCTAAATCCCATTGACAATTAGTTGGATGCTTACCTCCCTTACATTACACTTTAAAATACAGATGGGGATTTTCACAGAAAGAAATGCCAGCCAAAAACACCAAACCAAAAAGTGGGGCGGGAGAGAAGAGCTTTGGGATAAGTTGTGTTCTGATTGGTACGGAAGTTTTTCTGGCAAGTGATAAAAAAATATTTTTAAACTGAGCAGCAACAAAGACAAGCACAGTCTCCTGTAGTAAAAGTTTGAGCTCGACAGGAGGCAGAGGAGAGGGGTTGCACTGTGCTTCCATGCTAGATAAGCTCAGGACTCAAACCAAACTTCAATGCTGGGAGCCTGAATGACAGAGAGGACGGACAGCAAGGCTGATCCTGCAGAGCCAGATGCACAAACTCAAGTGTGCAGTTGCATCAACACTGTTTAACACTAAGTGGGTATGCACACAAGGGCTTATCTGCATACAAACTTGCGTTGAAATAACTGGGGCCAGATCTACACTAGGGGGCAAAACCAAATTAAGATATGCCACTCCAGCTCCATGAAGAGCGCAAGAGGAGTCATCACAGATTAGCTCAACTTACCACAGTGTTCCCACTGGGTGTTTGTGGAGGGGGAAGGGAGGACTGACAGGAGATTCTCCGGTCAATTTCCCTTACACCTCATGACCCAGTGGAGTATCGAAGTTGATGGGAGCATGATCAGCAAGCCATTTAGCAGATCATGACTAGACCCACTAATTCAGCCCCCAGGAAAAATTCATCTCTGCAGCGCTCATCTCTTGGTAAGCGTAGACAAGGTGTAAAATCAGTTTTGATTCACTCCTTTTGTTATTTCAGTGCACGTGCCCACAAACAGATTTGCCATGAAGCAACCAAAAGGGACTCAAACTGATTTAGCCACTCTGGTGCAAGTTTGTGTGTAGGCCAGTTGGAACTCTTTGCCAGAGTAGAGACCGAGTGCTCATGAGGAAAGGCAGCAACATGATTTGGAAACTTGCTGTTCTTCTCCTCCCTTTTTATACCAGAGATTATGCAACCAGAACTGCAAAGCAGTTTTAATCAGCACATGTCCTGCTCTCTTAGAAGACTAATAAAACCACCACAGTGTGCCAGTAAGTGCCGCACCCAGTCACATTCCCTACCCACAAGTCAGTTCTGTGAGCATCTCCTTGTCTATTTCACACGAGGGTGAGGCAGGATGGATAAAGGCGCCAACAGCTGCCGGTCCGCACATCGCAGGCAGAACACAGTGCTTTTCTATGTTTGCACCCACTCCACCCCTTCCCCTCTCAACATGAGATCCTGCCAAAAGTCCGGATGCTAGAATTATAAACTCAAAGCAGAGATTGCAGCCAAGAGACAGTGCTCCATTCTCCAGCATTAATCTTCGCAAGGGGGAGTTAACTTTAGGCAGATGCATGAACCAGCCCTTTTGATTAAGCTAAAATAACTGGAAAGGCCTAAACCAGAATACATCCCCAGCATCCTACCCGCTCAGAGGTATTGCAAACAACTCTAATGAGCCAACCCATGAAGCTAGCGCTCTATAGCAGCAACAAAAACAAAAAACAAAAACCAGATTTATCACCTGACTCTGTCTTACATACAACTCTTATCAAGAGCCAACCTAAACAAAGGAGTTTGAGAAATTAGTTTTGCTTCTCCTTTCCTGCCCCCGTTATTTTAGTCTCTGCACTAAGGATGTGAATGGTTAACCAGTCAGCATCACCTTTACTGGCTGATGCATTACAGTTAACCATCGGGGCTGAAGCAGCCCTCTCCTCACCCTCTCCCCTCCCCGTCCCGTCCCATTTAATCAGTTAATCAATTAAATACGGCATTTAACTGGTTACTTTATTAATGGGATTTTACAACCCTACTCTGAGCAGGTGCAGAATTACTAGAAGACCTTGAGAAAGGGCCCTGTTCTTGCCAGATTTCCAGCAGCGTTCTGCTGATGCTAGAGATTGAGATGCACATGAACGTGGAACATTCCAAAGTTGTGGTAGGTTGTGTTTCCACATCCCCAAGCTGAATAGTTACTGAATTCAGCATGTCAGAGCGAGGAGCAATGCTGCTTTTAGCTGTAGAACCAACCACTATGGTTTTTTGGAAGAAAAAAAAAATACCACATCATCCGGTGACACTTTAAATACTAACAGATCTGGGCAGAAGCTTTCATGGGTGCCCATGATGGGTACTGCCCAGCAGAAGCACCTAAGCAATGTCTTAGACTTGGCATCCTTTGGAAGGCCCCAAGCCAAAACATTGGTGATGGCACTTTGGTTTTTTTAGTTCCTGTGCTCCATCTGGTGGTTAGCAAGTTGTCAACCTTGCTTAACTGACCACAAGCAGCTTCTTTCTATGAGGGAAAGGTTAACGAAGCATCTTTCAGATTCTAAGAACACTGACAAGTCTCATCCCAGCAAGCGTATAGAGGCTATTCGAATCGCTCGCCCCCAAAGACTCGTTTATGTCCATGAAACTTCTTACAGCCACTCTGTGAAGTGGAGTCAACCTACTGTGGTAGTGCAGTCATGCCCGTTAGCCTGTAGTCAGACAAAAAAGTTAAGCTGCACTGTTTTCCCCACATCAAATTGCAGTGCTCCTTACAAGCTGTGCGGTCACTCAGGAGAGATCGGAGTGCCCAACAGCTGATCAGCAGAGCCCCACAACCACGTTTTGAGTTTCTCCTGGTGGTGCACGTTTGCCCATGCCTCAATGCCCATAAAATGTATTCCACACACGGAACATTTATAACCACCTCTTCCCACCTGGAGTTGCCCTCTGTCTGGGGACAAGAGAAAAGAGATAATTCAGCCCAGCCCTCTGTTGTGCTATCCAGGTCTGCTCCTCAGGCAACTCCATCAGGCAAAGGACGGGCCATTCTTAAGAGGCCCATCTCAGTCACAGCCTCGTACTTGATGCACAGTTCTCTTTCAGTTTAAATCCTAACACCCCACAGGGCAGCAGCGGATGCTGGAAAAATAAGACAGCGTGACGCTGCCGCTACCTTCACCCAGAGGCCAGACAAGATGGCACGTGACCCTCTGCCCAAGCTCCCTCCGCCCTGGCGCTAAGAGTGAGCAGAAGGAATGGAGCTCCCTGCCACCTCACGCCCCCATGGCACCTTCCCCTGCTGCCATTTGCCAGAGACCCCCCACGGCCACATGCATTTCTGCTGGGCCCAAGCTCGACTTACAGGATTATACAACACGATGAGCTAATTAAAACGAGGGTTTATTTCGGACCCGGGAAGGGTGACAAGGCAAAATATAGCCTATGACAAGCCTGTGGCGCCTTTGAAGAGCTGCCAAGGTTATTTTTTACCTCAATACATCATGATGAATCGGAGAGCGGATAAAAATAAATAAATAACACGGCTATATTTAGAATAATCAGGGGCAGGGCTGGTTACACTTCTTAGGGAGGAGACTAATATTTAGGGAAGGGGGCAAAGAGAATAGCAGCTGTGGCTACTGCCCTGTATGGCATGGACACTGCTTGGATCGGTTGCGGGTCTCCTGTTATTCCTCCCCCGCCTCTTTCACACCCTCTGACGCTAGCAGCCTCTTGTCGCTTCCCAGTGTTTTCTCTGGCTGGGTCCTCTTCTCCCTGCTCCAGCTGCCTCTGCCCAGTAGGAGGCACTTTACTGATCTTGGCCAGCAGTATCCATTGGAGCTTCCTAAAGCTGCAGCAACACAGGGCCCTCAAAATGAGTCTGAAACTACAGCACTTTCAACGTATTCAGGAGCCACCCAGAGTTAGCCCAGCTTCCCTGAAGAAGAAAAAAAACCCAAACATCACTAACAACTCCACGCCCAAGACATTGTGCCACACCCTCCATGCCCACGCCTGAGGGCAGGTGCACGTCACAGCCCAAGATGGGGAGAGCCGGCTTTTGGGCTCAACTGAAGCAGCTCCTTTTCGCTCCTGGGCCATCCCCACACAATTGGCCACCAGCTCATGTGCACTCAGCTTAGGGTCGACAGGTGTCCAGAATTTGCGTGTTTTTTTTTTTTTTTTTTTTTTTAAAAGAGGACAGAAGACACCAGGAGTGTGGGATTTAAAGGCGCCATGACACTTGTGTGCGGTTTTGTTTTTTGCTCAAGAACTTTGTTCCCTGGTGTGTGTTCCTCCCTCCCCCCCCCCCCCAACAACTTAGTTTGCAAGCATGGCAGGAAACAATCATGCAACCCTATTAGCAATCCTGAAACGGGATTTTTTTTTTTAAAGACAAAAGTTAATCTGAAGGTTGGGGTTTGTTTGGTTTTTTGTTTTTAAAAGTCTCTTGGTTTGAGCCCCATCTCCCAGGGATTCTTCTAGCCAAGTGCCTCAAGAGGGGACAGAGATGTAGAATCATGGGATGCAAATCAGGACGCCAACCGTTACATGCTCAGACTTATGGGACACAGTATGTCAGTGGGAGAAGACCCAAGGCCATTCATTTGGAGCTGCTGTCCTGACTACAGCTCCTAGCCCGGAGGAGGGAGACGGACTCTCCCTCCCACAATGAGGGAATACAACAGGGACTTCCTGGGGAAGGATTAATGTGAACAGACCAGGCAGGGACGAGGAGGGGGGAGTAGAAGAGGAAATTTTCCCCTTGCCTGAACTTCTCATTGGTGGGAGGCAGCTGGAAACCAAGCACACAGATCAAAGCCAGACTCTCGCCCTTGTCTCTGGCTTCTAAGCAGCAGCAGCGCCCCCCCCCCCCCCCTTCACTCTAGCATGAGGCAGGTTTCTTGTTTAGTGTGTGTTTATCAGGGCTGCTAGGAGGAAGAGGGACATCTTTTAGCTCTGGCTGCCCCAGTGCTGGCTAGAGCAAGCCTGAATTTATTTCTGTGCAGACTCTTATGTAAAGCACCGAGGAGATTAGTAGGCAGCTAGTTATAGAGTCATGACACAAACCCCATTTAATAGCCGGAGACTTGTGACAGGTCAGAGATGGGGATGATTTCCATACCTCGTTATCACTATCACGCAGTCACAGCCGGCTCCAATTCGCTGGGGGAAGGAAGAGGATGGATTTACGAGGGACTTCAAGCAACTGCTAGAATAGATCTCCCCCCAGCTATTGTAAAGCCACAAACATGGGGGGGGGGGGGCGCGCTAGGAACTGCTGTGGGCCCATCTGGGCTGCTTTTTACTAGGATTCTTGAAGGAGAAAGTGCCCAGACACAGGAGGCAAAACTTTCCACTGTTTCATAGCAAGGATCCCAAACCCGACTAGTCCTCAAGAGCAAAAGGGATTTGAGGCCACAAAGTTGTGCACGAGCCCAAAGTGCAGCCCCTAACGAAGTGGGGTGCTGATCTCCAACTAGGACGCCAAGGCACTACAGTTATACCATGGTCGCCAACGTGTCCGCTTTGCTTCAGTTGGCCTGATGCAAACAGGCACGGGACAGAACCCCATGCTCCCTAGAGGGGTGGACTCAGGATTTCAAAGCAGGATCCTGTAAGCCAGCCACTGGAGGGGAATGGAGCGACACTGTAGGTTACAGGCAGAAAGCCAAGGTCATTTCCCGAGAAAGGCATCACCTACATCAGGGGTGGGCAAGAATTTTTGCTCAGGGGCCACTTGAAGTAGCCCCAGGCCACCCCAAAAGGGCAGGGCCTAAACAGGAAGGGGCAGGGCTACCCACCCCCAAACCATGATTGGTCTGGAAGTGAGGGAGCCCTTTTGCTCTCCCTTCCCACTAGGCACCCATGCCTTGCAAGAGGCTTGGCACGCTCCCTCATCCCAAGGCCAACCAGGACAGGGACAGAGCGGAGAAGGCTTTGCGCACTCCCCTGCCCCTAACTGGCCTGGAGTGGGGGAGAAATAGGGCCTCAGTGGGACAGATCCACCCGCTTGGCAGGCTGGATCCGGCCCGCTGAGGCCCTTTTGCCCACCCCTGACCTCCATACTGCCCCCAGCCATCATCGCAGAGAACGAAAAAGAGATCTGGTGCCCCAGCTGGCAAGTTTCCCCTACGACCTTCTTAAACGAGCAGCCTCACAAGCAGCGCTGGCCATTGCAGGGCACTGCCCTCCACTGGGGGAGCCAGGACTGCAAGGCACGCGCGAGCGAGACGCAGTACGCCTGGAACAGGCGGAAGACAATTCCACGGGACGTTCCGACCGGGCGCAGGGGGCACCACGAGGCAGCAATTAAAGGGCTACCCTGCCATTTCCAGAGGTGCTGGGTGCTCACCGCGGCACCGCTCCCACCCAGTGTGGGGCTACATGCATCCTTCCCTAAAGCCCTGAGCAGATGGGCCTGCCCTTCCTCCCACAGGCAGCCGTACGTGACTTCTCTCCAGAGGCAGGGGGAGACGAGGCATGAAAAGCAGGCTGGGAACCGCACCCTGACCATCTCTTCCCACACAGGAAGCCTGAGAGCAGATGCTTGCTCAGAGATAGGCCCTTACCTGATAAGATACCAGGTCTGTTACAGCCACCGGCAGCCTGCCCAGAGAGCCCTGCTCCTCCCGCCCTCACCCCCTCCGGCCTGAAGAACCTGCAACAGGACAGATTAACGGAATCGCTCCTTGCTCTAGCAGGCTCGCCAGCCAGCCGTCCATGGGGGCTGCCTCTGAGATTCATGCTGGAGCACGTATCTGCCAGGTGCTTTAAAAAAAACCCACCACACACACAGATCGTCTCAGCCAAGGGCAGGGGGTGCAGCCACCAGGAGATCTCAGTTCATTTACTAAGGCATCTGCTGTTCCTGTGTTGAAGCAGGTGAGCCATAGCGGGTCAGACCAAAGGTCCAGCTAGCCAAGTAGCCGGTCTTCTGACACCAGCCGATACCAGGTGCCCCAGGGGGAATGAAGAGAAGAGGGAATTATCAAGCTATCCAGCCCCTGTCGCCCATTCCAGCTTCTGGCAAACAGGGGTTAGGGTGGGGCAGGGCACTTAAGGTGCAGGGTCCAGATGAAGCCTCCTGACTTGCCTGGATCCAACTCCCAAGGCTCTGGGCTCCCCCCACCCCACCCCCAGCACTCAAGAGCCCACGGGGCTGGAGAACACAAAATCTTATAGGCTTGGCCCTATCTAGTGTGGGAGTGGAACGTGGGAGTGTCCCGCCTGCTAAGCTGGGGGCCATGTCAGTAAGATTTTATTTTGTTTTCTTTTGCTTCTCACTTGTTTGTGCCCCCGCACAACTGATTTTTCTGTGGGTCAGTAGCCTCTGATCCAAAAAAAGGTTCCCCACCCCTGGATTAGGAACAACATTCCTACCCATCCTGGCTAATAGCCATTGATGGCCCTACCCTGCATGAATTTATCTAGTTCTTTTTTGAACTCCATTGTCTTGGCCCTCACAACATCCTCTGGCAAGGAGTTCCACAGGTTGCCTGTGTGTTGTGTGAAGAAACATTTCCTTTTGTTTGTTTTAAACCTGCTACTTATTAATTTCATTTGGTGACCTATAGTGAAGCAGTAACATCGATGGCTCCTCATTTCTGTTAATTCGTATCCTGAGGACACAGGTAAATTCATACAAGACAATTTGAAAGGAATGGAGAAAGTTCTGCTGACCTTTGCTTCGTTATTCAGCAACAGCCGAAGGGTGGAGGGCTGCACTGGAACAGATGGACTTATAGGGATGAATTTAGAGCCTCATCTCTAGAGGGATCAGCACAGGAAACGTTAAGTAACTGTCTGACTTCCCACCTGCCCCACACTGTAAATGGTTTAAGAGACCAGGCAGCAGCCAAATGGAAAATATTTGGAAATCATTCTAACGGTGCACATCAAGAATCGGGGGGGGGGGGGGGGGGGGGGAGGGAAGGGCGCGGCAGCGGGGGAGTTTAAAAAGGCAGAAGGAGAGGAAGCTTCATGTTTCTTCTGCCTGCACGTTTATGGACAGTAATCCGGCAGAGCAGTCGCTTGCGGTCACTCCCTAAACTCTGAAAGGGTAAATTGCACATTAGCTGTAGAGGGGTTTGTGAACAATCAATCCTACCAACCTCCTTTTTAAACGTGATCAAATCTTTTAGATGCCCTGGATAGGGATACAAGCAACTAGTCAACTACCCGATAAACCTAGGCTTAATGGGAGGTCAAGTCACTACTCGACTAGTCACATCCCCCCCACCCTCCATATCAGGAGCAGCAAGGGGGGAGCAGAAGCTGATGCTGGGGAGAGCCAGCTTAAATGCTGGTTCCCACCCTTTGTGGGGTGGGGCAGAGGTGCAGTGGGGAACCCAGGGCGAGCGAGGACTGAAGCAGTCCCTACTCATGCCGGGTCCTGATTGCTGTACCTGCCTTTTAAACATAGTGAGAGCCATGGGCAGCTCTTACTACATTTAAAAGGCAGAGGTGCAGCAGGGATAGCTAGTGCTCTGCCCCCAATGGAAATTTGATTGACTACTTGATTAGCTAATTAATTGAAATTTAACTTCCTTCCTCCCTCCCCCCACCCAGGGCTAGGGCTGAGACCTGATCTGCAGAGGGGGAGAGGGAGGAGGAGGAGAGAGAGAGAGAGAGAGAGAGGTGTACAGACTTTGGAGAGATTTCACATTGGAATGTCTGTGGCAAGACTGGAACAGGTAGGACACATGCACAATTTCCAGCTTACTTCCTGATTTTTAAATGGCAGAAGGAACTGGCAGTTCTTGCCCCCAAAAGAAGGGAATTTCCAAGGAGTGTCACAAGCGAGAGTTCTCCTACACGAGGCTGTTCTTCGCTTCCACCCAAGCCAGCATGCGTTTGGTTTGCGACACGCAGGGGTATAGCCGCAGACTTCCCCCAAAGTCCTCTTCATTTTAACAGGAGGCGGGCTGAAGCTTTCTACAGTTTCTCCCTTGCATGGCTGGGGGTCCTTGGGTGGAGTTCATGTATGGCAAGCTCCCAAGAGCCAGCATTCTATGAAACAGACTTGCAATTCCAGCAGATTTCTCTGCTTTTCCACCCTACAGGAAGTGGGGCGAGGGAAAGCAGGAGGAGACGTTAAATCTCTCTCCTCCACATGTCCCTCCGTCACTGCGGGCAGACAAAGTGCAGGCCTTTGAAGAGCGCCCTCGATAGAAGCCGCAGTTTGAGCTGTTTGCAAAAAAAAAAAAAAAAAAAGCGCGCAGCATCTATACAGGAAGAGCCCAGTTCCTGATTTCCAGTTTGGTTTAATAAGAAGAATTTCCTTCTTCCCTTCAGACTCACGCAGGAAGCCTGCAAACAGACCAGCTTCGTAAGCTGATTAGCTTCCATCCTACACACGTTTCCTGAAACACAGAAGTGATTTGCAGGAGTTACTCTCCATTCTGCCCTCAAAGGTAGCAAGTGTGATTCTGGCCAGGGGAGCAGGTTCGGGTTCAAGAAAGCTAACGAGCAACCAAAAGGATTCTTGCCTGGGAAGACTGCATTCTACTGGCACTTCCCTCCACCCTAGTAAAACAGGTCCCTATTTTTGGCAGTCCTGAGACTGCCAGTCCCTCGGGCAGCAGTTGCGTGAGTTGGAGCAAGTGCAGCACCCAAATGTTGTGTGGTGAGCCATTTGGAAAGACAAACCCTGGGCGTGAGCTTTAGACACAAGCTGTATTTCAAGGGTAGCAGGGCAGCCAAGTAAGAAAAGAGCCACCCAGAATATTACAGGTACTTCTAGGACGTTCATCACACCAGCCCACATGACTCACGACACCCACGTGAAGGGAAGTGTTCTCCATCTCACAGATGAAGCAATTGAGACTGAGTGTGGAAGTGACTTGCCCAGGTCACACAGTGCATCAGTGGCAGATCCGGGACCAGAAACCAGGTCTCCCAAGCAGTGTGCCCTCTAACCTTTTCCATGCATGTGAGAATTTTTTCCATCCATGTGCGGAACAAATTTTCTTGCGCTCTAAGGCATGTGCAAATGTGCACCACAGTAGAAACAACCTAGCTGTGGCCGGTTGCTAATCTCTCCCAGTGGCCACACAAGTGCACAGCTTACAGGGAACACTGCTCACAGATTGTGCCAGGCCACCCTGAACAAGAAAGGAGCTGGCTGGCACAGGCCAGGTCATGGCTCGGCGCAGGGGAAGCAGAGATCCCATGAGACAGAGGAAGAGTCGAGGCCCTTGCCAGGGACAGAAGAGCGTCAGACAGGTACAGAATCCGGGCTCACTGCCTGCACTGCCTTCGAGCGCATTAAAGGCACGGAGCTGAGACCAATACACAGTGGTCGCCATTAGACACTAAGGCTGTGAGGGGAGAACTCAGCCTCCCACCCTCATGCCAGAGACGAATCAACTGCGGGTGGGGGGGCGGGGGGGGGAGGGAGAAGATGCCCAGTGTGTAGGAACAGCTCCTGCTGCCGGGGGGGGGGGGGGGGGGGGGGAAGGGGCAGCCATTGCCCCAGGGCCCAGTGATTCTAAAGGGCCCAGGGCTCTCAGATGCTGCTACTATGGCAGCACCGAGCTCTGGATCCTCTACATTGCTACTGGAGCACTGCATGGCAGGCTAAGGGCTGGCTGCCCCGGCCCTTGCAGAGTGAAGCGCCACCCCAGCATGACTGTCGGCTCGGGGCCCAGCATGACTGTCGGCTCCCCCGATCACACTGCAGGAGAAGGCTTAGCTTGTTCCCCCCACCGTGAGTCCACAGAGAGGTTACGACCACAGGCTGCCAAGGGAATCACCTCTCCAGCTTAAGCCACAGACACTCATGCTTGGAGCCCCAAACATCCAGGTTCAAATCCTGCCAGTGATTGGGGAAGGGGGGGGGGCGGGAGGAGTGAGGGGACATGGGCCATAACAATACTATGGCAAAGGATGGTTATCTTCCAGGGGCAGTCAGGGAGGTTGCAGCCCTACAGCCCTTGGAGGCAGCCAGCTAGAGTCATTTACTAGCCACAACCGAGCTGCTCCTTGACCATCAGCAGCCAGATGGGGAAGGCAGGTCAGCTGCTCCACCTATGCACACCAAGCCCTGACCCATCGGGATCTAGCGACTGGCTTTCGGAACCAAGGGGAAGAAGAGGGGCGTTTGAAGGGTCTTGTCCTCTGTTAGCAATGGAATGGAAAGGGAGGGGCTGCTACGTTTCTCTTTGGTGCACCTGCAGCTTCCAGTCCATCTGTGGCTACAGAGGGTGAGGAATTCTCTTCAGAACACACTGGACAGAAACGGCCGAATCACGGAAACACGTTTTTGTTGCTTTTCCTCTGAGCCTGTGACTGAAAATACCTGACCTGCATCCGTCATGCTGGCTCTGTCACTGGCTGGGCTAGCAACCAGCTGCAGAAGAGACTCGGGTCAGCAGCCAAGCAGCTACACCAGAGATGAGACACCAGGCACCTCACAGAGACATTATGACCCAATGGCAGCAAGGGGCTCGTTGGTATTGGGACTGATCCCAGATTTAAACCTAGACAAGCCACTGGTCAGGGGCGTGGCCCCATGGGGAAAGCAAGGGTCCTTCTGAGGACATCCTAGTTGGGCCCTCTCCCTATTGCACTAAAGCGATTGTCCTTGACTAGCGACAAGGAGTCCTGTAGCACCTTCTAGACCAAGAGATGTATTGGAGCATAAGCTTTCGTGGGCAAAGACCCACTTTGTCAGATGCAGGTAGTGGAAATTTCCAGAGGTAGGTATAAATATGCAGGCAAGAATCAGGCTAGAGATAACGAGGTAAATTCAATCAGGGAGAATGAGGCCCACTTCTATTAGCTGATCTGGAGGTGTGAACACCAAGAGAGGAGAAACTGCATCTGAGGAAGTGGGTCTTTGCCCACAAAAGCTTATGCTCCGATACATCTGTTAGTCTAGAAGGTGCTACAGGACTCGTCGCTTTTGCAGATCCAGACTAACACGGCTACCCCCCGATACTTGTCCTTGACTAGAATCCGAGACACACCGCTTCCCTGGGGGACACACAGCAAGCGGGAGATGCCGCATCATTTTGATTTCACAGAATGCTTCACATGTTCTGTCTGCAGTAGTGTTAGTGAGTCTGAAAAAAAAAAAATCCACGTTTTAAACTTCCCTTTCAGCCAACCCAGACCTTCCCCACCCCCCAGCTGCCAAAGCATGCAGCTACTGAAAACACTTATGGTTAATATTTAGTCAGATTCAGTTCAGAAAATACGCGTGTTCTCTGGTGAGAGAGCGGGACGCTTGGACCACAGGTTTCAGGCCGTTTGAGGGAGGGCAGCAGGGTTTTGGCATTATGTTTCCTGTTGCAATAGGTCAGGGTTTAAAACCCAAACAGGAAAATGTAAAGGGGCAGTTCAAGGCATTTGCAGGTTCATTTTATAACTTCAACACCTCAGAGCCCTGGTAATGCCAGATCTTCAGCACATTAATGTGATACAACATATCGCCTCGTGGAAGGCAAATTAGTGTGGAAAACCCTCAGAAACAGGTCCTATGCCGATTTCTTGCTGCTTCACACTCAAGCACTGGCTTTCCCTACTAGCTATCGGTGAACCGGAACCTTAAAAAAGGGACCCCTGGTTGCACGCTGCAAAATGAAAAGTGGACAAAGGGCTTTGGAAGTCAGGGCTGCTTCCTAGTTAATCCACTCAGCTCAAATGAAATCTTTTCTAAGCAGACACACATGCTGTGGAGTCCACAACAGATCTGAATTTCGAACCCCCAGAGCTCAGGATTGTTTGGATCAAGGGGTTTTCGGTTCAGCGCATTATAAAATTGGAAGCATTTGGCAAACTTCTGATACTTTTGCCTATTATTTGAGTCCCCCCTTCCCTCACCAAGTCCTGATAACCTCCTCCCTTAGTTTTTCCATTGTCAGATGTGCTGACAAGGGCAACTGGTACCTGTGGGGAGAGGAGATGCAGGGAGGGCCACCCAGAGGGGTATGCGAGGAAACCCCATTTAGCAATTTAAATTTTGGCAAGGGTACAAAGGAGTGGTGCACTTCTGAGTGCTACCACTCACCTGCATGTACCATGCTGGAAGCTTTTCTGCCAAGATTTCCAGCCTGTTTCTTTTTAGCACTAAGGGATGTGGCAAAGCTTGAAGTATGACAAACATTTAAACTTTGCCTTTGGCCCTTCACTCAGCAGGAAGCATGAAACTAGGCCACCTGCAGATATCCAGTCACACAGGGTTAACCCGGGATACCTACATGCATACTCCAGGGTTACTGGTAAGTCTTCTACACTGCATAAGACCTGTTCAAACAAGCCACCCTTGATTGCTCCATGGTCTGCTGAGGAGGACTCTCTCTTTTATATTACAGTGAAATGCTGAATGAGAGAGACTTTCAGAGTGTTAATTCGGGGGCCCAATTGCCACAATCCCAGCAAAAGTCCAAATACCCACCCACCTCGAAGGTCCCTTCAACTGTTCGGAACACAGAGGTGGATACAAATATTGGTTTCTTCCAGGGGTCAGAATGGGGAAGATAGGGAATTGATGACCCAACTGTTTGCAGTTTGGCAGGTACAGAGGCTATTAGAGACCGTGGCATAATGCTTATGCTACACTTAGATGCATTAAGGGCACTTTCGCCGTGAAATGGCAACGTTCCCACCGACTTCCATAGGGAAAGGATTTTGCCCTTACATTTGCAGTGAACTCACTTGTAAATGCTTACACCAAGCTGCAAGTTTAACTCGTTCCCTCCTTCGAGGGGGAACTCTGCAGTCTATGGACTGAAACAAATACAAAGGCTGCTGTTTGGCACTGGGCCTCGTGGAAAAAGCCAGAAGAGAAGTACCATCTTCACGGGCCTCTTCCGATACATTTACACTGCACACTAAGCCTGAGCTCTGAAACAGGTTTCAGCCCAGTATTTCCTCCTGACCACACAGAGCTCAGTCTGACTCGGGTCAGCAGCAAGCACTCAAGACCCAGGAGGGCCAAAGCTCAAATCCTGCTGCGACTTGGGTTCACACTGTCATTCTGGCTCAAACCACAGATCTGAGTCACATGGTCTGTATAATGCAGTACGGACAGACTAGCACAACGGAGATCACCGGGTGGAACAACTATAAATTCAGGCTTCCAATGTAACGTGCGCACCCAAGTGGGAGTGTGCAAACACAAGTCCGCAAGGCTAGATCCTGCTGACACAGGTTTCCAATGCACTACAGACGTACCTCAGAGGATGCTCGTATTAGCAAGGAGCCTGGGATGTGCTGATTGCGAACAGTCACTGTAGAATGCACAGACACCACCAGTAGGGTTGCCATATGATTGAGCCATGCCAGATGGTTGAAACAAAAATATCGAACACCCCCCTCCCAAAATAAAATAAAAAAAATTAAAATAATAATAAAACAGCATTAAAACAGCATGGCCCTTTTCAGAGCGAGTGCAGAGTTAGAAGAGGGATAGGAACAGGGGAGCGGTTGAGCACTAAGACCCAGGGAAGGCATTGCTTCCCCTTGGTCTTTGGGCTTTTTGCCAGGGGCTATTTTGTGTTCTTGTTCAAGCCAGAACTTAGCTTCCCTGCGAAACCAGGTAAGCAAGGGGGTTGGAGGTGTAGTGCCTGGGGAGGGGGGGGGGGGGGAGAGAAGGGCAGAGAGGCCTGGGGTTGGGCCTGAGCACTAGGATTGCCAGGTGTCCAGTATTTTTGCCTCCTGGCCGTGGGGGGAAAAAAAAAAATCAGAAAATACCAGACATTTTAGGTGTCCGGTATTTACTGAATTTTTTTAAACCGGACAGGAGGCAAAAATACCGGACTGTCTGGGTCAATACTGGACACCTGGCAACCCTAACCGCTAGAGGCTTTGAGTTAGCAGCAAGTTTCAGATGTAACATGCCCTTAAGAAGAAAGGCTTCCATGTACAGACAGAAAGGAAAGGAGGAAGCCCCACTGCACCCTTCTGGGGGGCTACTTTCCCTAAGGCATAAGAGCTACATAGAACTGTGCACCATTTGGGGCTGCAGCCAATTGCCATTAGCCACAGCAACCCAGTTCTAGTCACCCCCTCTCAAAAAGCATCAAGTGGAACTGGAAAAGGTTCCAAGAGGGCAACAAAGATGCTCAACGGTATGGTACGGCTTGCATCCGAGGAGAAACTAAAGAGATTAGGACTGTTCATCTTAAAAAAAAGACAACTAAAGGTGTAGGAAAGTGAAAGAGTTAATTATCTCTTCACACACACACCCCAACCTCAGGGGGACTGAAACAAAAAGTAATTATATTTAATTTAATAATTTTGTATTATTATTAAAAAGTAATAGGTTTAAACAAATCTAAGGAAGTACTTCACACAGCACAGCCCGCCATCCTGGGGAACTCATTGCCACTACATGTTGTCAAGGCCAAAAGTGTAACTGGGTACAAAAAAAGAATTAAATTAAGCCCATGGAGGATAAATCAATGGCTATTAGCCAAGATGGTCAGCCACTCTAAGTTAGGAATGAAGACTGAGAGCATCACTCCAACTGCCCTGTTAATCCCCCTGAAGCTCTGGCACTGAGCTAGCTGGACCATTGGTCTGACTCAACATGGCCGTCCTCATGTACGGGGGCCCAGATTCTGAGCTCAGGTTAGTGCCACTCAACTGATGACAAAGAGGGATGATGTCAGCCTAAGTAAATTCTGGATCTGGCCCAATGAGCTAGCATTTGCTACAGAACTGGTTTCTAGAGCAAGCAAGGCATTTTTCCCATAAACTGTTTCAACTGAAAAAATGCCGCTTCATCAAAATGGGTTGGTTTTGATGCATCTCCCAACACAAGACAAACATTTTGGAAAAAAAAAGTTTTGATAATTCCTGACATTAACGTTTTCAACCAGAGAAGATTTTTAATACTCCAAACATTTCATTTTGACATTTTTGGTTTTAACCTACATTTACTGAAGTTTCAGAACAAGTTGTTTTGAAATTTACTAAAAGTGTCAATTAAAAGTGTCAAAATCCAAAATGAAGTGTTTTGACACAAAGTAGAAAAATGTGTTTTGTGTTCTGGAAAACTTGAGGTTGATTTTGTTCAGATTGGCACAAAACTCTTTTCATTCACTCAATTTTCCTGGGATGCGAAGACCAGTTCCCACCCAGCTCTGCTTTTTCCTTCTTCCTAAGCCCTGGAGTCGCAGGGAACTGATGGAACTAAAAGGACATAACTAGATCTTGCAGGAGCCAGCCAAAAATGGTAAGCAACAGTACAAGTGCTGTGGGTACCCTTTCTAGGAACAATTCATAAGCATGCAGGACCTAGGAGCAGCTGGGAAGATTTATCCACTCAGATCTCTACATCACAGCAAGAGACCTCTAATCTCACCGGAGTGGATTTAAGCATGAGGCTGGAGGAACTATTCTTAGATGCCCGTGCTGCTTAGCAAGCCAGCTGGGGTGTTTCACCAGAACCCTGCCTGCTGCTCTTCTTAAGCTTACAGATTTGGTGTTTTTCTGACTGTCAAAGGCTTGAAGCCTTAACTGGAGCAGATGCCATTAAAGGATGAAGGAATGGAAGGAAGAAGCAACTTTTATTATTATTAATAATATAATCAGGCTGCTTTTGGGAACCAATACACCAAAACATTAGAGGAAGTTAGGGAGCCACTGCTGGTGTCCTGTTGCAGTTTTAAAACGAACAAACCCATTTCCCTCTACTGCACACCTGTGAACACTTGTCAGTTTACACACTCTAGCCTTCCAGACTGCAGTGCTCTTAGTATCCAAGTGCCTTCAAGAAGGGTAATGAGGCAGTGCAATTAACATCTGTCACCTGTAGTTCTCTCGGCAGGGGGAGGGAATATTTATATTTAATCAAATCACATTAATTTTAATGTGCAATAAGAGAAGGAGCTTATTTGCTACCTCAGCCTCCCTAATGCCTTCTGTTAGAGCAAGAGCAGTTTTAGCATGTAGTTTTAGCTTCCCCAGACACACAAGCAGGTGTGTGCTAAGGTGTGTCTGCCGGCTACCCACATGACTGGTGCCAATGCTGGATTCAGCTCTGTCCCTCTCTAGGCCACCCGTCTTTCGGCTGCCACGCCCTTTAGGGCAGATCGTTTGTTCCGGTTGCGTGTCTGGGGGCAGGGCATTGCACAAATAAAGGGACTGATTGTCCAGCTCATGCTGCTCCCAAACCCATTGCTATCAAAGGGATACTGTGCATAGGGGAAAGCAGCATTCAGCCCCATTTTTAAAAAGAGGGTCTCAATTCTTTGCAACAAAGCTGTCCAAAGAGAGGCTTTCCTTTCCCTTCATCTCCTCTTGGCCCCCTCTCCCCCATCATTTCTCTTTGTTATTTGCAGGCTTTGCAGAAAAATCAGTGCTTTAAAAATAAGCCTTTTGATCAATTTAATTCACTTATGCAGAGTTGTGGTACGTTATGGGGATTCTATTCCCTTTAAGTCACAGGTGTTTTCTATGGCCCTGTAGTCACACTGTGTGCGTGCGTGCCTCAGTTTCCCTGAGCACTGCATCAGTACCTAGATGGGAATGGGAATTTTGGTGCAATAGCCTCCCCCATGTACACACTTTGCTTTTCAACCTGAAGCCAGGAGAGGGTGGGACCAGGAGACATCTTTTGCCTGGAAAGCAGGACAAAGACTGGAGGAGGGGTCTGGCTGGAGGGCAGGGACCAGGAGTTGGTAGCGGGTCGGTCTCAGCTGGCTTGGGGAGAACCAGGGTCCTGACTCTGGGCGCCTCTCTCCCAGAAATGGATTGTACTGGCTGCTTCTGGATACTGTGCTGACAGGTCTGTTCTATTGCGTCCGTCACTCAATAAACCTTCTGTTCTACCTGCCGTCCGAATCTCCCCTCAGACACTGGTTGCGGATGACCTAGGGTTTAAGCACTTTCATTTTTAATCAATTTAAATGTTCAGAGTTGTGCAAAATTATGGGTACCATGGTCAGACCATTATTTAAACACCAGCAGAGGCAGAGATTCAAAAAGAGCTAAAGCTTTAAACCAAAAAAAAGTCAGTCACACCTTAGCATAGCCCATGCAAGACAGCCGTCAAAGTCTAACAAGTTCTGAAGCAGCATTTCTTACTTTGCCTAGGTGTCAATTAGTGGAAATAGTCTTACCTCGAGAGGCTGAAATAGACGTGGACTGAAAAAAAGTCTCATCCCTCCACGCCTAGTTACATTTTCTAAAGCTGTAAGCTCATCTGGGCAGAGAAGGTGCCCTTTGGCCATTATACAGGGATGTTAGTCTCATGTGATTCTCAACAGTTCGTTTTAGAGCTATCCACAAGCTGAAGCCTTCTAAGCATCTGACCTTTGAAGGAAAGTTCTGTGTTGGTTCCCAGCTTGCCCCCTCTCTCCATCACCTAAATCCTTCAATCCCAGCACCAACACAGGAAACTTGCGACCCAGGGTTTTAAATGGAAAGGGCCAAAAATCAGCTGCCATAAAGGGAGCCCACAACCTTTGTATTGCAGCAACTCTACAAGCTAATGGGCCGTTTGGGCTGACACTTTGCACTGGCAAGTGAGCCCAAAAGCAAATGCTTCTGAATGGGCCCCCGTTCTGGTAATGGGGAAACCACATTACATTGCCCCGAGGCTGAAAGCCATAATGACGCAGCATGGAGCCGGTTTGGGGCATGAGGCAGGGCCTACTTTGAAGCATTCGATACACTGAGTGAAGCGAGTCTTAGGAGATTTGGTCTTGCCTTCCACTAGGTCCGCAAGGGGGGCTGGTTTTTAAACTGGCTTCCCTCAGACAGCACCCCGCGCTGCTCCCCCCGATACAGAGGCAATAGCGCGGAGCGGCAAGGGACTCTTCCGGAGTGAGGTCAGAGCTCACGGGCTATTCCAGAATAGTTGAGTAACTGGTAAGAATTCACAAGACTTCTGGGCTATTCAGTTAACCCATATTTAACACCCCTAACATGCACCACCAATAGAAACGCTGTTGTGAGTGCTTCACTAATCAGCTGGGCAGCATTTGAATCTATCCTGGGCTTCCAGCTTTGAGGCAACACTGCCCCACAACCTAGCAGCAGCCTCTTCCAGTAGTTTAGGGCAGGGTTTCCCAAGTTAGTGTGATCTCAGAACCCTTTTCATCTTAAAGGAATTTCAAGGAACCCCTAGGAATGCCAGGGTAAAATTTGTCAAGCAATAAAAAAAAAAAAATAGCCCCACTGAAATTGGTGGAGCCAAAAAAAAGTGCAAAATAGACTCTGTGTCTTTAAGAGATGTTGGGGGAGTGCTGCGTCCTCGCGGAACCCTTACTTTCGCTTTGTGGAGCCCTAGGGTTCCATGGAGCACCAGTTGGGAAACACTGGTTTAGGGAGACACAGCAGGAGCCCTGCACTTCCTGTCAGCTGCTCCCCAGTGCCATCCATTGCTAATGGAGCCAGGACGCCTATTAATTACAGAGTCCCTCGTAGCACCACAAGCTGCCCTGCAAATTGGAAATATTAGTGACCCAGAAAGCAGAAGCACGGTGTGAGACTGCTTTGCACCCCTATTGCTCTTTACACCTATGACTTTTTTTTTGTGAACTAGGGATGTTAAAATACCCATTTATAAAAGTAAACGTGTAACCACTGAATTTTCCAGCAATTGCATGTTTACATGCAAAGGGGCAGGCGGGACCAGTGCTGACCAAATGCATATACCCAACTCCTGCCTGCCCCGCCCCCACACTGCTGCCTTTATATCAGAGGTGAGAGAGGGCTCACGCTGCTTGGCAGGAGCCAGTATGTACGGGCGCCAGCTCCTGCCTCCCTCCTCCCACACTGCTGGGGGGAGGGGGGAGGGGGGAGAGGCAGCTCTGTGGGAGCCAACTCTCACCTTCCCCCCCCCCCACATTGCCTCTGATACGGGAGGGGGGGCTGCGTATAACCCTGAGGGTTAACCAGTGAGCCCATGGTTCATTGATTAACCCTATATATAAGTACTGGTCACATCCCTAGTTTTTAGGAACATTCATTATACTGACCAACACCTTTGCCAAGCAGGTGTGACAGCTGGTGTGGCAGACACTCTAGGGATTGAACTAGCAGCATCCACAGCTGAATGCGCAAATCTCTACAGCCTGGAATGTAGTCTCTGCAGCTGCAGTCTGAAACAGAACCGCATCATCTCTGGTTCGGGCAGAGAGAAGGATGTGCAACACTTACCGAGCCAGTAGGTTACCCTGGTACTAGGACAAAGCCATGTCTGGTGTAAACCTGCACATCTCATGTGCTCCAAGTCATGTCACCTGCTCAAGTCATTAGAGCTGGGAGAATATACCCCAGATGAAGATCTAGCCCCTTATTTTTGTTTTATGGACAGATGGGGAGGCAGAGTGTGCTACAGGCAACTGGCCACGATCACAGAGCACCAGGGCCAGAACGGAGAATAGAACCTAAGTGTCTAGACTCCTGCTTCTCTGCTCTAATACCCTTGCCTGTCAGAGGTGTGCTTCATAAGCAAACAAGACACACACCAGTTTAGTGTCATGCCTCTGCTTTTTTACTCCCTCCCCCCCTTATACTTGGGGACAAACATTCACGTGACACACTCTGCAGGGAAGAGTAATGCAAGTGTCAAAACTTTCCCCCTTTAAAAAAAAAAAAAAAAAAGTGTTCATATCCCAGATCATGAGCCAACACTTACTGCCCAGAAATGTTTTCCCTTCGCTCCAAATAGACTCCTTCAGTTACCACCTGAGACCAGACGCATTAGTTGTATTGCTGCAGTGTCTAGGAACACAATTTATTGATCAGGACCCCACTGTGCTAGGCTCTGTACAAAGAGAACATAAAGATGGCCTCTGTCCTACAGCTAACCACATCACCATTTACAGTGTCAGTCATTTGTGGTGTTGCTTTCCACTGCCCGCTCCCTCCATTTTCAATATGAACAACAGCTTTGAAAGTTACTTTTCTGGACAGATGCTAAGGACAAAGCCACTTGGGGAAGAGAGGGAATGTTAAGACCTATCTGTACAGTCCTATGCAGGTATTTGGGTTTCATAGGCCCACAAGACAAACAGTCCGTTTGTCAAAGAGAAATCCCTTGCACCATCTGGTTACCCATTTTAGACCCACTCTCGGGAAGCCAGTTACTAGACAGCTTCAAAGGCAACATCTTAACAACCCTCCCTGCATAAAGGCAGCACAACCTCTTGGTTCCCTCTCCACCCCATGAGCTGGAAACTGTTCCATGCCAACAGAACCCCGTGCCCATGAAGACTCCCAGTGAAGTAAATGGGGCTTTCAGACCTACTGCAAATCAGGAACAATTTTGTAACCAACTAGGATAGCACCAGATTTAGGCCTCTGGTATTTAGGGAGGACAATGGGAGTCAGCCCCACACACACACACACCACTTTCTGGGGAGAAAGGGAGCTTGGCAGACAGGGCCATCCTTAGCCATAGGCAGAATAGGCAATTGCCTAGGGCACCAGTATTTCTGGGGCACCAATACTGTAAGCTTATGTTTGTGTTGCTAACAGCAAGTCAAGCATAGGGGCACCGGATTAATAATCCCGCCTAGGGCACCATAAATCCTAAGGACGGCCCTGTTTTCAGAGTTTGAATTAAGATGTTTTACCAGGAAAAAAAATCCTGCTCGCTTGTTAGAGGGAGCAGGGTGAGTCCCGCCTTCCCTACTTTAAACTACGGAGCACTTTTAAGGAGCGACCGAAACAGCCGCACACATTCGGGTTCACACACACCTCGGACCTGGCAGCCAGGACTCCGTTTTGCTCACACTGGGTGCTGCTACCTGCGGCCAGTGAAATGGAATTAAATCAAGCCCTATCGGCAAAGGATTCAAACGCTGGAGAAAGCGAGGGAGATGAGGCCTAAGAGGCAGAAAGTCCCTTTCTTTCTGTGTGCGAGCTAATGGCCAATATGAGCTGCCATCGACTTTGCACCTTCCGCTTCCTCTAAAACAATCCTGCCCAAGAGGCTGGGGGAGATTATTAAACAATGCAACATGCGCGCCCGAGCCAGCCTTTAAAACCAAAACAAAACGCCTACAAAGCGCAAACTTTCCAGCCTCCGAGAGCCAGGCTGAGGCTTCCCCCCGTGAGCGACTCGAAACCTTCCCGAGGCGAGGTGCCAGCCTCTGCCTGCCAAAGCAGCGAGAGCGGCGCAGGAAAGGGGACAGACCCCGCCACACGCCGGTGCGTCCTTCCAAGCCACAGCGACCTGCCCCTCCCCACAGGTTGGCAAGGCGGGCGAACGAGGCACAAGCGCCGGCAGGACCGGGGAAGGTCGCCAGCCCGTACGACCCCCGGGAGCGTCCTCAGCCGTGGGGCGCCTGGACCGGCCGCTGCGGGAACCCGGAGCCCGCTCGGCCGGGCAGAGGGGCGCCCACCCGGGTGCGAAGGGCTGAGAACTGGGCGAGCCGGGAGGCAGCCCGGGGCCGGGCGCGGGCAGCCCTTACCTGCGGGAAGTCATCGCAGCGCACGGGACGGGCACAGCCGCGCTCCGCAAAGTGCACGATGCCGGCGAGCCGCAGCTGCACAGGGCACAGAAGGGGGCGGAGCTCCGTCCCCCTCCAGCCACACCCCCCTCCCGGGCCAAATATGGATTGGACGCGTCCCCGGGCCTCGTCCCGCCCCAGGTCGCTCATTGGTCAAGGCTGAGAGGCTAACCCCGCCTCTTCCAGCTGGGAGGTTAACCCACGTATTAGCAGGGGGAAAGCCCTCCCTGTGACGAAGGGAACCCCCGCCCTCTATCCCGCCCAGCATGGCAACGGGCACCGCCCAGCAACCGAGGGCGGCTCTTAAAGGGGCAGCACGCTCCCAGGGGAGGGGTTGGCTGAGGCAGCTGGGCCTAGGTTGGAAAGGCTGAGCCTGGCCTGGCTGCTGCAGGGGGAACGCAGCCTGGGGTGCCCCTGGGGCTAGGGCTGGGAATGGGTCAGGTGGTCCCAGGCCAGTGGGGTTGACGGGTAGCCAGGCACTGGGAGCTTTACAGTCGAACCCCAGGGCAGGTAGTGACCCTGCTCCGCTGCTGCCTAAATACATCCCCCGGGGCAGGGCGTGTGGCCTTTGTTCAAGCAACATCCTGGATCTGGCGCCTGACCCTCTGGCTCAGTTGTCTTGTGTGGCTTGGCGCTCACCGGGCAGAAGATCAGAGAACACACGTGGCCACGCCAGCCTGTGATCTCAGGATAGGCCTTTGTTTCAAATAAGCTTTGCCCTGTCATTTGTATACAATTGTTCTTTGTTTTCTGGAGGCAGGTGCTAGGAGCACAAATGTACCTGCCGGAGTAGAGAGAGAGAGAGAGACCCTCTCTGTTCTGCTGCCCACCACAGATACCATGGTGTTTCTTGCAACCCCAGTACCCAGGAACGCATTTTACCACCTCCCTCCTATGCAACAGAGTCTGCTTTCCCAGGGGTGTCTGCATGCTTTTCTCTGCACACATACTTGCAAGCAGCCCCCTGAAGCAGGATTATACAAGGTGGATAGGATGTGGTCCAGATTTAGAAAAGGCTTCTAGATCATTTTGTATTAACTAATATGTTTAAGAGATTAATAAAAAAAATAAAACACTGACTCTACTGAAAAGCTGAGGAAATCTTCTTCCTCCAACCCAGACTACATGATCATGCCCCTGGTTTTTAAACTTTTATCATACATATGTAATTGGCATTTATGGCTTCTTATCACAACCTCTTGAAGTGCTTCCTACACATTAATTATGGCTCAGTAATTTCCCAGCGAGGGAACACATTCTCCCCTGCTTTCTGTGGCTTCCATTATCAATGGCTTAATGAATTCTGATGTGCTGTTTACCTTTCTCCACAGTTCAAGACCTTTGTGTATTTTCTTCAGCTCCATCACTGGAGGAACCTAACCTCAACTGCTCCCCTAAACAGTACCACTTAATTAAGAGGTCAGGGACCGCCCCCTCGCCTTTCCTTGTTGTGTTGTGATCTGAGTTGCTTTAATTGCCCAGCATGAAAGTTTACATAAGGTTGCCACCTTTCAAAATAAATAAATTAAAATGCAGCACATCATTACTTCATGGAACAGCATTATAGAATTACCGTAGCTACAACTGGAGGATAGTATCTTTGGCTTTTGTGGTCAAATGCCACAGTAATTCAACCCTCTGCATTAAGCATAGACATAATTCTTTCAGTTAATGACCATAGCATAAAGCTGCCCACTATGCGAGCACAATACTAGGTAGGAAGGAAAAACCTACTATGCTAGTACAAAAATCACATAGGTTGCTTAAATCTGCCAGCCATGCCTCTATGATATCAGACATTGCTAGGAGAAGCTGTGAAGCCCAAAACAATAATGGAGTTCAAAAAAGAACTAGACAAATCCATGGAAGATAAGGCCCTTGATGGCAATTAGTTAAGATGGTAAGGGATGCCGCCCCCTGATCTGGGTATTCCTAGTTTCTTGTTGCCAGAAGCTGGGAATGAGCAACAGGGGATGGATCAGCTGTTCTGTTCCTGCCCTCTGAAGCACCTGATATCAGCCACTGGTAGAAGACAAGATGCTGAGCTAGATGGACCATTGCTCTAACCCAGTATGGCCATCATGGACAGTTAGTACAAGAGGAAGGGGAAGGGGATGCCTTCCTAAACTGCCAGTCCAGGTTCACTCACACTGCACCCCTAGCCTCCACCTTCCCCTTCAGCACATGTCCCCTGTCTCCTGGGGCTGCCTGGCTTCAGCCCCACCAAGACTGGGGCTGTGTCACCAGCTCTCCTGTGGGTGGGGAGGCTGGAGTCAGGCACCTGCACGCCGAGGCCAGGGGGCTGCCCACCATGCACCTTCCAGGTCCAAGGGGCCTCATGCGTTCCTGGGGCTGCCTGTCCTTACAGTGCAAGTGGCGCTTGACCCCCACAAGGCCCAGGGTGGCAGGGATGGGGCTTAAGGTAGAAGGGGTGGGGCTGGGGCTTGCCTCCACCAGCCCTAGGTTCACCCAATGGCCATTATGAGGTAAGCATATGAGAACTGCCCCACCTGATCTTTAAAGGGGTGTGTGTGTGTGTGTGTGTGTGTGTGTGTGTGTGTGTGTGTGTGTGTGTGTGTGTGTGTGTGAAAATAGGAAGCGGCACATTCTGATCATCCCTGTGCCTATGCACCGATATTAGAGAGAGGATCAGGATCAGGTCTCAGAGGAACAACTTTGCCTCAGTACATCCCACTCTCCCTACCTCTAATATCATCAATTCACAGACACTTACCTTCCTTCCTTCCCCCCCCCCCCGCATCCCCCTCCTGTTCTGCAATGTGATTTGTCCTTTTCATATCTGTTCATTTTTTTAAATTGTATCCTTTGGTATATATGGTTGTGACTACTTTCTTCCACTATTTGATCTGAGGAAGTGGGTCTGGCCCACGAAAGCTCATCATCTAATAAACCATCTTGTTAGTCTTTAAAGTGCTACATTGTCCTGCATTTTGCTTCAACTACCCCAGACTAACACGGCTACATCTCTATCACTATCAGTACATCCCCACGCCCTAGCCTTCCCCTGTGGGTCTGTGATGAAAGTAGCAAGCCGATCATCAGCCTGGTTAGAGAAAGAAAAGGGGACGGGAAGCCATTTACCGGCCAACTGCTTCACAAACCAGACACTAGAGGGCAGGACAGGTACAAACCAGTAGTGCCTGAGTAGGTCTGGGAGAAGCTAATCGGCAGCAGAGCTGCGACAACTCACAGGTGCAGCAACTACAGGTGTGGGGGGTGCAGCAGCATCTCCAGGCTCCCAACTTAGCACCCAGGGTCCTGGCCATCTCCCAACAAGCTCCGCTTCTGACCCGTGCCAAGGGACCCAGTGGCTGGCTCCACACCCGGAGGCCTGGCTGCTGTCCCATGCACCCAGGGCTCTGCTGTTGGCCCTACACGCCAGGGGCTCTGTTGCTGGCTCCAGACATGGGATCGTGGCCACCGGCTCTATACCAGGAGGGAGGGGGACTCTGCTTCAGTCCTGTGCGCTGGTGGTTGTGATGCCATTCCCATGCCCTGGGTCATGGCTGCTGACCCCACATGCCAGGGCTTTGCTCCTGGTCTCCGCTCAGGGGGGCAGGACAGAGGAAAGGGGGTGTCACCACCCACCACTCTTAAAAAGGCTCCTACACTACTGCTACTACTTTTGTTCAGTGAGGGAAGCCTGGTGCTATAGACCCGAAGGATGCAGGCTGGAGCATGTTTACCTTGCATCTTTCAACAGACCGATCACACAGGTGGTAGGACGGCCAGCCCCTGCTTCAAAGAGCTGGGCAGGGACAGACACAGGCAAGCAGGGGGATAACGCGCAAGAGCAGAGAAGGGGAAAAGAAAAGGCGGAAACGATGAAATATGCAGGCCTGAGTCCCTGAAGTCTGGTCAGAGAGAAGAATAGAAGGTCTAACACCATGGCATGGGGTGGAAGGGGCAGAGCTTTTTAAGTATGAAAGTCAATAGAAAGATTTGTGTGGTTATTCTTTGAATTGTGCCCTAAAATAAGGGCGAGGCAGTGCTGTTTAGGGGACACAGGACAGGACAGGGAGTCAGGAGGTTTGGCCTGCTGTGACGTAGTGGGGGTACCTGGCTGGTTTCTATGCTGCTGGCTCTGGGGTAACCCCCACTGGCTGCTGTGGGTACCACAACCCAGCAAAACAGGATGAGTCACTATGCAAACCAGTGGCCAGACACCCCCCATGGAGAGGAACAAAGGAAGGTGGAATGCTGCCCTGGCTGGGGGGCAGGGCTGGAAGAGGGTTAGTTAGTTGCTGGATGTCTGGGAGCATGGAGGAGACAGGCTAGGGAAAGGGGCTGGAGTTTAGGGGCCCAGTCTCCCCCATCTCAAGGGGGCCTGAGGCATCCTAGCCCAGCTCTGTGACCAGATTACATCTGTGCTGTGCTGTATCCTGGAGAGGCAATAAACTTCCTCTATTCCACCGGCTGGTGCAGTCTGTTTGTGCCATTTCGGGGTGCAGGAGACGGGGGACCCCCAACGCGCCGTCACACCTGCATTCCCTACACTGCCAGCGAGCTGCTGTGAGACCTTGGACAAGTGATTTCCCTGCTCTGTAATGCGGTTTCCACTCTCACCTTTTGCTTAGGTGGTGAGCTCTTTTGGGGAGGGGCTACCTCCCACTATGTGTTCGTACAGACCCCAGCGCAATGAGACCCTGATCTCTGTTGGAGCCTCTAGGTACCAAATACAAATAGTAGACGTTACTGGCAGATCACACTTTCTATTTCACTTGCAAACCAACAACAACCGCCCCAAGAAGCAAAAAAATCTTCACAGCGCTGTATCAAAACACAGTTACAAAACAAAAGCACCTGCAATAATGAGAGAGCAGCACAATCCCTAATACACCACAATCCTCCATTTACACGGAAATCTTAATCCCAATGTGCTTTAAAAAGCAACGCAGAGCAGCCATTTCAGCCGCCGCCGAAGGGCCTCCACTTCTGGGGCGACACACAGGGCAGTGCAACACTACACAGGTTAAGACAGAAAGGCTACATCTAGACTGGCATGATTTTCCGCAAATGCTTTTAACGGAAGAGTGTAGACACAGCCGAAGTGAAGAAAACTGTATCCGAGTGAATGTGGGAGAATTTCGGAAGAGAGGGATGCAATGGCTCCAAAGTGGAAGGTGCCACCTTAGTATGTGTACGAAGCTACCACAAGATCGTGCATCATAAAAGTAAGAAAAAAAAGGAAATGTAGGCTCTCCAGTTTGAGAAAGCTGCTAATGGGCTGTTCCGGTTTGTTTGTCTAAAAGCTCTGTAGCCACGGAGCCTCCCCGCTCCCTTTGGCTCTGGTTCACTGTTTCCAGCCAAGGGGTTGCTGTGGGAAGCTTTCGATAAACAAACCTGAGCCGCCCTGTGCCAGGGTGCGGTCACAGAAGACCCCGTGGGGCCATTTCCCGGTGTCCTCATAAAACGGGGGGGGGGGAGCCTTTTCTGGGTAGGAGGCCCCTGACCTACAGAAAAATCAGTCGGGAGCTGTGCACAAGTGTGAAGGAAAAAGACAGTCCCCACCCACGTCCCCTCGCACACCAGAGCCTGCGGGGGCCCAGGCTAATAGATTTTGTGTGGTCCAGCAGCAGGGGAGTTGGAGTGCCAGCACGGGCTCCCCGTTGCAGGGGGTGGGGCTGATTCCCCCGGGGCCTTAGGTGCCCCACCCCTGTCATAAAACCTGCCTTCTTGCTCTCTCTCCGGGGCTCCTCCCACCCTGTCCTGCTCGGCCAGATCTTCTGGCCTCTCCTAGACAAAGCAGAGCTGAGATTCCCCTCCTCCCCCGCAAAGAATAATGCAGACACTGAATCACTTCAGCTCTGGGAAAGTGCAGTTCAAGGGTAGGCGCAGCACCCAGGAAACCTACCTCCAAATGGGATCAAAGCCCCAGATACGTCTTTCATGGGGTGAGGGTTTCACAGGTTAAAAGCACATTCAGGTAAGCCCCCTTTCACAATGAAAGGAGGATGTGCACACTGATTCTCCCCCCCCCCCCCTCCGCCCACCACCACCTTACAATTATTTACAATCTTTTTTATTAGGTACAAACGTTAGGATTTAAGTGGTTGCAAGTGAAAAAAGGCAGATCAAAGTAAGGTACAGAATTAAAATAATACACATAGACATAGCTAGCACCAACACACTAAAGCTCACTGCAAACTTACCCTAAAACTGTTCTTATTTCTAGCAAACCTTCAAGTCAGAGACTTGGGTCCCCAGCGATCCTTTTGGGTGTGTCACGCCAGCTGCAGACAAAGAGCCTGCTCTCTTCTCAGCTTAAATAGACTTTTTCCTTAGGTTGGAATCCTTTGTACTACAACCCCTCACCCCTTTTCCATGGAAGATTACCTGGTTAAACTGGTATAAGTTGGTCCGGTCACAAGCCTTTCCAGGACCAACCACAGCTCAAACTTACGAGACAAAACAAGGCTGTTGACAAGCCATAAGGTTGCCAGAGGAGATGGCTCTCATTTGCGCATTTAAAACCCTACAAAATTCCATCCAGCGTATTTCTAACTTTACATACAAGAATGATACATGCACCAAAACAAGACATACAGATCCAGCAGACTGTGACATTAAAATGGATAGGTTACATGAGCTATTTTCTCTAAAACATCGAGCAAGGGCGGCAGGTATCACAGGTTGGGGAAGGCTGGGGCCCGGGAGCCTGGGACCACACACTCTCCAGCCTCCCTGTGCTCCAGGGCCAGGGAGGCGGAAGCCAGGCATTGCCCCACCTCTCCGTGATGCTGGGGGTGGGGGCTGGCTAAGCTTCTATGCTGGCAGAGCCTGGGGGCAGGGGTGGGGCCTTGCCTCCCCCAGCCCTATCTTCATCCATTGCCCATGACTTTGAGCTATGCATGTCTGTATGCAAAAGACAATTTCACACAGCATGGGGTGGGGGGACCGTCACAGGCCCATTAACAGCTTGAGACCAGAAAGAAATTGCCATTTTGGATGCCCAGCAACTTAAATCCAGAACGCTGTCGGTTGTCAGCCTTCAGCTCACCGGATGCGATCTACAGCCAGGCTTCTTCTACCCGACAGCTTGAAGGTCTAATTCCGGGTGACGTCTATACTGCAACACTATTTTGAAATAACTTAGTCCACGTCTGCGCAGCAGGCAGGTATTTCGAAATAGTAACAAAATACTGTCAAGCTAGAGGACTTCATATTCCGACTCCTGTAACCCTCACTGTGCGAGGAGTAAGGGACGTTGGAGGAAAAGTGCTCTATTTCGAAAGAAGTGCTGAGTAGAATCATAGAATCATAGAATAATAGGACTGGAAGGGACCTCAAGAGGTCATCGAGTCCAGCCCCCCGCCCTCAAGGCAGGACCAAGTTCCACCTACACCATCCCTGACAGATGTCTATCTAACCTGTTCTTAAATATCTCCAGAGAGGGAGATTCCACCACCTCCCTTGGCAATTTATTCCAATATTTGACCACCCTGACAGTTAGGAACTTTTTTCCTAATGTCCAATCCTAAACCTCCCCTGCTGCACTTTAAGCCCATTACTCCTTGTCCTGTCCTCAGAAACCAAGAGGAACAAATTTTCTCCTTCTTCCTTGTGACACCCTTTTAGATATTTGAAAACCGCTTAATCTTCTTTTTTCCAAACTAAACAAGCCCAGTTCATGAAGCCTGGCTTCATAGGTCATGTTCTCTAGACCTTTAATCATTCTTGTCGCTCTTCTCTGTACCCTTTCCAATTTCTCCACATCTTTCTTGAAATGTGGCGCCCAGAACTGGACACAGTACTCCAGCTGAGGCCTAACTAGTGCAGAGTAGAGCGGCAGAATGACTTCACGAGTTTTTCCGTTAAAAGCATTTCCGGAAAATCATGCCAGTCTAGACGTAGCCATGGTGTCCTGGAAAAAGCTAAGCCAAGCCCTTGTAGCCTCTCATTACATGTGAAGGCTGATTGGGGAGCTGTCTGCAATGAATTGGATGGAGGTCTAGGTTTCTAGTTGTCCCCATCAGAAGCGCTATCCAGCTAATTGGTGCTCCTGCTAGTCTCAGCCAAGTGGGCAGGGATGGAATGGGCCATGAAGGGGACATTCAGCCTCAGCTCCAAGATACAAAGTGGAAAGTGACTGTCTATGAAGGATTATTGCAGAAAGGGACCTAGCAGCCATAATGGAGCACAAGCTAAATATGAGTCAACAGTGTGACACTGGTGCAAGAAAGCAAACAGGATTCTGGGATGCATTAGCAGGAGCGTTGTGAGCAAGATACGAGAAGTCATTCTTCTGCTCTAATCTGCGCTGATTAGGCCTCAATTGGAGTATTGTGTCCAGTTCTGGGCACCACATTTCCAAAAAGATGTGGCAAAACTGGTGAGGGTCCATAGAAGAGAAACAAAAAACAATGAAAGGTTTAAAAATATGACCTGTGAGGGAAGACTGAAAGAATTGGGTTTGTTTAGTTTGGAAAAGAGAAGACAGAGCGGGGACATGATAGCAGCTTTCAAATACCTAAAAGGTTATTACAAGGAGCAGGGACAAAACTATTCTCCTCAACCTCTGAGGATAGGACAAGAAGCAATGGGCTGAAATTGCAGCAAGGAACGTTGAGGCTGAACTTTAGGAAAACCTTCCTGTCGGGGCAGTTCAGCACTGGAATAAATTGCCTAGGGAGGTTGTGGGATCTCCATCATTGGAGATATTTAAGAGCAGGTTAGATAAACATCTCTCAGGGGTGACCTAGATGGTGCTTGGTCCTGCCGTGAGGTAGGGGACTGGACTTGATGATCTCCAGGTCCCTTTTAGTTCTAGGATTCTAGGATTCAATGCGGTTCACCTCAAATGAATTGGCTCTTGGGCCAGACCTTGCTGGTGTTGATCAGCAGCAGTGGAGCTAGACTCCGGCTGGCCCATTGTGAGAACGCTCGTACAAACGGCGCCCCGTTTGGCCATCCGCAGTGTAAATCCAGAAGACTTTAACAATTTACACCGCTTTATCTGTGGGCAGGTTTTACCCCAAAGAAAGTACTTGCCTCTGGCCACTTTCCCGAGCACTGGGAGAAAACAAAGCCAGCTGTCTAAGGCAGAAAAAGCCAGAACATGACTGACCAAGTCCCCTTCTCCCCCAGCCGTGTACCCACTTGCAGTAGCACAAATAGCAATTTTAGAACTATAATAAGACCCACTGAATTCCACATCTATTCGGGGAATACCCAGAGCACTGGCAGCAGAAGCAAGCTCGTTTTTCAGCAGGGAGGCTGGCAGGGCTGCATAGTTTCCCTCCCAGTTTTGAACCAGTGGATGTTAAAACGGGTGATGAGGCACAAGAGATAAAATAGCCACAAAAAAGAGCCCTGCTGTTGCGACCGCTCGCTCTTGGGAACTCCTTGTAAGGCTCCCTTCTGTGCGATGGGTTCCACTCGCGGCAGACATGACCGGTCAAAGTCCCGTTGGGCTGAATGGAGATCAGGAACCGTTCTGAACCATTTCCAGCAGTTTGAGAGAGGAGTCTATCCTGAAAGTTTCATGGGATGAGAAGCAAAACCAACCTTCGCTACATGAGACTGCTGAGCTGTAATTCATATGCCAATTTGACGTCATCAGAACGGGTCTGAATAGGGAGCGAGAATGGCTTTCTCATTATAAGAAGTAATTTTCCATTTCAGGTAGTATCACCTTCTTCTCCACATCCGCCCTGATTCAATTAGTGCTGGAGTAACATTCCCATCTCTGTACCCCTGCCATCTGTTTCTTTTTCTTTCACTTCATGCCTCTGATAAAGTGAGTCGCAACTCATGGAATCTAATACCTTAATAAAATTTTTAGTCTTTAAAGTGCCAGCAGACTCCTTGGTGTTTTTGCAAAAATCTTCTTGAAAGGATCTCATCCTGTGTTAGCCTGGAACCTATTAGAGTAACGGCATTAGAAAGCCAGGACCCAACTTGTTGCTGTAAATCAGCCCCTTCCCCCAAAAACTAATAAAACTGCTACCACTGCCATCAGCTGGGAATCTGACCTCCAAGTTTCGATCCAACCTCAGTAACGGCATTCTCCACTGAGTTATGCAGGTGTGATTCAAAAGTGGAGAATCAGGCCTTTGGATGGTAAGATTTTCAGTGCGGGGACTGCCCTTGGTAGGGATTTGCACAGGATCTTGCCCAATAGGGTCCTCAACTGGTGTTCCCGGTAAGCCAAGTGCTCGTGCGGCCATTCAGGAGAGAGTCAAATGCCCCCCAGCTGATTAGTAGAGCACCCACAGCTAGGTTTGTGTTTCTCTGGGTGGTGAATTTGCACACAAAATTTTATTGCACACGTAGATGAAAAATTCCACACGTGGATGGAAAAGATTAGAGGGAACACTGTCCTCAACCCATATATGAACACTATGTGATCATTAACCACCATGCTCAGGAGTGGCCTGAGGATGGCTGCGGCAGCTGGCGCCCTAGGCGGAAGGTGCGATCGGCATCCCCGCCTGCTTGGCCGACAATGGCCATGATGTAATCACGGGGCGCCAAGGCACCCTGTGACGTCATCATCGGGCGCCCGGGCCGGCGGCGCCCTAGGCAACTATCTAGTCTGCCTAAGCTCACGGGCCGCCCCTGACCATGCTACATGTCTAGCTAAAGCCCATTGCTTTGATCCCTAGTCAACTCCAGTGGGTGCTAGGCTGGAAGTCTATGTTGCTGGTGGTTGTGGTGCTGCTGCTCTCTCTGCCCCAGCGCCCCCCCCCCCCTACCAGTTTGGATCCTGCCAAGGATAGCTTCTTTGCTACCTCCCTTTTCATTTGGTGTCCAAAGGCAACTGTTCTGGCGCATGCCAGGGAGGGATCTCAGACATCCGCGGAGGGACGAGGGGGTGTCGGCAGCGATGCATGCCCCACATAACTGTATGGGAAGGGGGTGGGAGTGGGAATCGGCTCCTGTTTAAGGAATCCATCATTCCTGCCCAAGCCTACAGGCATTTCCTGAAGCAGGCTCGGGACGTGGTATATTTAGCTTTAATAGATACGTTCTGCTAGGCATTCGCACCAGGGAAGCAGTCTGGTAAAGGCCGAGAGGCTAAAGGGCAGGGACGCGCATGCAGGAGGCATTGGGTCTATTAACACTCTAGCCCCCACCAGAGAACATAACTAGAGCAGGGGATTTGCCTTCCACCTGGCGAGGGCATTGCCCTTCTGGAGAGTCCTAAGGCAAGTAAACCAGAGGCTCCTAATATTGCTCCCATTGGCTTCAGCAGGAGCATACTTTATGCTTCATAAAGAGCACCCCTGAAATGCAGCCCCCTCTGGGGCGGAGCAGCGATCAGCCCCTAGAACAAGTTCAGCAGAGAGGAGAGGGAGAGTTCAGGCTAAGGGCAGGTGTATGAAATCCAGTCCTTGAAAAAAGTACCAGGGAACTCCAGGAGCCTCATTATCCACACAGCTAACACTGGCGTGTCGAGCCTGCGTTCTAGGCAGCTGCAAATCTCAGCAGCCATGTGGCTGAAGTTCTCTGCCCGGGAGGGTTTAAATAGATGCCAGAAGGCCTCATTTGGCCCTATGGTACTAAGGGTTTAAATAGACCCCAGATATTTAAATCATATTGAAATAAGGTCCGACATCCAATAGGATCCTGAAGCATTTCCATGAGCCAATCACTGATTTAACATCTCTCCCTCATCCATTTAGTCTCTCATTTCTCCTCCTGGAGAAATGCAGCCAGTTCTGGGATGGCACGCAGCCGCTGTTTAACAGCACACAGCAGTACTATGCAAGTAAAGACCACTGACGTAACTGAAAGTACAGGGGCTGAGATGCTAGTGTGGCAGAATGGAACCAGCCAAACTGGACTTTGGTTTGACACCATATTTAGTACCACTTCCCCCAGTTTCAAAAGGGACATGAGCTAAGTAGCGTTAGGAAGAGGCCAGGCTCAGATATTTACAGCTCAAATGAAAGACAGCATGCAGAGCCGCACAGCGCCCCGAACCACAGTAGGGTACCCATTTCGAAATAAGGGAAGACAACACAACGCTGCTGAGGTCCCATCCCGTCCAGAAGCCCCCGGGCTTTCTTTGAGCATTTCACAGCCCCGTATTGGGCAGCTTAATGCAGGAGGTCACCCAGGAAGGCCAGCAGCTCGGACAGCTGAGTCGCTGGGGCAAGCGCCTCTCCGCCCTTAGGAGTGACCGAGCCGACGATAATGAGAGTCCTCCCGTGGACTTGGATGGGCTCCCGATCCGGCCCTCGCTGCATGCGTGCAAACGCCAGCCTTCCTTCTCTCATTGTAACAACCGGCCACAACCTTTTCCCCTTCAGCAACATTCCCAGCCTTGCGGCAGGGCAGCCAGCTTTCACTTGGGTGAGATACATCCCGAAAGGAGGGATGTCTAATAACCCTTAATGACAGCAGCCGTGCCGCAGGCTGCGTACTGAGAGAATGAGGGATGGTTATAGGAGTCAATGTTATTTGCCAGGGCCAGGACCTTGTTTCACTCACCCAGGCCCTCCCTAGCAATAAGATCCAGTCCTCAGAGCACTTTTTCCAGCCTTCGCCCTCCGGGCATTTTACCGAGATGGAGACATCTCATTATCTGTGGTTTTGCAGCTGGGGAAAGTGAAGTGCAGCAGGCGACCAGCCTAGCCTGGGGCCACGGAGCCCGGCACTGACAGAGAAGAGAATCAAATTCAGCTCCCCCGGTTCCCAGTGCCATGCGCGCCTCACTCCATACAAATGTGTCAAGCAGCACTGGGGGGGAGGGGCACGCTGCTTATTGAGTCAGGCGCTTTGTCTGCAGGAACAGAGAGACAGTCCATAAGTCACAGATCTCCCCACTCCCCGCTGGCAGCCTCCCCCACTCAGTCTGGGGACAGCAGAGTGATCCCAACCCAGACGGAGTTCCTGGGGCAGAAAGTCGTGCGAGGAAGCATTACAAGTGCACACTCACCTTCCGTGCTGGACACCCTGCGCCTGGGAGCTGCCCTGCCAGATCACTCCCTTCCCGTCCAAGCCTGGGACTTTGGAGCTTCAGTGGGGCTGGGTGGAAGCAGGGAGACGTGTCCTCTCTCTGAGGGCTGGCCCTACCATGAGGCAAAGTGAGGCGGCCGCCTCAGGTGCCGGACAGTGGGGGGGCTCGGCTAAGACCCAAAGTGGAGAAAATTGTGTCTGCTGCTGGTGCGTATGTAGGTAGCAGAGCAGTCCCAGGAGAGGAGTAGAACAGGAAGAAGGCAGAATCGAGAGCTTTCAACGTTTTGGCCCAAGCGAGGGGCTATGGGGGCATCATTTGAGCTCCCCGCCTCAGGTGCCAAAATGTTGTGGGCAGTCTGTGGCCCCTTGACATGCACTGGACCAGTGTTTCTCAGCCAGTGGTACGATTCCCCTTGGGGTACTCAAGAGACATCTGGGGGGGTACATCAACATCTGAAATTTGGAGAAAACTGAATTTTTGTTTTAAGTATTACAGCACTTGATTATTTTTTACTTTTTACACCCAAAAATATCATTGCCCACCCAGCTACGATTAAGTTGTTTAAACAAATGTGTTTGCAATGGTAGAAAAAAAAAATTGTGTCTGAAAACTGTAGGTATGGGGGGGTAACTTTTTTTTTTAAAAAGGGGTACTTTATTAAAAAAAAGTTGAGAAACACTGACCTGGAGCCTTTGGAGGGCGGGAGCCGAAAGCCAGTTCTTTAACTGGCAGTAGAACGGAGCCATAGGAGCCATGGCAGGCTCTTGGAAGAGGCTGGGAGCAAGGATGGAAAAGGCTATTGAAAACCCCCTCATCTCTCACCCCGTAGCACAGGGAGTTTTGAATGACTGGTCATAACCTACTACTGGGGGGTGGAATGTCGGGCGCTGGGTCTCGTTGCTGCGGGGGATCAGGTGACCCGTGGGGGTGCCAAGACAGTGACCTGCCTGTCCTGGTACCGCAGACTGCACAGAGCCCAGAAGCAGCCAGCAGCAGGCCCAGCTCCTAGAATGGGGGTGGGGGAGCACACAGGGCTTCATGCATTGCCCCTGCCCTGAGCACTAGCTCCGCACTCCCACTGGCTGGGAACTGGCTGCTTCTGGGGCGCAGCAAGGTCTGTGGTGCCAGGAGAGGCAGGAATCTGCCTTAGCACCCCCACTGCACCACTGACTGGGAGCCACTCAAGGAAAGCCCCTCCTGTCCCAGCCCTGCCCCCACAAAGTCCAAGCCCCCTCCTGCACTCCAAGTTCTGTTGGGTGGGGGCAGCAACAATTTTCTTCAACTGGGTCATGAGGAAAAAAGTTTGACACCCGCTGTCCTAGGGTGCCCCTGGCTGAGCTATGTGGACAGGCGAGTGCGTGGGGTTAGCGAACGGGCTGGCAAGTCAGAGGCCCTCCATTTGCCATCGCTGGTGCAGGGCAGCCAAAGTTCGATTTGCAAAGGTGCCGCGTAGCCAGGCCTCTCCCTTAGGCTAAAGATCTGCAGTGGTGTTGAACACCTGCTGCTGCCATGTGCTCCTGGCCTGGCTAAGCAGCCTCCTTCCAGAGCACACGTGACCGTGACCACCCGGCGCACAGGAAGGCCGTCCCCATGCATCATGACAGCTGCCATGTGCCCACGAGGGTGCTTTTCCTTTGTCTTCCAGCGGCTTTTCCAGCCTAGAGTGAAACACAGGCGGGCAGGGCCTGGCTTTCCCTTCTGCGCCAGTTGACAGCAGCTTTTCTCCTGCCGCTCTGCATCAGTAGCTGGAAGAGGCACCGACTTAGCAAGGCGCTGCCTGCTGCTGCTGCAGAATTGGGTCATTGTCAGCAAAAATTCTGCCCCAGAGGGTTGATCTTCAGCGAAACACAGGCCCAGTGGTGGGTTGTGCAACCCCGTTTGCTCTTAAAACACTAGCCCCATTGTCCTCCCTCCTTAGAATTCGCCGGCGTCTGGTTGAACATGGACGAGTTTGCTTCTCCCTGAGCCAATGCAGACGTGAGAGTCCCCAGTCAAACGCACTTCGGTGCGGGATATCAATAGCTCTGGGCTTGGGATCTAGTCACCTGCTAACAGAACATGCGCTCCCCTCCGCCCCCCTCCTCCAGGCAGCTCAGCTGAGCACAGGCTCCTGTATATGGGAGCCTCAACAAACACCTCCGCTTGCCGCTGCCTTTGTGGGCCACAGCTGAGAACAGCTAGGTGCCTGGGGGGTGAAAAGGCACCACCATTCACACCCCTGAAAACTAACCACAAATCTACAGCGGTATTGGGAGTTAGGGACCTGAAAACCTTTGTGGCCAGCCACCTAGACAGTCACCCGCACAGATATGACTCGCAGTGCAGAATCAACCACCAGTCGTGTGTTTTTACTGATTACCCCTAGCAGGACGGCTCCCGCGCTGTTATCCTGAAACCCAGAATCAAAGGGCAGCTGTTTTTCTCAGATTAAGGCAGCTGTGTCCCAAGGTCACCCCTCCAGCGCACGCCCTCATGGCACGGGGTAGCCCTGCAGCATCTCTTGGGGGGATCCCCTCTGCCTTCTGCTCATGGGCTGGTGTTGATCAGGGGGTCCAGCCACATCCCCAAGTCACTCAAAAAATTTAACCCTTTCCAGGATAACAAAAATCCACACAAATGGAAGGTTTTTCTGCCCCTCTTGGGCAACTCTTCTGGCCACCTCTGGGCAATCTGTAAGCCTTCCCTGCTTTGTTACGGAGTGCTAACCCCCACCTGCTCTTCCTGGAGGGCCTTTTGCTCTCTGCCACTCATTGGCGCTCCCTGCCCTTTAAACACCATTTAATGTCCCTACTAGGGAATAATCAGCTAATCGACTAGTCACTGGAATTCCCATCGACTAGTTGAGAAGAGGGGGAAACTGCAGAGCCGCAGCGGGTTTAGCTGCAGGCCCCAGGAGCTAACTCCACTGCAGCTCTGGCGGCACTTAATACATTTCAAAAAGCACAAGCACAGAGGGCAGGGCCTGGGCGCGAGCCGGGAATCAGCCGAATCCTGGCTTGTGCCTGGTCCCCCGCTGCGCCTCTGCCTCTCCAACCTCCCCCGCCCCCAGAAATGGTGCTGATGGGAACCGGCTTTTAAACCGGCTCCCCCCAGCACCGGCTCCTGCTCCCCTCTGCTTGCTGCCTCTCTCTGATAGAGGCAGCAAGGGGGGGGGGGTGAGGAAGTGACTAGTCGAGTCACTAGTCAACTATTCGATAAGCTCGATAATGATGCTTCTCGGATAGTCGACTAGTCGCTTACATCCCTACTCCTGGCCATAGCACAGTTGCTCCTTGTGCTCCCTTAGTGGAACATGACCACCCAGGACTTTCTCCATGGACATGGGATTTCAGAATGGTTCCCTTCCCGAGGACGTCCTGATAGCCCCGAACTCAGGGCCCTTCACAGGACCCTAAGCTGCTTCCTGTCGTTTTTCCTCCTAACTTCGCTCAGCCCTTCTGTAATGGGTTTGTGATTCACCGTTGCAGCGCCTCCTGCTGGTCATTCCGGGAATTAGCTCTGTGCTCAGAAGGGTGCCCCCTTGCTGGCCGGTGCCTCGCCCAATGCTGCTCCATGCTCTCACCATGCTTTGTTCTGGACCCGCATCGCTCCCCAGATCATGGCATCCTCTTTAGGACACTGCCCTCCGGCAGTGCCCCCCACACGGGCTTCTCACCCCCTTTCCATGGGTGAGAAACCACACTCCACAGTGCAGCTAGCAGCAGTAGAAGGGACTCAGGTCCTCTCACTACTCTGGGTCCTGGCCCAGAGACCCTCTGGCAGCAGCCTTGTCCTGCCCTCCTCTCTCCCCTTTAACTGCCTCGTGCTCCCTGGCCACTTCCCCTATGACCCCTGCACTGCCCTGGCACTTGTGTCAAGACCACAGCCCAACAGGTGTCAGCTGGAGCCTCCCCCCCCCCAGCTCCCCTGAGCCTGTCCAGCACTGCTGTCGCTAAGGTGCTTCCCTGGGGACTGGCCCTGCATCTTCTCTGGTCAGGCCCCAACTACCCACTGCTCTGCTTAGCAGCTCTTTATAAACAGGGCTGCCCTAGCAAGCCGCTTTCTTATTGGCTCCCTCTAAGCCCTTCCCTGAGTGGCCAGGGCTCTGCGCAGGCTCCCTCCAGCCTGCTTTATCCCCTTCTGGCCAGAGTGGGACAGCCGCCCCACTACACCTTCCTACACTCCTGCAGTCCCAGAATCCCCTTCATCTGCCCCATGTAAGGACACAGACTAGTGGGTCACGGTTGGGGCTGGGGCTAAGACTGGCCCCTGCCCAGGTTTTCCCTGGGCATGTCCCTGTTTTGAAGGAGCTGTCCTGGGATGTCTGTCAGGGTGCTCAGTTCACACTGCCAGCTGGCCAGTTTGATGGACTCGGGAACATCTCCTATGTGCCAGCTTTGGTACCATAAAGGTGGCCCCTTCAGACAGGTTCCTCTCTCCTTAAAGGGCCAGCCACCCTGTGGCAAGCAGCATTTTGGACCACCACCGACGGAGGCAACCTTGACAGCATGGAAACACGGGGCGAACCAACTGCCTGGCATGCAAAATAAATGTTATTCGTGCATCTGAGGAGAGACCAAGACTGGATTAGTGAAGAGAAACCAAGGAGACTGGGAACAGCCAATGTAAAGGGCTGTGGCGAGGGGAGAAAAGGTTATTGGTGGCACTAAATGAGAGAAAAAAATTCGGAGGCAGAGCTGCAGGTTAAGGGAGGTGAAGGGGTTTTGAAGTGTTTGGCCTCTACATGCAGAATGGGTCGGATAGCAGGTGATTCTCAGAGGACAGGAGCATTTGGAAGATGTAACCGGACTCCTGGAGGGAATTTGGATGAGTCAGGCTGAAGGCTTTGGCTCAGAGTGGAATGATGGCCAAGAGAGGGGTTTGCCGGTACGTCTACACAGCAGGGCTTAGCTCAAAATAAGCTACTCAAATTGAGCTATGTCAATTATGTAGTGTATTTCGAAATTGGGAGCATCTACGCAGCATTTTTTTCTAAATAGTGCACTCTTCCTCCGACTTCCCATACTCCTCATACAATGAGGGTTCCAGGAGTCGGAGTAAGAAGTCCTCCAGCTTTACAGTATTTCAACATTATTAACAAATAACTGCCTGCTGTGTAGACACAGACTAAATTATTTCAGAATAATGCTGGTTATGTCAAAATAATGTTGCTGTGTACACGTACCCTATCTGTATATGGCTTAAGCTGCAGTCTGCTGTTGTCTCCTATCCTTAGCAGGACAGAGCAGGATCAAGGCAAATAACATAGAGTAAAAGCTCTGTTATCCGGCACTCACTTAACCAGAAAACTCAATGAACTGGCATTTCTGGTATTTCCCAATACAAACCTTCAGTCTAGTAAGTGGGACTAGTACACAACCCAGCATCAGGGGTGGTGCGTGGAGTGGGGGGCAGAGAGTGCAGGGAGGGAGCAACCTGGCCACACCCCGCTCCACTTGTGGCTCGCAGTTGTGACAGGGAGGGCTTGCGAGAAGGGGTGGAACCACCCCCGCACTCACCAGAGTCAGGGAGTGGAGTGAGGCGGCTGGAAGCCGGTGGAGCAGAGTGGGCTGGGGAAAGGTTGCTGCCCCCTGCTGCAGGTGCCAGGCTCCCTGCTAGTCCCAGGGGCCATGTTGCTGGTGGGAGAGGGCTTGGGGAAAGGGTGGAGTGGGGGGTAAGATGGGGCAGGAAGAGGCAGGGCCTGGGGTGAGGTGGCGGGTAGAGCAGGGCTGGTGGAAGAGGCCCCGCACCATCCTAAGAATGTCTTTCCCGTGAGCTGGGGTGGAGTCATGTGAGGGGCTGGTCACATGGCTGATGCCCACCTTGTGTCCCTCCCCAGTAGATGCCTATGTCCAGCAGGTTATGCAGTGGCACAGTCTGCACCCTACGGCTGTGTCTACACTGCACCCCTTTTCCGGAAAAGGGATGCAGATAAGACAAGTCGGAATTGCAAATGAAGCAGGGATTTAAATCTCCCCCGCTTCATTTGCATAAACATGGCTGCCGCTTTTTTCTGGCTCGGGGCTTTGCCGGAGAAAAGCGCCAGTCTAGACGGGATCTTTCGGAAAATAAAGCCTTTTCCGAAAGGTCCCTTATTCCTCTTAAAATCAGGAATAAGGGACCTTTTGGAAAAGGCTTTATTTTCCGAAAGATCCCGTCTAGACTGGCGCTTTTCTCCGGCAAAGCCCCGAGCCAGAAAAAAGCGGCAGCCATGTTCATGCAAATGAAGCGGGGGATATTTAAATCCCCCGCTTCATTTGCAATTCCGACTTGTCTCATCTGCATCCCTACAATGATCCTTGATAATGATGATCCCGAGACCCCAAGTGCCTTCTGAATCATCAAAGAAAGACTAAATCATGTTCAGCACAGTTTTAGGACTAAGTATAGTTTTTGTGATCTGCCCATAGTGTTATGTAGTGTCCTAAGATAACTTAGGTACGCACAGTAAAGTTGTCATTAGACTAAGTGTTTCAAGAAACCAGTCACTCTGTAGTGCAGTTCTACTGCTGGATCAGTGAGTGTGTGTGTCCTATTTTATACTTTGTATTGTATTCTACTTCTTTGAAAACCGGTATTCCATTGGTAAAGTGAAACTCTCAGTTAACCAGAACATTCATTTAACCAGCACCCCCATACTCTCAACATGCCAGATAACAGAGCTGTTACTGTATTACTGTAGCCCCATTGTTGAAAGCTTTTAACAACATGTTGGACAAACAGTTTCCTGCTTCAGGGCGAGGGGGGCTAATACATGTGATCTCTTGAGGTGCCTTCCAGCCCTCCACTGCAATGCTGCATCCTCAATCACTGTGATCAATTAACTGGTAGTTATGTAAACATATGATACAGGCAGAGAAAGGGAGCCGGCAGGTGAGTGGTATTTTAGCTCAATACCACCCACAAACCTCAACTAACATGACATTTCTACTCATGTGATCAGCAGTGAAATAGGTTAACAAGGCTGGCATTTAATTGAAAGGGTACCATCCAACCTCAGCGTTAGCACAGCCATGATATGAATGGGCCACGTCACACTTCTCCTAGCTGTTGTTTCAGCTTATGTTTGCAGACTCCAAGATAAGCTTAGTCCCACGCTTGCAGTTAAAGACTCACAATTTCTTGCTTTGAAAATTCTCTATTCCATGCATTGCCTTGATTAGCAGGCAGGTCTGGTTCTAGGCAGAGGTGCTGAGAAGATTGGAATTTAATACTGAATTCTAAGTGTCTGTACATTTTTTCTTAAAAGGCTTTTTCTATCCTCCAAAATCCAGCCTCGGAATCCAGCCCCAGCTTGCACTTTTTAAATTGCCAGATTTACTGTTCCAAGGCTTTGCCTTTGGGTAGAAAGATGATCGCGAGGATGCTCGTAACCATGGGGCCATGTCAAGTGAATACATACCCATCACACGGGAGGATAGACAGATATAAAAAGCAAACTAACAGGATAATGAAGGGGTAAAGGCAGAAATTTTAGTTGTTAAAATTCCCGGGTTTGTAATCCGTTTGCACCACAACCTTATGGTTTTAATTAATTTCTCTCCATTTTTTTTTAAAGAAACACACCGAGATTAAAACTCACCATTCATAAAATGCATCTGCCCAGCAGAGCTGAGACTGGGCTGAGTCTTCCAGGGGCTACCACAATGTAACTATTACAACACAGGTTTCTGGGGGTGGACGTGTTAGCCAGTTTCAGACAAAACGAGGAGGCCTGTGGCACCATAAAGACTACATCAGCTTTCAAGGGGGGGAGCCCACTTCAGCAGATGTTTTTTTGTTAACACGCAAGCGGTGGGCCTGATGCAAAGCCTGTGAAAGTCAAAGAAGTGACTCTCATTAGTACTTGTAAGCAGGGCCGCTGATGGGGGCGGAGGGTGGGAAGAGGCAGCTGCCCCTAAGTTGGAGCCCTGGGCCCTTGGGCTGCCAGACCCCACAGCAGTGGTGCTGAAGAGCTGGGGGGAAGGGCACTAGCCCCAGCCCTGCCTCCTTCTGCTCAAGACTCTGCCCCTTCTAGGGGGCAGGAAGCCAGCTCCTCCCATGACCCAGCAAAGTCTGACTGTAAGTGCAGTAGCACATACAGCCCGTCCTAGACCAGGGCTCCATTATGCCAGGGGCTGTACAAACATAGAACAGGGAGTCCCTGCCTCAGAAAGCTTGCAAGAGAACACTGCCCATGGCCTCCGTACAGCTCAGGCTAATCCCGCTTGATAGTTACAGGTCTCTAAACTGTGCATTTCACTGAGCACTCACCTGTTCAGTAGACTCTAATGCAAAGATTGGCAAGCTGTACCTGAAGGCTGCATGCAGCTCACCGGGACTCTGTGTGTAGAACACAAGACATTTTGTGCACTGTTGGCCACATGCAAGATTTTGCTGGTTTTTGTTCCTATACTTGTTTTTCCCTACGGCTGTGTCTAGACTGACCAGTTTTTCCGGAAAATCAGCAGCTTTTCCGGAAAAACTTGCCAGCTTCTACACTGGCCGCTTGACTTTCCACAAAAGCACTGACTTCCTCCTGTAATAAATCAGTGCTTTTTGCGAAAATACTATGCTGCTCCCATTCGGGCAAAAGTCTTTTTCCAAAAGACTTTTGCACAAAAGGGCCAGTGTAGACAGCAGAGATTTCTTTTCCACAAAAAAGCCCCAATCGCGAAAATGGCGATCGGGGCTTTTTTTGCGGAAAAGCGTGTCTAGACTGGCCACGGACGCTTTTACGCAAAAAGTGCTTTTGCGGAAAAGCGTCCTGCCAATCTAGACGCTCTTTTCCGAAAAATCATGCCAGTCTAGACGTAGCCTACTGGTTTACTGAAGTGACACACAACGAAAAACATGTGAAGTGAGGCACGTGTGCTTATTGCCCACAACATTGATTGGGAGAGCCATGTGCTCCCTCTGTATCCAGTGAAAGCGTTGCTAAATTTCAGTCGGCACGCCCGGCAAATTCTAGGTACGCAAGCACAGTGAGCAAAACTACCCTGTCCCAGGAGACTGTCTTGGTTACGACAATCTTGCAGCCCACTGAGATGGAGGGCCACTCACATGGTCCACTCACTGGCCTAGGTTACCCCTCACTGCTCCAATGGCTAACAAAGTCTACTGAATAGGTAAACACTGGGTATGTCTATGCCACAGTGGTAGTGCTTCAGTGTAGACACAACAGGGGTTTCCCGTTGTTGTAGTTAATCCATCTCCTGGAGAGGTGGCAGCATGGCCCACAAAAGAATTCTTCATCAACTGTACCTACTTCTCTCGAGGTGTGGGTTTTCACTGCTGAGACATAGCTATGCCAGTGTATGTTCTCAGTGTCAAACAGCTCATAGTTTTGGGCTAGAGAAGAGGCACCAGAGACAGCATGCTTTTTGAGAATGATGCTTTTTGGGAATGGTGGGCAAAATTAACTGGAGATGCTGCTCTGCTGTGTGTTGTGAATGGTACATAAAACATAGGGGCCCGGTCTCAACAGCTTGCAAAATGACTGTCCCAGACATTGTCCCAGACAATGACTTGAGATTTATACTCGTTAGATCCTCAGGTGGTGAAGATCCTCAGGTGGTTAAGTCAATGTAGATGGAAGGCAAACGCACGTGCCACAAAGAGACAAAGCCAGAGCCCCTTGTAAACATATTTAATAGTTTTCAAACTTTATTTCATGGTGATTGACAAAAGACACAAGTTAGTAATGGTTATATCATGCTGCTCCTCTACTGTGCATTGCCCTTCAGAATTCATACAGCAGTTCACAATGGTCATTAATTTATCCTAAAAATGAAGCCACATGGACAGACACATTGTAAAAAATAGCCAATCAAAAAAAAAATCAAAACCGAATGTCGTTTTGTACATCGGCATTATAAATGCTATTCAAAATAAAGCCGAAGTTAAGTGCATGGCCCCTAGGGAGCGCTGCTGAATCAGATGGCGAGTCAAGAGGCTTGACAACAAGGACACAATGTTTTGTTTTAAGGCATTTCCAAGCCCCAGCAAAAGCAGACAGCATTTGGTTTTGCAGTGACCTTGGCTTTGTTTTAGTGGCATTCCGGGAAGTTAGCAGCTAACCCTGTGCACATCCCTCTCCCTCGGGTTGGAATCTTCAGCCCTTAACTGTAACTCAGGCGCCTGCACAGTCCAGCTAGAAGCTAGGTGTTCAAAATACAGGAGAGTTTTGCATTTCCGCCTTACCTCCCCTCCCCCGCCCTCGTTAGCCTCTAGCAACCGACACAATGTGGTTGAAGTCCAGTAGTCAGTTTGCTTTACAACACAATCACATTACTCTCTGACAGAAACCACGATAGATTTACAGTCGCCACTTAAAATGTGGTATTGCCACACACAAGAAAATACTGGAATCTCCATTGTAGCTCACAGAAGGTCATGATCTCCACTGAGTCATTAACCACTATGGGTTTTTATAGGGAAAGCAGCAATGTAGGCGTAGATTTCCACCAGGAAAAATACATCCGTGTCTTGCCTGCTGGCACATGAAACCATGGCTGATCAGGTGGGATGCGGTTTTTTGTTTAAGTGGGATCAGGTCAATAAAGCTAGGCAGGGAAAAGAAGGAACATCAGGCAAGGAAAATCAAACCAGCCCTCAATTGTTTCCTGCTCCAAAAGGAAGAGAATCCCAAATCCAAGTCTGGGCATCTTTTATGACATGGGACATTTTCTAGTCCAGGTGTACATGGTGTGCTGAGGTCTGACTTTAGAAAGAAACTGCACCCATCCTTGCTGTGAAAGGAGGGAGGGGTTAAAAGGTATGTCCGTCTCCTTCACCTCCCGTCTTCAGATCTCACTCCAAGAAAAACAGCTGGTTTTCCTGGCTCAGACTTCAGCCCAGAGAAATGTTATTTTCTGCGGGGAGGGAGAACCAGCAGGTAGGCCAGAAAACTGCCAAATGGTGGCACCTCATCTCACTTTATAAGAGGCAGGATCATGCAAATTAATGCCCCCTACTCCCTAAAGTGGGCTTATCCCACTGTAAAGCAAAATCCACCTTGCCCGGGGGGGGGGGAGAGGGAGGGGAAGATGTGTTGCCCTAGTTCCCACCAGTGAGTCCTTCCCACAATGAAACTGAACATAGCAAGTCTAAGGTAATCAGAAAGCAAGTGTGAATAATAGGGACGCTTTTGGAGGAGGTTGGGGTGGGGGATAGTTGTGTATATAAGACAAAGCCCCTGCTATCTGGATGGCCCAGATAATATCAGGACAGCCGGTCACCCTAAGCAGGTCAGTCCTCTTCAGCATCTTGGTCCTTTTTTCTTAAGCCCGGGGGCTTTTTTCCCTTACGACAGAATCGGCATTTGCATACAAACGTATACATGTAAGTAGACACACATACGCACACTGGGTTTGGAGCTGGCATTACAGTATTTGCATCGGACAAATTTTTACAAGGAATGATTTGCATTGTGGAAAACAAAAATAACTTTAAAAGAAAAAATCTGCTGCACCGTCTGTGGCCGATATAGTCTGGGCCTTATCTTGTTCCCCACTGAAGTTACGGTTTGTGTCATGGTTGTGTCTAGGGGCATTGGCCAGGTTCCCCGGTTATGCTGGCTGTTGTACAAATATGAAGTCAGTGGCCAAACACCCATTAGCTTTCAAGGCGTGTAAGCAGAAATCCTTAGGACAACTGGTCCGAAAGCATCATGCCTGTAAATAGAGGACATGGATGCTTCAAATGGATGACAGAGGAAAAGGGCCTCCTACTGTGCCTTTAAATCTTGTCAACTGACTGGGAGCGGGCGAGCTTCGTGGGCTTGAGCGCCCGGCATCCAGCATACTTTGCAACGTTCCCACTGGCACAAGAAAGGGCAGGTTTTGGTAAACAGCAAAGACTCTTGGAAAGCACAGCAAGGCCAAGGGGGCGGTTGGGACATGTCTGGATAAAAATAAAGCCTGGAAATACGTTTCCCAGCTGCTTCTGCGCGCATCCAGGCGGGCGTGTGATTAACGCACAAAGACGCTGCCACCCCTCTGCAGCCAAATTGATTTAAAAAACAAAACAAAAAACCAACTTCAGTCCAGTGAGGAGTCAAGGAGGCCCAGAGCGATGCCTCCCAACCTGCTACGAGCCAACCTTGGTCTTATCTTCCAGCAAGTGGCGTTCACAAAGAAAACACTGGAGATCCTCGCACGCTGATGTCACTCGCAGAGAGGGAAGAACGGGGCGGATACGAAGTCTGGACAAGACTTGGTAGATCTTGGCCCAAACACAGCGGGATGTCCCCCTCCCCTGAATGGCGGCTCCTCTGCTCAGCCGGGACTGAAGGAAGCGGCGGGTGGACAAGGCCTGAGATTGCCAAACGCCAATTCCCCACAGGCCACAGATCTTGCCAGCGCCATGATCCTTGGTGTTTTCCTCCCCCTCGTGAGAGTGAACAAGACCCAACCAAAAAACTAAAAATAAAACTGGGGTAGAGGGGGGAGCGGCTTCAAGTATGAATGACATTTACAATGAAGGAGGCTAGGCGGGGTTTGTTTCTCAGTCACTTCCTGGAGATGTGGTTCAGGGCGCGTTCCGTGTTCCTGCAGCTCAGAGTTTGACTGACGTGGAGACACTGCAACCAACCAACCAACCAAAAACCAACAAAAAAAGGTGTCTCCTCCCCCTTTCTCCCTCGTCCCCCCCCCCAAAAAATATAAAAAGCAATAAGTTTACAAAAATAGAAAATAATTACAGCAATAGGCAGGAGGGGGAGGGGGAAGGAAGCTCCCCCAGGGGTTTATTTGGCTGAGCAGTGTAATATCGTCGGGTTGTTTAAAGCGTCCTCCACCAGATGCAGTTCTTGGCGGTCGACTATCACGTCCCTTATGCAGCCAATGAAGCCGGTGCTGTAGGCCTTGGGCAGCTTGTGAGCTACGCTGAGCTTCTCTATTCCCCCTGCAAGAGACGGCACGGAAAGATCAGGTGGGGGCACTGGCTGCAGAGGAAAACGACTTTTCCCACCCTGGCGCTTGTGTAGTGCTGCCTGTGGTGCCCCATGGCCGAGGATTCCTTCCTGACCCCTCAGCTAGGAGCAGTCGGTGCCAGGAAGCTTCAGAGTGAAGCCGTGAAATGGAAAAGGTAATTACCCGAACTGGGTGAAATGTTTCACCTGAAAGTTTTCCTGGCTATTTGTTTGCACGTAAACGTCAAATCCTGGTGAAAAAAATGTCCCAGAGGGGATTTTTTTAAACAGAAATTGACATTTCAAATCAGCATTTAGACCTTTTATTGGTTTCTTTGTACTGACGTGAAAATGCAGTGAAATTACTTTTAGTGGAAACAAAACTGATCTTGTGTTTCATGTTGCACTGCTGACTCAAACCAAAACCTTTCAAACATTCAGCGGGAAAACACGTTTTTTCCCCTTTAAACCAGATTTTCTCGAGGGAAAAGATTTTGATTTTTTTGAACCAGCTCTGCTAATGATCCTTCTCTTAACTGCCATGGTGACAGACTACAGAGGCAATACAACCATGGCATCATGAAAGGCTGCACTGTCCATTAGGAAACTTGCCTAGAACTTTGGCATGGGAAACTGGTTAGATCCAAAAAGGGAGCCACTTCTCCCCAATAGCGGATATGTCTGCCAAGGCCGGAGAGACGGTGTCACACTGGTTCTTCGTTACAGATCATCAAAACACACTTCTTGTCCATTCTGATCTATGTGCAGACCTCCCTCAGTAGCTGAGTATCTCACGGCCCTTAAGGTATTGATCCCCAACCTCTGTGGGCCAGGCCAGGGCTGTTATCATTTGACAGATGGGGAACCCAGGCACAGAGGGGCTAAGTGACTTGCCCAAACACTTGGGGTGGGGGGTAGAAAACTGCATACAGGTCTCCCCAGTCTGATGCTAGCACGTTAACATCCTTCATGTGTTCGTTTGCACTGCAAAACAGCTCACTGCTGCCTCTTGAGAGCCCTTGTGCTGACTGTAAGTAGGGCCCTCCCAAATTCACAGCCAGGCAAAATGTGTCATGGATCATGAAATGTGGTGTCCTCCCGTGAAATCTGGCCTTTTGTGGGCTTTTACCTTGTACTACACAGCAGTATTTCCCAAAGTGGAAACCACTTTGAGAAACCTAGAGAAAATGCGCTATGAGGGAAGACTGAAAGAACTGAGCTTGTTTAGTTTGGAAAGGAGAAGACTGAGAGGGGACATCAAAGTGGTTTTCAAGTGTCTAAAAGGGTGTCACAAGGAGGAGGGAGAAAAACTGTTCTTGGCCTCTGAGGATAGAACGAGAAGCAATGGGCTTAAACTGCAGCAAGGGAGGTTTAAGGTTGGACATTAGAAAAAACTTCCTAACTGTGTCAGGGTGGTTAAACACTGGAATAAATTGCCTAGGGAAGTTGTGGAATTTCCATCACTGGAGATATTTAAGAGCAGGTTGGATAGACATCTGTCAGGGATTGCCTAGAGACAGTGCTGGGTCCTGCGGAGAGGGCAGGGGCAGGAATTGCCCAAAGCGGGCTGTGGCAGCTGGCGCCCCAAGCGGAATGCACGATCGGCGCCCCCGCCTGTATGGCCATCAATGGAGTGACGTCATCATCGGGTGCCTCGTGACATCATCATCGGGCTCCGTTGAAGGCGGCGCCCTAGGCGATGGCCGAGTCGGCCTACAATCATGGGCCACCCCTGGGCAGGGGACTGGACTTGATGACCTCTCGAGGTCCCTTCCTGTTCTAGTGTTCTAGGATTCTATTAACTGGCCATGCCGGTTTGTTTATTTACCGGTGCTGCGGCCACAGAGCCTGGTGGCCTCTATTTGCTCCATTTAGCCATTTTCAGCCAAGGCGAGCCACGGGAAGCCATGTAGGCCAGGCTGCCACTTCCCACGGCTCCCCTTGGCTGTGAACTGCGAAACAGAGCCAATCGGAGCCATGAGGCTCGGTGGACACAGCGCTGGTAAATAAACCAGTTCAGCCAGTTAATAGGTTTCTCAAAGTGGTTTTGCAGCCCACTCTGAGAAGCACGGCCATGCAGATTCCAGTGTTTCTCAAATCAGAGGTCCTGACCCAAAAGGGAGCTGCTGTTGGCCCCTGGCAGAGTTTAACCATTAACAGGAACAGGGACACATCAGCTTATTGGTTAACCGATTAAACTCTTCCATCCCTACCCAGACCATCACTATTTTTATACCACACTCTGGCTATGTCTACACTGTTGCGATCTTGCGCCAGAAGCATGCAAATGAGGCTAAGCGTGGAATATCGCCGAGCCTCATTTGCATATCTAATGAGCTGCTATTTTTGCGGAAGAGGCTCTTGCGCCAGAAGGAGCTGGCTACACTGCCCCTTCTTGCGCAAGGAAAAACCCTCTAGCGCAATGCTTTTACGCTGTTTATTTTCAGGAAGAACGGCTTTGCGCAAGAGGGTTTTTCTTGCTCAAGAAGGAGCCGTGTAGACAGCTCCTTCTGGCGCAAGAACCTCTTCCGCAAAAATGGCAGCTCAGATATGCAAATGAGGCTCGGCGATATTCCACACAGCCTCATTTGCATACTTCTGGCACAAGATCGCTCCAGTGTAGACAGCCGCTATGTTCACAGTGCTGTATGGACCGCGGTGAAGGAATCCTTGTGACAGGGCCGGAGGTAGGCGACCAGGCACAATTCCCATTTTACAGACAGAGAACTGAGTTGGAAGGGTGAAAGAACACTGCTTCCCGCAGCTCCCATTGGGATCCACGGCCAATGGGAATTGCATGCCCTTGTCCCTGCAGGGAAATACAATGGGGGCAGCTCAGCAGGGGCTAACACTGGCCAACCGGATCCAGCCTGCGGGTCGGGTACTGACCACCGCTGCTCTCGGCTAACCCCCAGTGCCACCTGGACAATTTCTGGGCCCGTTCAGACCAGCTGCCAAAGGAGGCTAATGCTGACCCATTTGTGTCCAGTTCTTTGAGATTTGCAGCCATGCCGGAGGCACAAAGTGCCACCTGCTCCAGCGCTGTGGCCCATCCCCTGCATTTCCACCTGGGCTGATCTTTTCAAAGCCAACGAGGGGACTTAGGACTCCGTTCTAATTGGGATTCATGGGAACAGTGTATCTGAGCCTCCTTGGGGCTTGAAACTTTCTGCTCTGGGGTACCGAAGGGAATCGTGTTCTCCCTTCTCCTGTTCAACTTACCCAGCCAAAGGGCTCCATCGGTGTCTAGCTGGGTTGCTCCAAGAGGGGAAGAACCAGTTATGGGAGCTTCGTTGCCAACCTGCAAGGAGCCTTCTCTGTGTACTCTACGCCCAGGAAAGAGAGGAACACTCAGTAAAGGGGCCAGGACCAGTGCTCCACCTTACCCTCAGCTGCAACTGGCTCTACTGCCATGCCTCAGCCCCTCTCTCTCTGCGCTCTCTGCACCACTGCATGCCTGGAGTGCTTCTGCCAGGACTGGCGGCACAATCTGCACCAGCACCCCTGCACTATCCCCTGGGAGAGGTCGGTACGACACGTAAGGCGAGCTCTCCACCAGCATTTCCTCGCTTTTCATCCGTGTGGAATACATGTTGTTAACATGCACCAAGGCACGTGCGGACGTGCACCACCAGCAGACACACAGGCTGCCAGCGGTGGGCGCTCTGCTAATCAGCTGGGGGACATTTGAATCTCTCCTGGGTGGCTGCCCAAGTGCTCAGCTCACGGGGGACGCTGCTCTCCTCCAACCTGCCTTTTGGGGGGGGGGGAGGGGGAGTCCTGCTGCAAGCTCTGTCCCACGCAAAGCTATTCCTGCCTGCCAATGCTCCCTCCAGACTCATCAGCACAAACCACTGGCATTCCAGCCATGCAAGCAGCTCCCCACCAATATAAATAAAAACCCCAGGAGGCCCAACACGGACTGAATTCCAAGCCCCCAGCTGGCTAAAATAAAAGGCCCAGCGCGGGAGCACTTCCTCCTGCCTGCCCCTTTGACATTTCCTAGAATCTAGGGCAGGCAAGTCAAGGCACGCCTCCCTCCAACGCTGCATTGGCCGCATACTGCTCCTCTATTCTTATCTGTCGGGCTCAGTGACCCCGGGAGACCACGGAGCCCAGCTCCAGGGCCATGACTCAAGTGCCCTAGATGTGACCCAGGCCCGCTCCAGCCCAGCTGCTCGCACTGTCTGCAACCCCGCTAGCCCTCATGCCCCTTCGCTGCCCCCCTCCCCGCCGACCTCCTCACCTGTACGCTTTGATCTGGATCCACTGGTTCGTGTTGACGGGCACCGTGGATCGCAGGACCACTGGCTTGGAGCCCAGGTCGTAGGTCATCTGCATGTGACCGTCCACGATGGCCAGGGCGATGTAATCCGACCGCTCCAGCCCCTTCCCGCTCCACAGGACCAGCCCCTGGGTGGCTTCCGTCTTGAGGCTCAGTTCAAAGTGGTTCTCCTGCAAGGCCTTCTCACTGCACCGTGGGGCCGGGTGGGGGAGGGAACACAGGCCAGAGTCAGGAAGGGGGCTATGGAAGCAAGGGGCAGGCCACCCGCCTCGGGCAGAGAGACAGGTGGCCAGCCCACCCGGAGCAGCCTGCTCCTCTGCATCCCGGCAGGTCATTGTCCAGGCTGTGAACCCCGGGATAGTCCCTGGAACAGGGCCTGGGGAGCGTGTGTGTGCATGGGAGGGGGGCGGGAAGGGGGCTGGGCAGGCCCTGATTCTGCTCTGGAACACGTCCAGTGGGATCAGCTGGATACCAGCGCCGTGAGGAGCCCGCTGGGCTGATGCCCTTTTGCTCTCCACCAAGTGCCCTGGGACTGAGCAGCGGGGCCAGGGAAGCGTCACTGTGCAGCCTGCTGGGGCCCCGCACACCTCTGTCCCCCCCGCCTCAAAGGCCCCAGGCTCATCCTCGGTCCAGCCCGCCTGACTCCCAGGACGCCAACAGGGAGCAGCCCCCGGCCGGCCCTGCAAGGCATGATGGAGTGGCCATTAGCTCTGCTGTCACGGAGCTTTCTCGAGCAGCCACAATAGGATCCAGCTCCTCCGTAGCCCCCAGTGCGACTTGGACTCACCCCCGCCCCTGTGCCCTCCTCCCACCTGTGTCTCCAGGGAAAAGAGGCATGATGGGAGCCGAGGGGGAGGGGTCAGAGAGGTATCCTCCTCCAAAACAGGTGCATTACTGGGGCCAGGCTATCCCCCACCTGAATCTACATCTCCACGCGGTCCCTTCCCCCGCCACGCTCTACAGCACCGAGCGACTAGCCACGCGGCCACTCCGGAGTCGCTCAATGCTGGGATTCGCCGGAGGCCGCCACTGCCGCGGGTGCACACAGAACAGAGCCGCAGGGAGAGCGTTTTATTCCCAAGGGACACTGCAGCCAAAGAGCCATCCGGCAGCTCGGGGCGAAGCTGGAATCCCCAGCCGGGGAACTAGCCTCCCCGCTAAGCTGTGGGATTTGCTGTGGAGCGCCGGCTCGGTGGGCGGGCTACTGCTGAAAGGCGGATCCAGAGAGGGTAAGCCACTTGCTCCGGGCCCCAGAGCTGTACCCCCTCCCCGGAGTCCTGGCACTGTGTGGTAGGAGCTCCCCCTCCTCGCCCAGCCTCCTTTTGTTTTAGGATCTCGCAGGCTGCGAACCATCGTCCCTCATCAATAAAAAGCCAAACGTTCAGACCCGCGCGCCAGAGAGGCCAACAAAGCAGCAACACCAGAGGGCACGAGACACAAGAGCAGAAGCCTGGCAGAGACTCACCTGTGATCCAGGGGATAGTCCAGCGCTTCGGGACTTAGAAGCAGGAAGAAAGGGGAGGCATGCCATAAGCGCCCGAGGAGGAAAACAGAACCCCCCTGCCTGGCTCAGGGGAGGCCCTGGCTGTGGGGCACGGCCCTGCCTGGCTCAGGGCAGCTTCTCACCCTGAGCACCAAGTCCGGCCAGGAAAACGGTGACTACAGGGAATCAAAGGTCCTTTGGGTTTCTGGACACCCCAGAGGGGGGGAGGGGGGTTCACAGGACTCCGGGAAGCAGGGAAATGGCACAGGCTCTGCCCCACTCAGGAATGTGGGGCCCACAAGGTCACTGCAGCTCTGCTGTGGGTGTCCTACACACAGTCTGTGAGGGGGGCGGGGAGTGAGGTGCTGCTTCAAGGGAGGGCCACAAAGCGTTTCTGCTAATGGCTCAGCTGTTCTGGCTACTGGTGGGCACTTACCCCAAGCAACCCCTCAGCGGTTCAAACGGCCAATCCCAGACGGGCGGACGCAGGGCAAGAGAGGGTCTGGCTGGCTGGGAGATGGAGCCTTTGACCCCTAGTTCAGCTCTTTGGATCCAGCCCCACAAGGCAGCAGATCCCACCCACCAGGTCTTGACTGGCAGTGCTGGGGAGTTTGTCCAAGCGGCCCAGGCCTGCTTGGCTGGGGGGCAAACCGAACCGGGGCTGGGAGGCTGTGACAGGGCTGGGGGATACTGAGCTATAGCTGGGGGGGCGGGGATGGGGGCAGTCTCATAGTCTGTGGGTCCAGCACTAAAATCAGCCCTGGCAAGTAGAACAATCAAGTCAAGGGCGTTTCATGCCCAGCACGACGCAGCAAGGCAAGCGCGTCACTAGCAGCAGCTCCGCCCGGCCCGCACGCCTCCCTCCTTTGCACGCGCCGGCAGACGCGCCTGGTTTCTAGCATCGGCCCTTAGGGGCAGCTCTGCAGATCAAGCCTCCAGTGGTGCCAGCTAGTGCCTACCCCCAGATCCCCACTGGAGTTGTGCTAAGCTCTGCCACTGGCGGGCTGCCCGGCTGGGTAGGCGCTGACTGGCACCCCTGGAGAGCAGCTCCCCAAGCAAGCCGGGAAGCAGCACCCCTCTCTCCCTTTTTGACAGGGCACGGAGAAGGGGCAGGGGGGAGGCAGCAGCACCCACCCCAGCCTAAGAGAGTGCGTGGCTCCTGCTGGCCCAGCCGGGTAGCCGGGCTTCCAGGGCGCAGAGACTCAGCAGGCTGCGAGCTGGAAGGCTGCCGCGATAGGTGCACAATCTAGCCAGGCGCCGGAGCAGACACCCCGGGGCCGCTCTCAGCAAGCAGCGCCAATCAGGCAGCGTTGCGTCCTGCCTCCCTCAGTGGCCACATGCAGGCATGCAGGTTCCCAGCCTTCGAGCCCGCCTTCCACTCCTTGGCCTGGAGAGAATGAGGTGGGGCAGGGATGCCCCCGCTCGGCAGCTTGCGTCCCCACCCCTCAACGCCCAGCAAACGAGCTGCATGAACCACGGTGTGCAAAGTGCCCCCACTCCTGCTCCCCCACCTGCACATAAGCAGCGGTCAAGAGGGTTTTGGAGAGGAACCCTCCCCCACCCAGCCAAGGAGCGCCTCCCTGCATGTTGCCCAGAGGGCGTCTGGGCCACATTGCCTGGCATGGCAGGATGTGAGGGCCTGATCCCTCCACATTTACACTGCAGGGATTCACGCTGGAGTCACAAGTGAGTGCAGAATCAGCCTCCCAGAGTCCACCAGCTCCCTTCTTAACCCTTTCATTGCTCCTATTCTCTTGCCCTCTAGCCCCTCGCCCTGAACAAACCTGCCCTGAGGGCGCTCCCCCCCCTCCAGCTGGCATAAAACCTGGCCCCACCAATGTCAGAGGCCAAGTTCCCATGGGGCCAGCCCCTCTGCCCTGGATTCTCAGACCAGAGCCTTTGCAGCCCCCGTGCAAACAGCAAAGCTCCTCTTCTCAGAGCCCGGCTCGAACCGGCAAAACCCCAGTGGCGCCCACTGCAAAGCTCCGCTCTTCCCAGACGCTGCACGAGACAGCCCCACCCCCTCAAGCCCCGCTCACTATCTGGCTGCTGGGAAATGGGCTCTGGGGCGGCGGGTGGCAACCCACAGGCAGCGGGGCAAGGCTGAGGGCGGAGGGCCAGGAGAGGGTGTGTGAGCTACTTACGCTGGGATCTCATTGGTCAGTTGGCTTGCAAACAAAGAAACAAGGACATTCAGAAGAGACAGACAAAGAGCAACAAGCAACGGAGAGGTTAGCCAGGGGGGAGGGGGGGAGACCGAGAGTCATTAGTGATCTTGCTGCAGAGCTGCAGAATTTGTCCCTGCACCAGGGAACTAGCTGGACAGCTCTGGGAACCACGGGAAGCAGCGCCGTGGATAAAACCAGCGCCTGGGCTACGCTGCCATGGATTAGGCCTTTCCATCGCTGCTGGGGGCTTGGTGGGGTCACACAGGGTCAGCGCTGCCTGGCTGAAGGCTCGTGGTTATTAGCTGCCCACTGAGTGCGAGAGAAAAGCCCTCCAAGGACAGTGACACAAACAGACGAGCCAGTCAGGAGACTCTAGGAGCAAACTCACTTCTGAAGCCAACAGGTGTGTGCCAGGGGTGGCTTTGGCTAAGACGCTGTTGGAGGATGCCCAATAGATACCCACGTACACCCGGGCCCTAGCGCGATAAACAGCCAGCGAGAGACACAACAGAGTCCCAGGGGAGTTGGTTTAAACCACCAGTTTGAAAACAAAAGGCCAATCCTGCCCCCAAGTAAGGGCCTTGCAACCCCCTCCGATGACCCTTTTCAATGGAGCTGCAGAAGCAGAACAGAGGGTAGAATCGAGCCCAAAATTTGGGATGGAGCCGTTAGGGGACATGCTGCCTTCAGCAACACCCTGGCTGCTCCACCGGCCTCAGCAGCGCTGGGGTGGAAGTGAGATCTGAATTTGCCCTCCTCCCCCCACATATGAAATGGGACCAAATTCTCCAAACCCCAATTAAAATTCCTGTCTGGGAGGCGACACCCTGGACCGATGCCCCAGCATCTTTAAGCATGAGCTTAACAAACGCGAGGTTCGTGGGAGACTTGATTACAGCCTATAGGTCCCTACGTGGGGAACAAATACTTAATAATGGGCTCTTTAGTCTAGCAAGCCAAGGTCTAACATGATCCAGGGCTTGGGCTTTGAAGCTCGACAAACACAGATGGGAAATAAGGCGTCAGTTTTTAATGGTGAGACTCATTAGCCACTGAAGCAATTTACCCAGGGTGATGGCCCGTATTGTTCCCTCTCATTTTTCCCATCCATGTGTAGAATAAATGTTGTGATGTGCACTGAGGCAAGTGCAGATGTGCACCACCAGGAGAAACACATGCAGCTGGCTGAGAGTGTTGGGAGCACTCTGCTGATCAGCTGGGGCCAGCCAATTACAGGCAGTCCCCGACTTACGCGGATCCGACTTATGTCGGATCCGCACTTACGAACGGGGCTTTCTCGCCCCGGAGCTCACAGGCAGCGGTCAGCCACCTCGACCTCCGGGGCGAGAAAAGCTGCTCCCGGTGCCCCTGGTCTGCTGGGGACCGTCTCCAGCAGACCAGGGGCACCGGGAGCAAAGCGGGTCCCGCGCCAGAGCAAAGCCTCAGAGGCGAGGCACCCCGCCGCTGCGGCTTTGCTCCCCGTGTCCCTGGTCTGCTGGGGGGGGGGGGGGCGCAGCTAGCAGACCAAGCTTTTGTTGTGGACCCTGGGTCAGAGCAGCTGGGGTGCTGCCGCAGCGCCGCTCTGGGCACTCCTGGACCAACCCGGCAGCACCCCAGCTGCTCTGCCCCAGGCGTCCCCAAGTCAGCCATTGCTGAAACTGACCAGCGCTGACTACAGGAAGCCCAAGGCACAGTTGCTCTGCCCCGGGCTTCCTGGAATCAGCCGCTGATCAGTTTCAGCAGCAGCTGACTTGGGGTTCTTAAGCTGAATCTGTATGTAAGTCAGAACTGGCGGTCAGTTTCAGCAGCGGCTGAATCTGGACGCCAGTTCCGACTTACATACAGATTCAACTTAAGTACAAACCTACAGTCCCTATCTTGTACGTAACCCGGGGACTGCCTGTATTGTGATTGGAAACAGACAATAAGGAGCCTATTGCTTGCCCTGCATCAGCCTCTGGGCTGCAGGCCTAGTCTTGGCAGGGCACTGGCCTAAGACAGTTTCCAACAGCCGCAAGAAATGGAGCCTGGGGCAAGCAGCTAAAGCCTGGGGCGGGGTGGGGTGGGGTGGGGTGGGGCGGGGCGGGGCGGGGCAGGAAGAGTTCTCCGCAGCATGGCCGGGTCCTGGGATCTCCTCCTGGCTGCCCCAATCCAGGGGGACTGGGTCAGAGCAGAGATGGGCTGAGCCTAAAACCTGGCTCTGAAACCCACTGAACCGCGACTTGGCGGGGGGGTTCATGCTGCCTGGTGTTACAGCCGAGTCTGGGGAAGGGGAGTCTGTCCCAGAGACAGCCATAGAAGGAGACTGACAGTGACGGAGACCAGGACACACAGACAGGAGAGCACAGACAGACAGGGAGCAGGCCGCCGGGAGCTAGTCCTGCATCCTTAGCCCAGCCCGGCCCGGCCCGGGGAGTCTCTCGTCCTCGAAGCTGCAGGACCCTCTCGCCCGCTGGGTTTGCAGGCGACGGTCCCCGGTACGTTCTGGATGTCGTGACATGTCGTTGCACTGGCCGCTGACCTAGGCCCCATGGCTTTGACCTGGCCAGTATCTCCGGGGTGCGGCTTCTGCCCAGCTTAGGAACTGCGCATGCACCGGCCCTCCAGGCAGCAGCTACCGACCTAGCTCAGGAGCCAAAATGGGAATACTGTGGCCCGGGACTGAAGGGGAGGGCGATGGGTGAAATTTCGGCTCTGCCTACCCCTGGGGTTTGAGTGTTTGAGTCACCGTCCTCCGGGCATGGCTCCCAATAGCCCCTCCCCTTCCACTTCACCGCCCCAAGCCTCAGGCCGGCTCACCTCTTGGTCACAGCATTGTGGTACTCCATGTAGGTCCTGCCATCAAAAGCAACGGCCTCCGAGTTGCCAGCCGCCTTCTCAATGATCACTGGGGGTGGGGAGAGGGGAAGCACAAGCAGGGATCACCACGCGATTGGCGCATGACACGACTGATGCCTCACAACACGACTGGTGCATCTTCCCAGAGCACTAACAGACCAGCCCTGCACAGAATGCGCACGAGGGGTCCAGCCCACCTGGCAAACTCGCCTGCTCCTGGGGCTCGGACAGACTGACGAGGGGGTCACGCACCTTCGAGTGACGGGGGCCAGTGCGCGGAGCGAGGTCAGGCCAATGGAGAGCTTTGCTAGCAGCCAAGTTATCTGCAAGCCACAGCCTCGCTTGGGGTCAGGCAAAGGCAGGGACTCGGTGGGGGCTTTGGCTGAGCCTGGCTTTGGGAGGCTGGATTTATATACAAGCAAAGGGGGAACCAGGATGAACTAGGCCAGGGCTGGGCAATCATTTCGGATGTGGGGCCAACTCCAGGAATTCGGTAAGTGGCCAAGGGCCACACTCTTCCATAGTAATAGAGGAGGCGCAGGGTCTGGGATGGAGGTCAGGTGCAGAAGGGAGTTCAAGGTCCAGGATGGGGTTTGGGTGCAGGAGAGGATTCTGACCTGGAGGGGGCACAGAAGGGGGCGTAGGGTCGCGATCTGGGGCAGAGGTACAGGAGGGGGTGCAGGAGTTTGGGTTGCAGGGTCTGGGTGGGGGTAGGGGTGCAGGAGGGGGAGAGATAGGTTGGGGTGCCAGAGGCAGGCTCTGGCCAGGATGCACTTACCTAGGCAGCCCCTGGCCAGCAAGCCAATGGGACCGTCATCAAGGGTCCCTGTCTGCCACGCCCCCCCACACCGCCCAGAGCAGCTGGCTGCATGGGCCATGTGCTCTCTGCGCACTGCGTGCCCTGGCGGAGGTGGGCTGGGGTGTTACTTCACATGCTGCCTGCACCACAAGCAGGGCCCAGGCAGCTCCCCAGGGGTGCGTGGCACACACAGAGCACATGGCCCCCACAGCTGGCCGCTTTGAGCCGTGTGGGGAAGGCAGGGAGCCTGCCGAAGGCTCCCTCTGCCTGTGGGAGGTGGCGAGCCAGATCCAGCGGGTTGGCGGCTGGTTCCGGCCCACAGGTCGTATTTTGCCTGTCCCTGAACTAGAAGTTGATTCTCTATTTCCTGTGCAGGGAGCCCTAGAGCTGTACAGGTGGCCAGGCCCCACTCCCCCCAGCGCAGCAACGCCCAACTCAGAATAAGGATACGTTTCCGGAGAGCCAATGGGATTTAGGCTTCTAAGTCAGGTGAACCGTGAAAGATCCGGCCCCTGCCCCAGGGAGCTTACAAAGGGGACAGATGACACAGCCCCGACTCGCCACGCCGGAGGAGAGCCAGCAGGGGGGCTTCCCTTCATTCACTTAGTGGGCAACATTCTCACAGATGCACGTTGGATCAAACCAACTGGGCGAGAGGGCCCAGGCACAGGGCACGCTGCTCACCTCGGCCATACCCTGCTATTCCAGGCGCGGCCAGGCCACGTGACCCCCCGGCCCTTCCCCAGGAAGGCGCTCCCAGCCACAATAAAACCCCGGCCGCGGGCAAGAGAGTTTCCATCTGGCTGCCATCAGCTCTCTCCAGCTGGGGAGCCCGGCCGCACCCACGCCTGCTTCCCTCCAGCTCACCTTTCTCGCAGTGCGCCCCGGAGAAGCCCCTCTGGCAGGCACACTCGTAGCCCTCCAGCCGGGGGTGGCACCGGCCTCCGTTCTGGCAGGGGTTGGGTTTCTGGGAGCAGGGGTGGGAGCGGAAGGTAGAGATCTCGATGGCTCTGCGGATGTTTTCTTCCTTCAGCACCGGGACCCCCTTAATGGAGATCTGAAAGGTGGGGACACGGGGGAGGGAAACCAGAGGGTTACACAGCACTCCCAGCTGGGGTTCGGAGGGACAGTGGGTACAGAGAAAGGGTGGAGGTAGAGTCCATCCCAGGAGGGACATGGAAATTCAGTTCATCCCCCCTAGAATGAAGCTCCCTGAGCCTGGTATGTCCCTTGGCAAGGCCCTCCTAGAACGTGCCCTGCACGCCTCTGCTACCTCCTGGGGGGGCATGCCTCAGCACGCAGCAAAACGTGCCCCAGCACGTGGAGAGCAGGTCTTGGGACTGCTACCATGGTGGGGTACCGCGGACAGATAGGCTGCCACTCACTGGATCCCCACTGCCGGATGCCCACGCCAGGCTGCCAGGCAGGGCTCCCCTCCAGGCCCCAGCCAGCAGCCTTACCCTCTGCATGGCTCCGTCGAAGCTGGTGGAGATGGCCGCGGCACGAGCCAGCTTGCTGAAGTCGGGCGTTCCCCCCACGTACAGGGGCTCCTTCAGGTTCAGGAAGGTGTGAGGAACCTGGGGGTGGGGGCAGAGAGAGAGAGGTGAACAGGGGAGTGAACGGCCCAGGCCTGCATCCTATCGGGGGGAAGGCAAGTTCCCCTGCTCTGCTAGCACCGCCGCTCAGCACCGCCAGCATCTGCTGCCCTCTGTGGACAGGCAGGAGCCAGGGAAGGCAGCTCGACATGGAGACAGGGTCCTAGCATAGCTCAAGGGCCGGCCCAGTAGGAGGGAAGAGACGTCAACTCCCTCCCTACTCTGACTGACGCCAACGGTCCTTTGCCCAAGGGAAGAGAGCTCCTCACTGGGGCAGGCACCCCCCAGGCCCTGGGCAACGTGGGAGGGGGACTCTGGCTCCGCACTTCTGGAAGGGGCGTGTCCAAAGGCTGGAAGGGGCGTGGCCAAGGGGTAGAAGGGGCGGGGCTGAGGGCTGCTGGCCCTCAGTGCTGCCCAGAGCGTGGCCACTCCCCTCCACCCCCCTCCCCTCCAGCCCTTGGCACTGCCTGGTGCTCCAGTCACCACAACTACAACTGCAGCAGCGGCCGGAGCCCCTTTAATCACCCGCCCCTGGGATAATTGCCCCACCCCCGGGATAATTGCCCCGCCCCCCGTTGATGAGCCTGATAACAGGTAGCAAACACCTCCTCACAGACCTCCATGCTCACCCTCCTCTCCCGTGCGCTGCTACCGCCCTCTGCAGGCCAGCCTTGGCGCTCCAGCTGAGAGCAGCTCTTTGGGCCAACCTTCCCCACCCCCCTGCTCTCCATCCCCGTGTTGAGAGGCTTTCCTGTGGCCCTACTGCCAGGGAGGCTGGGCACAATAATAAAGGGAGCCCCCCAAGAGTGCAGCCGAGCCTAGAACCCGCACCACTGCCTCCCCAGCCCCCAGAGCTACCCCGGCCCCACAGACCTGGCGCTGCGGAGGCAGTGGGGGGCTTGCTGGGCCGCTGGTTAATCCACACAGCCAAGCAGGCTTCCGGCAAGGCGCCAGCCACGGCACCACACGTCTTTCCAAAGCCACGTTTGCTCTGTGGGCCCCCAGCACTGCTCAGGCCTAGAGATGCTGCGTGGAGAAGGGGCGCCCTGTGGAGCTGAGCCCAGCACTTTCTCCACAGCCCTGGAGAGGTGCTCTGTGCACCCAGTCGGCCTCTGGAATGGACAGGGCTGGGAAAGCGGCAGGACCGGGGAGGGTCTGAGCTGCTCTGCTCCTCCTCCCTCCCCCTCCCCCCCCCCGGCCCTGTTGTTACAGGTTGGGGGCAAGGAAGGGATTTTCATACAAATTCTGCCCCATGATGGAGCCAGTCAGATTCTGCTGGAGAGTGGAGCTTCTAGGTCTGGTCATGCCCAGGGACTTCAAATACAGTAGAACCTCAGAGTTACGGACACCAGAGTTAAAACTGACCCATCCCCTCATGCCTCATTAGGACCCGGAAGTTCACAGTCTTGCAGAAGCAGGGACACCACCACCACCACCAGAAAGTGCAGTGCAGGACTGTGTTAAACTTAACCAGAAAATAAAGGGACGGCTTTAACCAGACTTGCAAGGTAACTGTTTCTGTGTGCGCTTCATTGAAATTAAGAGGGTTACAAGCAGCACTGTGCTTCTGCACAGCACGAAGGTTCAAAGCCGTATTAGTCAATGTTCAATTGTCAATTTTTTAAACCACCACCCTAATGTTTTGTTCAGTTACAAACATTTCCGAGAGAGGAACAACCTTCATTCCTGAGATGTTTGTAACTCTGAGGTTCTACTGACAATAAACATTGACATGTTATGGGCATGTGTGTACCACTGCCCCCCACTGGATAGTATTAGAACTAATTGTGTGTCATAGGCCTCACACAGCAAACAACTTTAGGGAGAGTCTCTTTTAGCTTGCATAGCAGGGGTTTGTGGTCTCAGAGCAGGAAGATCTGGATTCTATCCTTGCTGTCACCATAAAACCCATGGGGTGTGTCTAGATTACAGGGTTTTTTTGAAAAAAGTGGCCTTTTTTCAAAAAAACTGTACCTGTGTCTAGACTACCGCCGCGTTCTGTTGACAGTAAATCGAAAGAATGCGGTGGTTTTGTTGATGGCGGTAAACCTCATTCTACGAGGATAACGCCTTTTTTCGAAAGTCATCTTTCAAAAAAAGTTGCTATTGCATGAAAACAGGGCTTTTTCCAAAGAGAACATCTAGACTCTCTTTTAAAAAAGCAAGCTGCTTTTTTGAAAAATCTTCTTGTTGTCTAGAGGCTCTTTTTTGAAAGAGGCTTTTTCGAAAGTATCTTTCAAAAAAGCCTCTTTCGAAAGAGGCTGGCAGTCTAGATGTAGCCATGGTGGGCAGTTTAACACTACCAGGAAAGTCCCAAGTAGTGCTCACAACATTTATCAGTCACACTGCAGCAGTGGAAGCTGGCCGATCAAGACACGGTTATATTAATCACTAGCTAAAACTTTCCAAGTTAAAACAAGAAGGAATGACCAGATTATTGAAATGTGTCAAAATCAAATAAAACTCACTGGAATTAACTAAGAAACAAAAATGTGTCTAGTCTACAGAAATCAGAGTGCGGGGGTTGGCCCGACAGAGAGGGTGGGCGGATGGAGACGACCATGGATCACTTGGGTTTGAATGGAGGAACAAAAAACAACATGTTGATGGCGTATGAGATGGAAGGGTGGTGGCTTATACTTATCTTTACCTTACGGGATTTCTGAAATCCAGACAGCAGGGGAGGGAAAAATACGAATGAAAATCAAAAGGGAGAGAGAGAGAGAAAGAGAAACAGGAGATCAGTGGGGTTCCGTCATAGCACGCAGGGTTGCAAGCGCATTGACTAACGTCCGTTCCCTCGTTAGCCAGCAATTAAGACAGGAAAGATGCAGGATGGAGTGGCAGACGGTGCTGCTGTCCTGCCAGGCGAAACGCTGCTTTAAAAAGGGCAACTTTAATACCAAAGGAAGCTTGAAAAGAGGAGAAAAGGTGCGTTTATGGAAATCAGACCACCCGTGGCACCCTGCGTCCCCTTTGCTAGCGCAGAGAGAGCGGCATTGGAGGAACCAAAGAGCTCTCGCCCTGCGGCAGATGCACAAATGCCCACGTTTTAACCGACATCGCAGTCTTGACGTGGGGGAGCTCACAAAGGATTTAAGTTGCAGACGGGCACTGCCTCTCGCTCCAGAGGGGCACAGACTCCCAGCCTACGCTACAGGTGAGCACAGCTACCCCTACTCAATCCCCTTCAGGCCTTTGAAAGGTCAGCTCTGAACCCCGGGTCTCGGTCCCATCTTTCCTTTAAACCCAGAGGACTTTGGTAATAAGCGAACATCAGGGCAGACTCCAAAGCAAAGCAGGCTATGAAACCGGCCGAGATTTCCCCCCGTACCAGTCTTGCTCACTGGAAGGTTTATATCCTTTGTTCCTGGACACTTTTCCATGGCTTTTTGCTATCCCAGCTTCTTCCCTGGGCAAGACCAGGGTCTAGGCCTGTGTTCTGACCCCCTCCACAGAAAACACAGCTTCGCTCATTTCACTGGAAAATCTACGTTCAGTGCCTAGGGACATGCTTGCCAGCCCTATATCTCTCAGTAAGGTTCCGGATCATCGCTCCCTGCTGCAGGGAGAGGGATGCTGGAGAAGCAACCCCCCGCTGGGGGAAAGGTGAGGAATGGAAGGGGCAGACTGCCTCCGTGACCTGGGTTAGAATGTCAGAGAACCTGCTGTGAGCGTGGCCGTGCGCCAGGGGATGGGAGAAGTGCAGAGGGAAGCGGGGGAGAGAAACCAGAAAAATGAAGCTGCCAGGTGGAAAGCGGAGCAGGGAGAGTGGGGACAGATTTGCTGGCACCTGGGTGATCACGGCAGCCACGTTTAGTGACTCATTTAGCACAGAGCCTTTGCGTCTCCCCCAAGAACATGCTGTCTGGCTCTTCACCCGCAGAGCGCCAGGAAAGGCTCCTGATGCAGGGATGGAAGGGGCGGATGGACACCAACACTAGGCCCCAGGGGAGGCCGGGTGGCAGCCGCACACACAGCCAGGGGCCCGCAGCCAGGCAGGCCTGACTGGACACGACCCACCGTGCCGGTGTCAGGGCTGTGTTGGAACAGGTGACCACATCTCTTGCCAAGGCGCTGCCAGGTGGGGCGGGTGTTATCTCAGAGAGGCCCCGCTCTGTCAGGGAGGAAGCATTCCCCTAGTGACCCAGGGCAGCTAAGTGAGGGTCTGAGAGCTCTGGGAAAAGCGGATGCCACAGGGCTCTGCGAAGCTACCTCCGGGAGGTGGTGCCCCATCCCACTCCACTGCTCCCTGGCTTTCCCACACCCTCCTTCCGCCCCTGAGCACAGGGTGCCCAGCTTGTCCAGTTGTGTGACGTGGGACAATGCCCACTACATAACAACAGGGGCTGAGAACCACTCAACTCGCTTTGCTTCTGAGAGGCGCACATTTGAAGCCAATCTAAGCTGAAGAGGCCTCGGTTGGCTCCTCAAAGCGAGGCCTGCCTCTCCCGCCCTTCCCCTAGCGTTGCATTCCCATGGGGCTCACGGCATCTGTGGGGTTGGTACGGGGAGAGGCTGTGTCAGAGCAAGGGGTGGGCAGTGTGCCAGGTCTCTTGGGGTGGGGGTTCCTCCTGCCGGGATCTCATTGGCATGCCAACTTACCGGTGACTCTCCCATCACCCTCTCGCCGTTGTTAATCCGCATCACCCCCTTGCGCCCGTTCCGCTCCAGCGACACACTAGTCCAGGTGTTCAGCGGGACCGGCTCCTTGCTCCTGGTGAGGGGGTTTGGGAGAAGAACACAGCTGGGGTGAAAGTCACCCAATAGATGCAGCAGGAAGGGGGGGGGGGGCGCAGAAGAAATCTCTGCTCTCTGGGCATCGCTGGGACAAACAAGTCTCCGCCGGTTCCGGGGCACAGGCAAGACCAGGGCTGTGGCCTGTGTGCTGACACCATCCATGGGAGGAGGGCCAGAACCAGTGCGGGGTCTGGTTCCCCGAATCGGAGAGGGAACCCCTTTGATTCGACTACTCGAGCCCACTGCCCGGCTGGGGCTTTGCTCAGGGGCGGTGCAATGCTTAAAGCGAGGCATATTGCAGACGTGCCCCACATGCCACGGGGCTGGGCCCAGCGCCCGCTAAGAGGAGGTGCTGCCTGGCCGTTTTCAGTCCCACTCCTCCTGCTCCTTGGAGGAGCAACACAAGCCAGTGGGCAGAGACAGAGGGGTCCTAAGAGAACTCCCCCCCCCCCCCCGCCCCTTCTGTCCACTCCTTGGTCCCCTTCCAAACCGCGTCCCCAGCAGCTAACAGGGCCTGTTCTGGCGAGGTGATGGGGACACTTGGCCACCCACTCGGAGAGCCCAATGCGTAGCCTCAAAGCCAGCGCTACGGCATTTAGATCTAGAGAGCAGGGCCTGCCGCCAACGGGCCAGCAAGCAGCCACCCTTCCCCGCGCCGGGAGGCCCAGCTCCCTTGGGGTGCGTACTTGAGCACAGCTGCCCCTTTGCCCAGGTCGTATCTGTACTCCAGGTAGCCATCGTGCAAGGCCAGAGAGATGAAGTCCCCTTTGCCATCTGTCTTCTGCCCGTTGTAGAAGATCATGCCGCTGGGATTCCTGGCCAGGAACACGACCTCCATGGACATCTTGTCCCTGGGGGAGAGAGGGCATGAGTGCCGCCCCTGCGAACCAGCCACCCTCGGCCTACTGCCTCGCGAGCCCCCGGCACGGCCTTGGCCACTGTCCCCTCTCCAGGGGCGGCACTGCAAAGTCTGCAGCTACAGGAACAACTAGGAGCCAGCCTGGCAGCCCTGGGCAGCCGCGGCCTCTGCTGAGCCACACAATGGGGCAAGCGGCTGGGTCACCTTCCTCCTCCCCTTGCCCTGAGGGCCTCAGGCATGAGTGGCACAGAGCCCTGGAGGCCGAGTGTCTCTCTGCACGAGGGCCCTGTCCACCCCGGGACCCCCTCCCACTTCGCAGTGTGGGAAGAATGGGACGCGGGGGGGGCTGTGCCCAGGGCAAGGAGGGGAGCAACCCCCCAACCCCTAAAGGAAGAGCCCTTGGCCCCTCCCCGCATCCCAGCCGTCCCGAGAGCCCGGTCTCTCCCTTCCCCCCTTCCCCACTGGCTTCCCAAGCTGCTCCGTGGCCAGGAAAGGCGCTTACTGCAGCTCAGGCACGAAGGTCTGCAGCCCCCTCAGCTCCAGGTAGGAGAAGCCGTTGAACTCCGGGAGGAACGGCCGGGTCTGGTCCTGCTCCGTCACTGAGTCAGAAAACAAAGGGGGGTGAGACGGGACGTGGAGGAGCCTCTGGAGTCTGCCCCCAAGCCCTCAGTTGAGGGGGGGTGCCCGCCCCAAAGAGCCCCCGCCTCGCTCCCCTGCCTGCAGGGCCCATCGCAGCCCACCTGCCTCGCAGAACTCCCCTTCCCGCCCCATGGGGCACTCGCACTTGGCGCCTCCCTCAGGCAGCACCAGGCACGTGGCGGAGACATGGCACGGGTTGGGGTCGCACGGGTTCTTCTCGTCGGCGCAGGTCGGACCTAGGGCAGAAGAGCAGCACGTCAGGGAGGGGGCCCGGGGCAGCAGTGAGGCTGGAAACTCGGAGCTCACGCACAATCAGACGTGCGCACGTCCCGGAGGAGTTTCCGGTCCCTGTCGCAAGGAGTGCCACTTACTGCCTTCCTCTGACAGATGCATCCGAGGGCACCCGCTGGGTCAGCAATGGGCCGGGGTCCTGGCCTGGTGTCAGAGGCAGGGCCAGGCCATGCTGAGAGAGGGACTGCCTTTCGGGTCACATAAAACCCAAGAGGCCTGGACTTTGGGGCATTTTTTTGGGTAAGATCAGCTAGGTATTAACTCTGGGGTCCTGGAGTCAGGCTTCCATTGGGCACCAATGCTGCACAGCCCCCACGGCCCTCCCCAGAGGCAGCTGCATTTCAGGGGCGATGTGACCCCCAAGGCCGGTTTGTCTTAGGGCGGGATCCTTAGTGAGGCAACCCCGACCTGCCCCCGCTCCTCACCCGTGTAGCCGTTGAGACACTCGCAGTGGAACATCTCGGCCTCCTTGCTGTGGCACAGGGCGCCGTGGTGGCAGGGGTTGGGGTGGCAGGGGTTGTTGCCGCACTCGCCCACCCCGCTGCCGTACAGCACGTCGCTGCCCTTCTCCCGCAGGTCGTACATCTGGTTGTTCACGTCCAGCAGGCGGATGCAGCCCTTGAGCCCGGCCGTGGCCGATGTGCGATCCGCCACCCTGCAGGGAGGAGAGGCAGGAGCTCAGGGGACAACTGGGCCACGGGCCGCAGGGTGTGTGCACCTGGCGGCCTGGCTTCGGCTGCGCTCAGCTGCACAGACTCCGGGTCAGGATCCGCCCTGCCAAGCCCGCTACCCTCCTCTGTCTGGAGAAGGGGGTCCCCCTGCACCCGGAGAGCCGTCGGCCTCTGAAATCGCCCCAGCTTGCGCTCCAAAGACGACGCTAGCGCAGGCCTCCGCCCCGTCCCTGGAAGGATGCACGGCCAGGAGCCACCCGCGGGAGGCGCGAGGAGTCTGGCCCGCCCGCTACTCACATGGCCGTCTGGTCTTCCGGCACCCCTCCGACGAACAGATCCGTGTCCAGGTTCAGCCCGTCGGTGCCGCTCGGGCTCTCCCCGTTCACGTGGGGCTCCCCGTCCACCGACAGCATGCCGTTCCGCCGGTTCCGGTTCACCACCAGCTGGTGCCACTTGCCCGGCTCCACCCGCACCTTGCTGGTGAGGATGCCTGTGCCCGATCCCGTGTTGAACCTGAAACGGAGGAGGGGGGCCGTGGGCGTGGGGCGGCACCGTGACACCACAGGAAAGGGGGCTTGGGACTGCTGCTCGGATAGGAGCCGCGATGGCCCCTTTCCGTCCCACGGGTCAGTGGTGGGTGATGTGACCACTGTGCAGGCCGGTCGAGGAGGGGGGCAAACGGGGCGGTTAGTTGCCCTGGGCCCTGCTGATTCAAAGGGGACTGGGGCTCCCGGCTCTGAGGGCTGTGGGGGAGGGGAAACGTGCTGTGGTCTGGGCGGCACTGAGGGCTGGCTGCCCCCGGCCCCACTCCTTAAGGGAGTGTGGTGCTTGCTCCCCCTCCCCCCACAGATACCCCTGGGCCCGCAGAGGCTGTTGGCCCCCCACCGCTGTACACTCAATACGGGCTTTGGGATTGTCGAGTAGGGAAGCTGGACTCATTGCATAGGCCTTCCTGTCCCCTGCTATCCCCTCCGACAGACAGACAGACAGACAGACAGACAGACAGACAGACAGCTCCTGTTCCCTGGGAGCTTTCTTTCTGGCCTTTGAAATCCTCGAAACACGCAGGGTTTGATTTTTTTGGATTCCCCCTTTGCTTGCCCTCCCTCAGCCCTTTACCAGTAAAAAAAAAGGGGGGGGGGATTAGAGAAGTGAAGAGAAGCATAAACCCCAAAAATCAACACTCCCGGAAGTGTTCAGGTGTTGAAAACCAAAGGTTTCCATTGGGTTTTCCTGAAAAACTGACAAATAGATCTTATTTTCACAGTGTTTGTTTCCTTCAAGATCCCTTTTATTTTTTGCTCCTTCTGACCCCAACTGGATCCTATCCCGGGTTCCTGGAGCTGGCTGGGTTCAGACCCCTGCTGCTGTATCTCTCCAGTGCTTTGCACCCCATCAGCCACCAAAGGAGTGTCCCTGTAGGGGGCAAAATCTCCTGGGGTAGAGCAGAAGCCAGCCCTGCCCGTGAAGAGGCGGCTGTGCCGCTGCATTTGGGGCCTGGCGAGGCGACGCCGACAGCCTGGCAGGGAGGCAGCCGGCATAGAGGGGAAAGAGGAACAGAAATCTGTGCTTTCAATGCCTGAGCGACTCATGGACCGTCCAGGGGAGCTGAGTCCCTGCTCACACGGCCAAGCTTCTCCCCTGCCTCCCCCTCTGTGCAGCCCTCGCTGGGGAACGGGACACCCACCTGAGCTCCACGAAGCCGCTGACCAGCGCCAGGGAGATGAAGTCTTTGCCCCGGTTCTGCCCGTTGTAGAGCAGCAGCCCGCTGAGCTCGGAGGCCCGGAACTCCATGGCGATGCGCACCGTGTGGTAGGCCTTCATCATCTTGAAGGCCAGGTACGACTTCCCGCCGAAGCTGGGGATGAAGTACCTGATGGCTGTGAGCACAGCGGGGGAGAGAGACAAACCCTGAGGAGAGTCCGAGAGCGCCGCCCTCCCGGCACGTCGGCCAGACGGGGTGAGGGACGGAAAGGGCCTGCTCGCCCCCACCCCAAACCACCAGGGGGTCAGTCCCCTACGCCACCCTCCTTAGTCATTTATCCAGCCTCCTGCTCAGCCCCACATGATGGGGCTTCCATAGGGCGATTACTCCTCAGCCTCGTAGATCTCACCACCCCCCACCCAGATATTTACCTCGCTTCCTCTTGTTTGGCGTCACCCCTTTGCTCCCAGCTAGACCCATGTGGAGGCCTCTCAGTTACCCACCTCTCTCTGGGTCAGAGACACCCCGTCCGGATGAGCTGTGCGCCTCAGAACCCAGCCCATTCCAGCCTTTGGATCCTTTCGATCTCTTCTTCCTCACTCCCCCAAAGAGAGCTACAATCGTCGCCCCACTGATGAACTAGTCTGAGCTGCCGACGGGGGGAAGGAAGGGGAGAGGGGGCCATTGCCCCAGGGCCCAGAAATTCAAAGGGGCCCAGGGCTCCCAGCCCTGCTACTGTGGCAGCAACGAGAACCCCAACCCCTTTAAATTGCTGTTGGAGCACCGTGCCCTGCGCTCTGCATGGCTGAGGGAGGGGGGATTGGCGCTGCGCTCCAGGAGGCAGTCAGGGCTGGCTGCCCCCGGCCTCACCCCTTTTGCCTGAGTCCCTGCCCCTTCCGGGGCCCCAGAGAAGCTGTCGGACCCCCTGCTGTTGCAGCCTGCAGCCAGTTTGGGGTCGTCCCGGCGGGGGGACTAGGCCCTGAACCCCGCCAGTGTACCCCCGGTGGTTTGAAAGAACACTTCGAGCTGTCGCTGTGCTAGGCTAGACCCAGTGTTCATTGGCCTCTGGAGCTCAGAACAGCACGTTCCACTAACTGGACCCGCCCGGAGCTCACAATCCTCATGCATCACAGCACTAGTGCGTCCCCCCGGGGCCAGGAAGAAATTGCTGCCGCCTGCTTCCCCTCACTAAAGCTGCTGGATTTCTCCTGAGGTGCCTTACACAGGAAGTGTTACGTCTGTTTTGTACAGAAGGAAGGCGCGGGGCATTTCCAGCTCCCTCCAGCCTGCAGTGCCGCCGTGGGGGCAGACGGTTGCAGCGGGGATGAAAAGGGAGGGAAAAACATGGGCTTGGTTCACAAAGACAATGAGCAGGCAATTCATAGAATCGCAGAAGAGCAGGACTGGAAGGGGACTCAGGGGACGTCTAGTGCCGTTACCCGCAGGACTATGTAATAACTAGACCAGCAGTGGGGAACCTCAGGCCCAGATGTGGCCCCCAGCTTGCCTGGGTCCGGGCCCCAAGGCTCAGGGTTCCCCCCAGCATTGGAAAGCCCATGCTGGTGCTCCAGCCCCATACTACTAGCCTGGCCCCCCCTGGCTCTGGTGTGTGAGGGGAACATGGGGAGGGTCTGTCTCCTTCTCAGTTGCGGGCCACGTCAGGGAGGGTTGGTTGGTTTTTTGTCTTCACTCGCATGCAGCCCCCGACTGATTTTTCTGAGCGTCAGTGGCCCCCGACCCAAAGAAGGTTCCCCTCCCCTGAACTAGGCCATTCCTGACAGGTGTCTACCTGCAGGATGCAAATGGCTAACTGCCGACTGTGGTACCCACACTGCCTGGTCTGGGCACCCCGTTGTGCGACCCCAACACAAATGCGGTTCACTGTTATCCACCGGGAATCCTGGGGCCATGCCCAGCCCCCCTCCATCTCCAGCTGGAGTCAGGGTGGGGCGTAGCACCTCCCCGTCAGGCCCCTGGCATTCAATCACCGCGCCCACAGACGGGGAGCCACCTACATTTCTCACAGACCGCGCCCCCTTTCCCCGCAGGGCAGCTGCAGGCGAACTCCTTCCCGTCGTCCTCGCAGGTGCCACCGTGCAGGCAGGGGTGGGAGTCACAGGGCCGGGCTGGCTTCTTGGTGGCGGAGACTAGGCGCGTGGGCTTCCTCCGGGTGGTGGCCGGCACGGTGGTGGCGGGCCTCCTGGTGGTGGCGGGCCCTCCCATCTTGGTACTGGGCCTCTCCATGGCCTCCGGGGGCAGGACGTGGGCAGCCGTGGGGGCAGCCAGCCGCCAGGTGGTGGTAGGAGCCATGGTGGTGGCAGTGGTGGTGGTGGCGGTGGTGGTGAAGAGTCTGGGGATCCAGTCTGAAACACAGCGAGTGGTGGATTGGTCCACAGGAGGCCTCTGACCCCCAGCAGGCAGCCTTGGGGCAGGGAGGGGGCTGGGAGTCGCATCCCTGGGTTCCATTCCCAGCTTTCAGCGGGAGGGAGAGGAACTGGACGGGGAAGGTGCCTTAGAGGTGGGACTCCAGCGTTTTGGGCCCAGCACCCGGCACGTGCGTCATGATGGGAGATGGGGACTGGGAGCCAGGACTCCTGGGTTCTATTCCTTGCTCAAACAATGACCCCGAGCTAAACAAGTTGCCTGCCTCAGTTTCCCCACCTGCCACATGAGATTAGTGCTTTTTCAGGGATGGAGCCTGGATCCTTCCCACCCCCTTACAAGGGTTGCTTCATTCGGGAAGTAGCATCCTCTGCCCTCCACTGGGCCTGGATGAGCCCTTGCAAGGGATGATGGCCAAAGAACCAGCTGTTCCACCGGCTTGAAAGGCTGGAGAAAAGCCGGTCTCATGGCTCAAGCCCCTCTCTCCCCATAGCTTTGCCCTCTAATTAGCAACTCTTCCTTGGGCAACAGGAGATTGCAGGCAGGTGCATGGCTCCAGCCGCTGTCCAGACCCCCAGGGGTGTTGGCAGAGCGGCCATCACTGCTAATCACGCTAAATATGCTCCTGAATAAAAGGGAACTGCATGCGGCGCCAACACTTGCTGGGGTGTTGATTCCCCCTGGCAAGTTTATCAGCCAGAGGCTGGCCAGCCGTCTGGGCAAGGAAATCGACTGGGCAAGTTTATCAGCCAGAGGCTGGCCAGCCGTCTCTGCTCGCCCCGATCTCTGTGCCTTTGCGCTGCAGCCCCACAGGGCATCCAACCTCCTGGGCAAGCTGGGGGCAGGGCGATCATGAGGCTGCAGGCCCCCCTTGGTGGTGGCGGGGCAGCAGATTTATACTGTGGGGGTTTCTGTTCCGAGCGCAGGCAACCGGAGAAGAGATGGAGACAAAGGCCAGCCCCTCTGCTGGGGTAAGTCAGCACTCCAGGGAGCTGCTGATCGGGCCAGAGAGTGAATTGGGGTCCGGGTGTGAATTCTGCGGCAGTGTCGGAGGTTCCAAAGCCCAGCTGCACAGAATGCAGCCCCCAGTCTGTCCCAGAGCCCCGCACTGCCCTTCCTCAGAGCAGGGCCTGGCCAGCCCTCGCGGTGCCGTCCTTGTGTGGAAATGTCCTCGGGACGACAAGGTTGTGACGACGCGTCGGGGTTTTCCCATCTCCTGCACCCCGAAATGGCATGAACAGACTTCACCAGCCAGTAGAATGGAGGTTGTTTATTGTTCCTCCAGCACAGCACAGCACAGATGTAATCTGGTTACAGGAACTGGGGCTAAGAGGCCTCAGTGCCCCCCTTGAGATAGGGGAGTCCCAGCCCCCCTCCCCAGCTCCTTCTTCCCTGCCTTCCAGCCAGGAACTCCCTTCCCCCCTTCCAGCCCTGCCCACAGCCAGGGCAGCCTTCCACCTCCCTTTGTTTCTCCCCATGGGGGGCCGCAGGTCAGACAGGTTTTTGAGTCACCTTTGCATAATGAGGTTTTCCCTGCTGGGTCTTGCTCCAGACAGCAGAGGTCACCACAGCCCAGCAAGTCCCCCCACTACGTCACAAAGGTGCATTTGATGGGTGCCAGCCAGAGACGAAAAGGACCCAACACGGAGAGAAGCAGGGAAGCCAGGAGAGCGAGTGACACAGGCAGACAGAGGCTACAAAGGACTCACCAAAGTCCATGAATTTGATGTGGTCCTGCGGAGGCTTCTTCACAAGGATGGGCCTCTTCTTGGAGGCCTTGATCTGCTTGAGCAGGGCCTTCTGCACGTCGGCCGCTGTGTAGGAGGTGGCTGCGCGCCAGCCGGAGGAGGGAAAGGCAGAGTGAGAACAGACAGCTCCCACCCTCTTCCCCTTTGGTGCAATCCCCTTGAAGCCTTTCCTTCCCTGCCCTGCCAGGGGCCTGCTGCCCTCCTCCCGGCACGCCTGCTGCAGTTGCTGAGCAAACGATGCAGCATCCGGAGGTTTTAACGAGGCCCTTTCCCGCCCTCTGGCTGGTGCGACTTCCTTGGGTTTGAGGCAGCTCCAGCCCCGCGGTTGCCCCCCACCCTGGCCGATGGCGACGCCGGGGAGAACTGGCAGAGGCGGCTCTCACCGGGGTCAAAATGGGACTCCACGATGACGCGGACGGCGCTGCTCTGGCCCAGGTCTCGCACACGGATGCTCTTGAAATCCTTCTTCACGTCGGAGTTCCGGAACAGCTCGTCCAGCTGGCCGGCCGGGGAGAAACATCAAGCTGGGGAGTCAGAACTGGCCCGGTGCCCCTGCTTCCTTTCAGCCTCAGGAGCCTGGCCGACACGGCCCCGCAGCCCGACGCGGCTGCAGCCCCTCTCCCCGCCAGGTGGGTCCCCTAGCTGAGCCGTTGCTTACTAGGACTAGGAGCAGCAGCGTTGTGAGTAGAGGCCCCTCGTCGTGCCAGGCTCTGCATGGATTCTCCCTCCCTCAGCAAACTCGGCTCGCTCCTCCATTGTGCTAGGTGCTGCGCATGCCCCCCCCCCCCATTTCCACCTCCCAACGTTACCCCTAAGTGATATGGGGGAGGCTGGCTATGCCAGGCTCCGAGCAGACCACCCCCCCAGCCAAGATCAGGGACCACTGCTGTGCCAGGCACTAAGCGGAGACCTGACAAAGATCTCCCCCATCATGCCAGGGGCTGCCCAGACCCACTGCCCTGAGATCAGGCCTCTCATTCTGCAGGGCGCTGTGTGGACCCCCAGTCAAGACCCTCCCCTTCCCCTCCCCCCATTGTGTGGGACACTGCACAGAGCCTGGACTGAAATCAGCCTCTCTCATCCCCCTGTGCTATGCCAGACACCACGGTGATGCCCTGCCCCCTGCCATCTGAGATCAGGCCCCTGTCCCAGATCCCCATGTCACCTCCCCTCCCATGCCAGCTGCTGTGCAGACATTTGGGGAGAGAGAGAGAGAGAGTCCCTGCCCCGACGAATGCACGGAGGATGGTGGAGACAGGCCAGGCAAGGCTGGGGAAAAGGGACTGTCTGTTTGCCCATTTCACCGGGGAGGGGGATGGAGGCGGGGCCACCAGATTTACTAAGGTGTTTAGACACTGACGGATACATTTTCAAAAGCACCTAAGACAGTTCAGTGCTCAGCTCCCATGGACCCCCCGCCCCCCGCCATCCGACTGACCCTACATCTTTGGGCAGCTAAATACCAATGAAAGTCTGGCCATGAGTGCTGGAGCGACAGTATGTGGCAGAGCTGGGAATTACACACGGATCTCCTGGGTCCCAGCCCAGTGCCTCAACACACCCTTCCATCTGTCTGTCACCCCGGCTGGATCCAAGCCCCCACTGCCCTTCCTCTGTGCCAGACGGCGCGGACACAAGAGTGTCCCAAAGGAGAGGTCCCACGGGGTTCTCTACCCCCATGTGTTCCAGGGGCATACCATTAGCTATGCACACACGCCTGTTGCTAAGGGAAGGAAGGATCAAGGGTTCTAGTCTCAGCTCAATCTTACTACATGCGCCCGAGCCCAGGGCGCCAAAAGGGTTCAGGCTGGCCCTGCCTATGCCAAGGGCTCATCTACTTATGTAACACCCGACTGCTGTCCAGAACAGGCGCTGTTGGTGAGCTAGCTTGGTTCTGTTCATACGGATGCTGCACCCGGTGCAGCGCGCTGCTTCTCCGTCTCTCCCGCTGCCAGCCCGCCCCCCAGGGCACGACGCTCGCCTGAGAGCTGGCAAAGGCAGAGGGAGCAATGCTCGTGCTCCACGTGATCAGCGCCAGTCTTGGAAAAGCAGAGAACTGTACTTAGAGGGACTCCCCCAAGTGTCTGGCAGAGCTAAGCACGGAGCAGAGACACGGGGGGAAGGGAGGGGAGGGTGTCATTTTTCTAGGGGTGCGTGTGTATCTCATTAATACAAATACACTTATAGCTATTAAGAGGCCCAAACCTGCACCCTGAACCAACTAGCCCCATGGTGCTGATCCATGCACGCTCTTGAGCGTGGGAAAGTTCGCCTGCAGCTGTGGCGTTTGAGCCCCGCTCTGGTTATAACAACACAGAGCAAACTTGAATGTGAGGATCTCAGGGCACTCGACCTAGGCACCCAAGTGCTACTGTTCCTGTTTCACAGCTAGGAACACTGAGGCACAGAGGGGTGGACGCGGTGGGGAGTGGGTCTTACCCAGAGGCACATGGGGCTTCACTGGCACAGCCAGGAATATCAGCCAGGGCTCAGACCAGTTCAAGCAGGCCCGCGGAAGGGGGGAAAGGGGGCAGTCACCCCGCGGCCCGGCAATCCAAAGGGGCCCATGGCTCTGTGTTGCCACCACTGCTACAGTGTCAGGGGTGGTGGCCAGAGCCCCAGGCCTATTCATTTGCCTCCGGAGCATCGGTTAGCGCAGCTCCGAGAGCTGCGGGGGGAGGGGGGACGGTGTGGTGCACTCTGGGTGGTGTAAAGGGCTGGCTGCTCCAGCCCCGCCCCTTCGGCCTGAGACCCCGCCCCTTCCAGGAGCATGGCACTGCTCTCCCCCGGGGACCAAGGGAGGCTGTCAGCACGAGAAATCTCCACCACCCCTCGTGTGATCTCTGGGAAGGTGCATCCTGGCAAATGTGTTCCGGATCCATTGCAGGCCTGGCCTCTCCATTGGGGAGTGGGGGGAGTGGGCAGAAAAGCGTTCCCACCAGACGGCCGGCATTGCCACAGCCAGGCACCGTGGAGATGCAGGGCAGGACAGAAAGGGCGTGTCTGCTGCATGTTAACTCCACGCGTGAGAGAGACGGGGAACCCGGTGACTTGCAGCAGTTAAGGAAGATTCCCCGTCTGCTCCCATGCCAGAGGCGTGATCCTTAGAGCCAAAGGTTACACGTTCTATTCCCCACACGCTGCCCACGGAGAGGGTCCATTCAATCTGGTAGAGCAGCTCAAGGAAGGACACCGAGACACCGAAGCCCCGTGCTGTGAGCCGAAGGCCGGGCCACGGCTCGTGGAGCAGCCAACTCACCGCGCTCTCGATGCTCCTGGCTGTTTCTCCAAAGAGCTCCGATTTGGGGTCGGCCATCTCGGGCGTGTAGAACAGCTCCTGGCCCTCCACCTCCTCCAAGATGAGGACCCCCTGGAAGACCTTGGTGGCTATGGGGAGCAGGGGCAACGAAAAAGAAACCAGAGAGACTCGGTTAGCTGGCCAGCGGGGAGGGAGTTGGCAGCCAACAGCTGAGTTCAGTCCCTGGCGGGGGAGGATGGTCGTGTGTGGGTAGTGCCAGGGCTTGGGTTAGTTTGGATGGCTCTGGAGAGTGCTATGGAGGATTAGTATTGGAGGTTGCTGGAGCAGGTGGGTCAGATGGCAAAAACCAGGCTAGAGACGGCAGCTTTTACCATACGGGTTCCTCTGAACTCTGGCCCGGATTGCAGCCCCCGGACCGGCTGGGTAACAAGAGAGAGACGTTAGCCAGAGCAGGACACAGTCAATAAGGCAGGATCAGACATGTGCATGCAACACACAGAGGCAGCTGTGGAAGCCCATAGGAGACCGGGTCCCTTGGCAAGGAGCATTCCCTTGCTGGGGAGGGAACCGGACAGCCTGAATGCAGGTTTTGGGGTCTGTGGCCTGGCACCTCCTGTGGAGGTCCCACCCAGAAATCCGAGGAAGGGGAAGGAGCCCTGCAAAGGGCGACCCCCCCCCCCCCCCCAGCGAGCCCCAAGGGGGTGCACAGGGAGCTGCAGAAAGCAATTCTCCCAGCACTGGGGTTAGTACATGGAGGGGCGGCACCCCCTTATGGGGGTGGGGGTATTGTACGCAGAGAGAGGGGGCATCCCCTGGAAACCCCATTGCATGAAGTGTCGGGGGGCGACAAGGAGAACCTTGGGGGAAACCCCCCTGGAGCGCGCCCAGGGGCGGGGAGCTAGTTTGGTAACCTTGGAAGCAGGATGCTAAGGGCCTGCATCCGGAGCACATGCACGGGGCTCCGGAGACACGGATGCCGCACCGAGCGCCCCAGCTGCCACGCGCAGCACGAGTCCCGAAGGGAAGGCACAGAGCCTCTCGCTCAGAGCGAGACCGGAGCCGCGCCAGTGGGTGGCAGCAGGGCCTGCGCCTGGGTGCAGAATGAGACGGAAAGAGAAGCCCCCAGACGCAGCGGCCCCAAACAGGCCCCTCAGAGACACAGAGCCAGCAGCTGCGGCTGCTCACCGCCAACCAGAACCTCGTTAGCCAGAGACGAAACTGAAACCCAGGCCACGCCCCCCCCATGCTCACTGCCGCCAGGACCAGCCCTGAGCACTCCCATTGCGCCTCCAAGCCCGGCCAAAGAGACCGGCCTAGGAGGTGAGTGTACCCGGTACTGCACCAGGCTCCAGTGCAAGGGAGGTGAGTGCACCCGGCTACTGCACCAGGCTCCAGTGCAAGGGAGGTGAGTGCACCCGGCTACTGCACCAGGCTCCAGTGCAAGGGAGGTGAGTGCACCCGGCTACTGCACCAGGCTCCAGTGCAAGGGAGGTGAGTGCACCCAGCTACTGCACCAGGCTCCAGTGCAAGGGAGGTGAGTGCACCCGGCTACTGCACCAGGCTCCAGTGCAAGGGAGGTGAGTGCACCCGGCTACTGCACCAGGCTCCAGTGCGAGGGAGGTGAGTGTACCCGGTACTGCACGAGGCTCCAGTGCAAGGGAGGTGAGTGCACCCGGCTACTACACCGGGCTCCAGTGCAAGGGAGGTGAGTGCACCTGGTACTGCACGAGGCTCCAGTGCAAGGGAGGTGAGTGCACCCGGCTACTGCACCAGGCTCCAGTGTGAGGGAGGTGAGTGTACCCGGCTACTGCACCAGGCTCCAGTGCAAGGGAGGTGAGTGTACCCGGTACTGCACGAGGCTCCAGTGCAAGGGAGGTGAGTGCACCCGGCTACTGCACCAGGCTCCAGTGCAAGGGAGGTGAGTGCACCCGGCTACTGCACCAGGCTCCAGTGCAAGGGAGGTGAGTGCACCCGGCTACTGCACCAGGCTCCAGTGCAAGGGAGGTGAGTGCACCCTGCTACTGCACCGGGCTCCAGTGCAAGGGAGGTGAGTGCACCCGGCTACTGCACCGGGCTCCAGTGCAAGGGAGGTGAGTGCACCCGGCTACTGCACCAGGCTCCAGTGCAAGGGAGGTGAGTGCACCCGGCTACTGCACCAGGCTCCAGTGCAAGGGAGGTGAGTGCACCCGGCTACTGCACCGGGCTCCAGTGCAAGGGAGGTGAGTGCACCCTGCTACTGCACCAGGCTCCAGTGCAAGGGAGGTGAGTGCACCCGGCTACTGCACCGGGCTCCAGTGCAAGGGAGGTGAGTGCACCCGGCTACTGCACCAGGCTCCAGTGCAAGGGAGGTGAGTGCACCCTGCTACTGCAGAGCCGGGATGGGGCGGGGAGGATCCTTTCGAAAGCCGAGGGCCCTCCTGACAAGGCCCAGGCTCTCTGCCGCATGCAGGGGCCCAGCCAGAGCTGTGCTGCGGGCTGCCACAGGCGAGGGGGTGGGCAGCAATATCCCCACGCACGGCTGCCCCAGGCCATGTGGGCTGAGGCAGGTCCAAACAAGCGCCCCCAGCTCACAGGCTGCCAGTGCAGACCCGGAAGCGAGACACCCAGCCCAGCCGCTGCCCCACGTCGGGAGGCTGCTCTAGTCCAGAGGGGACAGCGGCTTGCAGCCCCGTAGCCCCGAGGCGCAACGGGAATCGTTCTGTGCCCCCCTCCCCTTCACACACACTCACCAGGGCAGTTGCTTCCCTCTGCATCGACAGCCGCTGTCTTGCCGTCAGAGCAGCATCCCAGAGGGGCGTTGTAACACGTGGCTCTTTCTATGGCTGGGGTGGATGTCACTTGGCTCTCCTCCGGCTCCTCGTCTCCTGCATGGCAGCCGGGACAATACGGGCACATCACAGCCCCGGTGAGAGACGGCACCCCCCCCCCAACCCTATCACAGCCCCGGTGAGAGGTGGGACCCTCCTGGACTGTGTTACCGCGATGGCTACAGATGGTTCCAGCACCAGCCAAAGACGTCTCCAAACCCAAACCCTTCCCCGGAGGCAGGCCAGGCCCTTGCCGAGTGGGGCCCACACTGAGCCCCCTGCGGGCCAGCACACGGGCTGGCTCAGAACTGCTCTGCCGACAGTCCCCAGCCGGCAGGGCTGACCTCCCCCCCGCAGTCAGGCAGCGGCAGCCGTGCCCAGCCTGTGGGAGACGGACGGGGCCGAGCAGGCAGCTCTGTGCATACTACAGCAGCCCAGCTTTGCTGAGAAGCAAACGGCCATGGGAAATAGATTAACCTCTCCCTCCCCTCCCCGCGCTGGTGGCCCCTGCTGCAGGTGAGTGCGGAGGCAGGTAGGTGGCCTGGCCCTGGGGGCTTGAGGCCTCCTACCTGTGCTGGAGGAGACCCTCCCTCCCCACCCTGAGGCTGCCACGGCAACATCTTTCACCAGCACCCACCTCCCGTCTCACCCTGGCCTCACAGTTCCAATCTTCCCCAAGCAGGTGCTGCCACCAGCCTTCCAGGAGGCCTGGGGTGGGAGCTGAGAGGTGGCGCCGGCAGGGGGCAGGGAGGAGGGGTTAGCAGCAAGGGGGAGGTGCAGGGACTTGGAACCGGAGCAGAGGGCACTTACCGGCAGAGCCAGCCCCACTGGCTTCCTGGTCCCCGCTGATGCCCAGTTCTGGGTCCCCGCTGCCTTCTGCACTGCCAGACTCCGAGTATGCGGGCGGGGGGGTGGCCAGGACCACAGGAGCAGTGGAGATGGGGCGGACGGTGGTCTTGCGGATCCCCTGGGTGGTCCAGGGGGTGGTGGTCGGCCGGGCCGTGGTCACTCGCCGCGTGACAGGCTGGCTCCTGGGAATGGGCCTTGCTTCGAACAGCGGGGAACCTGTGGTCGTCTCCGCCGGGCCGGGAGCCGGGGTGGTGAGCCTTAAAGGTGGCGGGGGGAGGAACCTGTCCAGGGGCAGCGTGGGCAGTGGTGCAGGGGGCACCGTGTGACTCACGTGGGTGATGGATTCTGAGAGAGCAGCAAGAGAAGGTGGTTAGGGGGGCAGATTGGACCGGAGCTCGGACCCCATCCTTTGGGAGTCAGGGCTGGGCAATAAAACGGCAGCGGTTTGCCAGGCTTAGCCCCGGCCGGCTGCCATCGCTATATTTACCTGCACCTCCGTAGGTGCAGACGATTTCAGCTCTATTGGCTGCAGATCACTGTTTCTGGCCAATGGGAGCTGTGGGAAGTGGTGCAGACCGGCTGGCTCCCATTGGCTGGGAATGGCGATCTGCGGCCAATAGGAGCTGCAATCGTCCTTACTTGTGGAGGTGCAGGTAAATATAGTGGTGGCAGCACACCAGGGGCTAATCCTGGGGAACCAGATCTGGCCTGTGGCTTGATATGTGCCCTCCCTTGGCTTATGGCCATGTGTGCCATGCTGGGAACTGCAAACAGGTGCCCCACATCCTCCATGGGAACTGTACCCAATCCTTCCACCGAGAGGTCCATGGGAACTGGGGCCCTCTTTGCAGTCACAGGACCCATGGGTGCCCAGGCCAGCCCTCTGGGGGAGGGACAGGGGAGAACATGCCCAGTGGCATAATAAAATCACAGACATGTAGGACAGGAACGGGCCTCAAAATATCAGAGTCCATTCCCTCACTGAGGCAGGACTAAACGTTACCTAGCCCATCCCTGATAGGTGTTTCTCGAACCTGAACTTGCTCTTACAAGGCTCCAGTGACTGAGATTTTACAACTCTCCTCAGCAATTTGTTCCAGTGCTTAAAAACCCTGACAGTTACGAAGTCTTCCTAATGTCCAACCTAAACCTCCCTTGCTGCAATTTAAGCCCATTGCTTCTTGTCCTGTCCACCGCGGATAAGGAGAAAAATTTATCACCCTCCTCTTTACAGCCACCTTTTACAAACTTGTTATCAGATCCCCCTGTCTGCTTTTCTCCAGACTAAACAATCTCAGTTTTTTCAATCTGTACTCTCAGGCCATGCTTTCTAGACCTTTAATCATTTTTGTTGCTCTCCTCTGGACTTTCTCCCATTTGTCCACATCTTCCCTGAAGTGCGGTGCCCAGAACTTTCCAGCTGAGGCCTTATCAGTGCTGAACAGAGTGGAAAAACTACACCTCATGTTTTGCTTACAACACTCCTGCTGCTACATCCCAGAACAACGTTCACTTTTTTTGGTTTTTGCAACTGCATCCCGTTGCTGGCTCATATTTAGCTTGTGAACTATGATCACCCGCAGATCCTTTACCACGGAATCATTGCCCGTTTTCTATTTGTGCAATTGATTATCCCTTCCAAAAGGTAGCATCTTGCATCTGTCTAGATTGAATTTCATACAATTTATTTCAGGCAGTTTTCCAGTTTGTCAAGATCATTTTGAGTTCTCATCCTATCCTCCAAAATGCTTGCAACCTCTTCCAACTTGGAAACTTAAATGTGAGCTCTCTAAGCCATTATCCAAACCATTTACAAAGGTATTGAATAGAACCAGACCCATGGCAAATCCCTATGGGATGCTACTCAATATACCATTCCAGCTTGACTGAACTGCTGATAAAAAAGAATACCTGGAGAGTAGTTCCTACCAGTTGTTCACCCCCTTACAGTAGGCACCTCTAGGCTATATTTCCCTAATTTACTTATGAGAAGGTCATGTGAGACAGTATCAAAAGCCTTACTGAAGTTGAGATATACCACACCTACCGCTTCCCCCTTATCCACAAGTCTCACTGTCAAAGGAAGTGACTAGGCTGCTGTGATACGATTTGTTCTTGGCAAATACATGATGAACATTACTTATCAGCTGCTTAGTCATGCTGAGAGGGATGACTAGCACGGCCCAAACACAAACTATTCCATTGCGTAGGAAAGATAAAAGTATAGCAGGAGACAGCCTTCGTATAACCAGATCTTACATAATCTACAAATCAAAAGATGAATATAAGCAAATAACACAAGTATGCAGGGGTAAGATTAGAAAGGCAGAGGCACAAAATGAGCTCAGTCTAGCTAGAGACATAAAGGGTAACAAGAAAACATTCTACAAACATATTAGAAGCAAGAGGAAGACCAAGGACAGGGTAAGCCCATTGCTCAGTGAAGAGGGAGAAACAATAACAGGAAACTTGGAAATGGCAGAGGTGCTTAATGACTTCCTTTCGGTTTTCACCAAGAAGACTGATGGTGACTGAATGCTTAACATAGTAAATGCTAGTAGAAAGAGGGTTGATTTAGAAGTAAAAATTTTAAAAAAAGAACAAGCTAAAAATTACATAGAGAAGTTAAATGTCTTCTTCAAGTCACCAGGGCCTGATGAAATGCATGCTAGAATACTCAAGAGACTGATAGAGGAGGTATCTGAGCCATTAGCTATCATCTTTGAAAAATCATGGAAGTTGGGAGAGTTTCCAGAAGATTGGAAAAGGGCAAATATAGTGCTCATCTATGAAAATAAGAACAACCCAGGAAACTACAGACCAGTCAGTTTAACTTCTGTGCCAGGAAAGAAAATGGAGCAAATACTGAAAGAATCCATCTGCAAACAGCTAGAAGATAATAAGGTGATAGGTAACAGCCAGCATGGATTTGTAAAGAACAAATCATGTCAAACCAATCTGATAGCTTTCTTTGATAGGATAACAAGTCTTGTGGATAAGGGAGAAGTGGTGGACGTGGTATATCTAGACTTTATTAAGGCATTTGACACGGCCTCGCAAGACCTTCTTATCAATAAGCTAGGGAAATACAACCTAGATGGGGCTACTATAAGGTGGGTGCATAACTGGTTGGATAACTGTTCTCACGAGAGTAGTTATTAATGGTTCACAATCATGCTGGAAGGGCATAACTAGTGGGGTTCTTCAGGGGTCAGTTTTGGGACTGGTTCTGTTCAATATCTTAATCTATGATTTAGATATTTGCATGGAGAGTACACTTATTCAGTTTGCAGATGATACCGAGCTGGGACGGGTTGTGAGTGCTTTGGAGGATGGGGTCATAATTCAAAATGATGTGGACAAACTCGAGAAATGGTCTGAAACAGGATGAAGTAAACAGGATGACGTTTAATAAGGACAAAAGCAAAGTGCTCCACTTAGGAAGGAACAATCAGTTTCACACATATAGAATGGGAAGCGACTGTCTAGGACAGAGGACTGCAGAAAGGGATCTAGAGGTTAGAGTGGACCACAAGCTAAATATGAGTCAACAGTGTGATTCTGCTGTAAAAAAAGCAAGCATGATTCTGGGATGCATTAGCAGGAGTATTGTGAGTGAGTAAAACACAAGTAGTAATTCTTCCACTCTACTCTGCACTGATTAAGCCTCAATTGCAGTATTGTGGCCAGTTCTGGGCATGACATTTCAAGAAAGATGTGGAGAAATTGGAGAAGGTCCAGAGAAGAGCAACAAAAATGATTAAAGGTTCAGAAAACATACGCTATGAGGGAAGACTGAAAGAATTGGGCTTGTTTAGTTTAGAAAAGAGAAGATGATAGCAGTTTTATCTTACAAAGAAGATAAAGAAGAAGAGGGAGATAAAGTCAAGGAGAACAATTTGAGGACAGGACAATAAGCAATGGGATTAAACTGCAGGAAGGGAGGTTTAGGTTGGACATTAGGAAAAACTTCCTAACTGTCAGGGTGGTTAAGCACTGGAATAAATTGCCTCGGGAGGTTGTGGAATCTCCATCTCTGGAGATATTTAAGAGCGGGTTAGACAGACCTGTCAGGGATGGTCTAGACCACTCAACATGCGGCCTGTGGGCCACACACAGCCCATGGGCCCATTTGTTTGTGACCCACGGTGCGGTTTGGGTTTACACGGGGCTCAACATGCAGCCTGCAGGTGGGAGCCTTGAATACAGCCTCCACTGGGAGCATACTCCACAACAGTGAGGCGTTTCCCAGGCGCGGTGAGCACTGAAAGACACAAGCAGGCGGCCTGGCCGGAACAGACAGGTACAGGTGTCAGTGTTTCTAGCTTCTAGCCTCCAGAGAGGAGGTGCAGAGAGCACCAGGGCATTGTGGGAAGTGCTTTGTATTCATGCCCGGCAGTGTGAAAGAAGCTATTTGCATATATTTGCATATATATTTGCATGTATACTCAACCACACTTAAGTTGCAGCCCTTGGCATGTGCTCTGAGTATCATTGTGGCCCCCAGGGCTTCCAAAATTGAGTAGCCCTGGTCTAGAAGGTGCTTGGTCCTGCCGTGAGGGCAGGGGACTGGACTCGATCTCTCGAGGTCCCTTCCAGTCCTAGTGTTCTGATCCTAGGCTTGTCTGGGGTGGTAGCTGGGGAGAGACTTACCTTGGCACGGCCCAATGTGCTTCACCTGGATGACCTGCCCCTGCCGGCATGCAATGGTCTTCAGCTGGCACTGGTCGCCATAGGTTACTCCATCAGAGCCACAGACCTGGGAAGGGGACGGGAGAGTGGGGGCAGCCGGACAGATTGGCACCTCCTCTCATCATCCCTCTGCGAAGCAGAGCCCACCTGGGTCATGGGTTTCTCCTCCCTCCCTCGCCATGACGCAGGCCCCCATGGCAGAATTAACCTCTCTCTTTCAATGGTCAGCAAAGGGTTAAAGGCCAGGGAGAACCTTGCTCGTGTCTCCCTGCTGGGAGGGAACCACTGCTCCCAACCGGGAGACAAATCCCAAAAGGGGCTATCGGAGAAATTCCTGCTCTTCCAAGAGGCTCCTTCGGCAGCCGGCAACGGCAGCCTTCCCTGCATGCCGAACAGAGCAGCCGAGCCTGCAGCCGGCAGAAACACCAGACTTCAGTCCCACAAGCGCCCCAGCTGTGAGGCCGAGCAGGCTAAATGCATGAGTGCCAGCTGTCAGGACCCAAGCCGCACCTGGCTGCCTCCCTCTTTTACCTTGGTCATGTTGGCCTCCACGCACAGCAGGGACGGGCACTCGCAGTGGGCAAAGCCATTGACCTCCACGCATGACGCCCCAAACTCGCAGCTCATCTCTTGGCAGGACTTTGGCGCGGAGGGATCTGGGAATGAGAGGAAGGAAATGACACACACATGCAGGGGAAGCGCATCGGTGGTGACCCTCTGCTCCGGTCATGCATAGAAAATGAGCCCAGCTCAGTCAGAAACTTTCCCAAGAGGCTTAAACTGGTCTCACCAAAGAACACAAAACAGCCCTCTAAAGGGGTTAAAGACCAGTGGTCTGAGACAGTCTGCTGTGCATGCGTCTGTGGGTGAACAGACATCAAGGGTGTGGGGTGGGAACAGAATTCAGAGCATCAGAATGGCCATTCTGGGCCAAAGCAAAGGTCCATCTAGCGCAGTATCCTGTCTGCCAACAGTGGCCAATGCCAGGTGTCCCAGAGGGGTTGAACAGAGCAGGGAATCATCAAGCGATCCCTCTCCTGTCACCCATTCCCAGCCTCTGACAGAAGCTAGGGACCCCATTCCTACCCATCCTGGCTTATAGCCATCAATGGACCTAACCTCCATGGATTTATCTAGTTCTTTCTTGAACCCTGTAAAAGTCCCGGTCTTCACAACATCCTCTGGCAAGGAGTTCCACAGGTTGACTGCGTGATACATGATGAAAAACTTCCTTTTCTTTGTTTTAAACCTGCTACCAATGACTTTCATTTGGTGACCCCCAGTTCTTATGTTATGGGAACAAGGAAATAACTTTTCCTTATTCACTCCCAGCAAAATAACCTCCTGGCAGCTGGGCAAAAGGAGACTCTCAATGGTAGCATGAGCACGAAGGCCTGGATCCCCTCTCTGGGTCAGCCACTAAAGGGCAAGTGGATGCCACATGCGTGAGCAGCCCTAACGTTCCGTCCAACACAATGCAGGGGTAAGCCACGTGCCCGCTAGCCAGGAAATCACACAGTGACTCCAGGTTTCTTGCGCAAGGGAAAACAGCCACTGTGGCTAAGTGGCTTCCTCGCCTCACCTTTCTCGCAGCCGCTCATCCCCAGCTTGCTTCCATTGGGACACTGGTTGCATTTCATGCCGGTGATGCCAGTCTTACAAGAGCACAGTCCTGTCATCTGCTCACAGTCGTCGCGCACCGAGCCCACCGGGTCGCAGTTGCAAGCTTTGCAAGGGAGGAGCGGGGAGGGATGAACATTGCCACATTTTAGAACACGAGCTTTCCCCTGGGAGAGCTGAGCACCCATGCACGCCAGTGAATCCAGCTTCCTTCCCCCCTTCCGCCCCTCCGCATTGCATTAATGTCAGTGGAATAAACAGGCCCCGAAAGTCAACAATGGAAGCCTTTGAAATGAACAGTATTAACTGTTGCATTTCAACATCGTCCCGCTTCCTCTTCCTTTTCTACAGGAGAGAGTTTTTAGAGGGAACCCCGGGGCCCCCTTTTGACAGTCTTTTTGATGGAATTAAAGACAGGAATCACTGTCCTCGCTGAGCAAAAAGGAAGATGTTAGTTTGAAACGGGCTGGAACGCCTGCTGGTGTTCAAGTCTGATCCTATTTCTTGAAGACAAAACAAGAAACAAACACTCAAACGGGGAGAAAAAAAGAACAGCAAAGATGGGAGAGGCAGCATCTGTCTCTGGCCTGGGCTCACTCGTAGCCTCACTGCTGGACAAACACAGGCATCGCCCACTGATTTAGGAGCCACTCTGAGCCCTGGCAAACTTGTCACAGCATCAGGCTGTTGAGGGCATTGCCTTTAGCTGCCTCTCTGGTTCCAGTTGTACAGCAACGTTGCAAAAACACGGGCATGGCTGCCTACACCAGACTCTGATTAGCCAGAAGGAAAAGGGAGGGGGAGAGGAAAGAAGAGAAATGGTGGGAAACAGACTCATGGCAGTGCTGGTGTGACAAAGACCCACATTGCAGATGGTGTTTGGGTTTTAACCAGAGCCAGTGGAGGTGCCATCTGGATCCCTCTCTTGAGGGTGAAGCTTGCTCCTTCCTGTTCTCCCATCACGCACTCAGCCAGCACCCTCTAATTTCCCTCCACAACCGCTGTTGGGGACCCCTGAACGGGAGGGATGGTGGATCAGCCCTTCCTCTCATTATTTTGTCCCCCGCTTTGGCTTAATTTCCAACACGCCAATCTGGGTCCATTGATTTCCAGTCTCACCCTTTTACCAGGCACGGTCTCATCATAGCCCTGGAGGTCTGCCAACGACATTGTGTTGAGACTCATTTGGTTTCCCCTTTTGCATCTTTCCCATCAGGGTAATTGTTACAGGTTACTGTGACGTTCTGTAAGCGATTCTCCACTTTCCCCACAGACAGGCTTACAACTGGGGCAGTCCAAGTAGGCCCCAGTGATCACTATGCTCCTGAGAGGCAGGTGCCAGTAACCCCATTTTGCAGATGCAGACACTGAGGCACAGAGAGGTGATCGTGATTTACTCAGGAGCAGAATCAGGAATAGAGCCCAGGAGTCCTGTTCCTGTACTAGTCTTTAATCCTTACACTACATCTCCCAAGGCAGGACTAGAACCCAGGAGTGCTGGTTCCCAAGAAGCCCGATTCTATCATTAGAGTCACGACCTCATTACCACTAAGGTCACTTTGGTAATCACATCTACCTCCAATGCAAGGCTCCACAGCCAGCCCCGTGTACCCTCTAGGGGCCTTATGATAAATGAGTGGCTGGCCAAGATTTAAAGGCTAAAGGGGCCATCACGAGCATCAGATCTGACCTCTTCCATACTACGGGCCAGAGATTATGTCCAGTAGTTCCTGCATTGGGCTCATGTCGTATGGTCGAGCTAGAGGGGCTCTTTAAGGGAAAACACCCTATTTCGATTTAAAGACCCCAAGCGGTGGAGAATTAACTACAGCCATTACATAGCTATTCCAATGTTAAACTGGCATCCTATTTCCAGCCTGAACTTTTCTGACATCGCCCCCAGCTACCATGATTATGAAGAGCCGGCCCAAGCTACGGGCTGACTGGGCTACCGCCCAGGGCGCTCCATTGTAGGGGAAGCAGCGCAGGGCTGCTGTGCATGCGCCGGGTGCTACATGGGGCTGCCGCACATGTGCCACGCTCCCGGGGCACACGAATGGCTCAGGCCGCCCCTGTGCTTATGTTTAGACAAAACATTTACTCCCAGAGCCAGGAGCCGAACCCCGGAGCAATGTTCCCTCTAATTTTCTCCACGTGCAGAAAACATTTTTTCTTCTGTGCACCCAGGCATGTGCAGATGTGCACCACCAGTAGGAACACGTGCCGGCAGCTGTGCCCAGCTGTGGGCGCACTGCTGATCATCTGAATCTCTCCTGGGCGGCCGCTCAAGCGCTCAGCTTACAGGGAACACTGCCCAGGAGTTCTGACCTCCCAGGCCCATGGTTGAATCAGCCAGGCATACTGCCTCCGTGATCCTTGAGCCGCAATCCTAGAGCTTGGAAGTCAGATTCAGTCCCTTTACCTAGGACGTGGTGGAATCCTGATGCACATCTATCACCTAAAGAGAGCGCACGATCATTTCTGAGTGCGAGGAAGACAGAATCCCATCTCCAATGTTTGCAATCCTGTACAAAGAACTCTCCTTTCCCTGACCCGTCTGTCCTTTTCCCATTTGGCACATATCGATTTTCTGGCTCAAGTCTCCAATGGAGCTTGAAATTAACATGGGTTTTTTTTTGGTTTACTTCCTTGTTTGTACAGAGGCATTGTCGGTGATGTCAGCGCAGATTTGGGATTTAGCCGTGCAGGGATTCAGGGGAGTGTCTGACGTTCCCTCGCCATGGATGGAGCAGCCAGCACCCCGAATCCTGCACTGGCCGGATTCCTTATCCCCCCAGATGCTGGAAGCAACCCTTGTTTGGAGACATTCCCGAAGCGCTAGCCTCTGAGAGAACTGCAGGAATTCGGAGTGCCTGGGCCCTGTACCACGCTGTCTAAGGAGATCTTGTCCTACAGAAGATCCTGCCAGCAGCCCAGAGAAAGGAACAAACTCTGTCTAGCTGCCGCTGACTGAGAGGAGTAACAATGGGGGTGGGGTTCGCTTTAGTAAAAAAAATACCAAAGTCGGGCCTGCACTTAGTCACTAACCCCAAGGCCAGGGTGAGTCAGGTCGGGTGATAAGGCCAGGGGCTGGCACCTTCCCCAGTGGCGAGGTCCTGGCACGTTACTTAAACATTAGCTTGACCCAGCCTAAGGAACAGGCTGGTCTGTGTCATTCTTCCTAACACCATCTTGTTAGGCCTTACGTCCCTCTGTGCTTGGCTGCCTCCCACCAGCTGGATCTGACCAACTTCTGGTGCAGGAGAGGGAACACCAGGGAGGAAGCTGTTTCTGGTAGGGCAGCAGGGCAACGGTAAACACAGACGTTCCCTGGTCTCCTCTGCCCACACGCCCTCCCGCCGGCGCCCCTGCTACTCACGGGTGCAGCCGCTCTTGCTGTCCGTGACGATCCCGCGGAAGTTCCAGAAGCCGGGCTCACAGCGGTCGCACTTCAGGCCCCCCACCCCCGGCTTGCAGGAGCACTGCCCGGTGGTGGGATCGCAGGCCCCCCCATACGAGCCGTAGGGGTAACACTGACAGGTGCCTGAGAGAGCCAGAGAGAGCAAACCCTCAGGCCCGTCAGCAGCAAGCAGGGTCTCAGACCGCAGGGGACTTGGCTGCATGCGCCAACCTGATCCGCTTGGCTGAGGTGGCACCACATTCCTGGGGCTGGTATCAGGACAATCCCTTGGCCCCTAACAAAGCCCTTCCCCTTAACACCCCCCCCCATTCGCCACGGAGTGGCCCTAAAACCTTCCAGCTCCTCCTCCTCACTTGGCTTGCATCTATCGTCCTTCTCTCTCGGAAAGGAGAGAAGAGGGGGAGGGGACTCATATTCCTGGGAAGCAGGGGTAAGAGGGATGGGTAACCCCAGGGTATCTGGGGCGAGAGGGCAGAAAGGGGCTAGAAAAGGGAGGGGAGTCCAGCAGTGGTCATGTCCCACCTCCCCCATGTCCCAGGATGGCGCTAGAGCCACTGGGTAAATCATTATCTCCAGAACAAATACTAGCCGAGGTGCTGGAGTCACTCGCATAGGAGGATTCCTCTTAGACGTACGCTCCTGTTGCCAATGTGTGGGCAAGGGCGGAGCAGGAGCGGGAGAGACATGGGATACAGAGCAAGCCAATCAAGCCAAGCGGCTTCCTCCGGGGAGTGATACCAAGTGGGAGCCCAGAAGGGGGTGCAAGGCCCCAACCATGGCTGGGTGGGGGGGTGGGGGGGTCACAGGGCGAGCGGAAGACAATTATAATCTGCACTGCAGTAGCCCTTAGGAGCCGCAGTCCCAGATCAGGACCCAACTGTGCTGGGCGCTGTACAAACACCATCCCCAGCCCAAGGAGACACGAGACAAATGGGGCAGACAGACTGAGCGGGGAGTACAAGGAAACAAGGAGAGCATGCTGGTTGGGGGGTGGAGCACGGGGGGCGGGGGAGGAGGGAGTCTCCCCACACCAGCTCCCTAAACAGCTGTCCAGTGTTCTCCAGGCCTGGAGGCAAAGCAGAGTTTTTGGAAGGCCCCGAGGTGGCTTTGTGGGTGATAATGGGAGCGCGGCGCCGGGGGCAGCGCGGGAGAAGGCATGCCCCACGGGGCTCCTGTGAGAATTCAGTGCGCGGGTGAGGAAGGCTGGGATCATTGGCTGACCAGAGGCAGAAGTCAACTTGGCAGCCCACGCAGTGCCCTGCGCTGGCCCCTTGGGGTTGGACCCACCCGCGGTGACTCCACGCCCTGGCGCTGTCAGAACGCGGCTGCTTATTAAATTACACGGCACGTTAACCGACACTAAATCCCCATCAAGCGTGCACGAGCCAGACCCATCCACAGCTTTAACCATATTTCCGCAGTTTAATGGGCTTCCCGAGCAGCCGGTCACAGCCTCAGCTGTTAATATACGGCTAATGCCTTTTCCAAACACGCCTCCTGCGAAAGAGCCGAGTCTGGTAATTATTTAATAAATATTAATGACGCGTTCATCAACGCCGCCGCCTGAGCAGTGGGGTCGCCTCTCCGGCAGCACCAGGGCGGGCTGCAAAGGATCTATGGACGAATGTGGGGGGGGAGGGGGTCTGTCTCATACTCTGGGTCCAGCCCCAAACTCGCTCTATGTTTGGGCTTACCCCTGTGAGCAGCAGCACTGAGCACCCACAGCTCCTAGCAAGGCGTGGGGCTCTGCACCAGGCAGGATCAGGCTCTAAGAAACGCCTGTTACCGTCCAGTAACGGGGCAGGCAGCAGAGCGGCTCAGCTAACCATCTCCGAACTGCCCCCCGGCCAGCAATCCCGAGCAAGCAAACCAGGCCACCGCCTGCCCAGGCTTTCCTGAGCACGGCTCCATCGGGAGCCCTCTGCCATCTGCGCAGGCCGCGAGAGCTCACACTGGGCTTGGGCCTTGCCCAGAGAGAGAGGGAGGGAGGGAGGGCGCCCAGATCAAAGCAAGCCCCTTGCATTGCTCCCTGCCTAGATTTAAGGCAGCTTCTGACCCGGACATGATTTGGCACTTTATAGAAACCAAAGAGGTCCTGGGAATTGGGGTGGGGGTCCCTCTCTGCTCACGGGGGTGCTCCAGACTGCAGGCTCTGGAGACATCTGGAAGCTCTAACTCGCCGAGTGGAGAACTGCCATGGGGCAGATGCTATGACATCCCCTCCCTGTCCCATGGCCACGTCGGACGGAGACCCTCAAACTGTTCTGTTACACCCTGTTCCCACGGTGTGGGCAAATCAAAGACCCGCTTCTCTACGGGGCCAGGCAGACGAGCAGCCCTCTGGAGATCTCCCCCTCCTCTGCAATCGGATCGCCACCCTGCCCCCGACAAGGGGGTCACAAGCCAGGTCCCCTCCTCCCTCACGAGATTCCCCCAAACCTGACGTTTCACTCACTCGGGCAGCCGGCGGAGCCCACGCCGAGGGCCACGGTTGTATTGTCTGGACAGCATCCGTATATGGTCTGGCTGCAGTGCAGAGCCAGGAGTGGTGGGGAAGGTGTTGCAACAGCTACAAGGAGAGGGAGGGAGGCCGGTCACATCTTGGGCAGGTGGAGAACTGCAGCTGTAACCAGGCTCTGCCAGGGCACTATAACAAACGCATGGGGCCCCGGCCGGTGTGGAGGTCCAAGGCCTCCAGGCACCATCACCCATGGTCTCTTCTCTGCATTGCAGCAGGGACGCTGACTCCAGGCCCACCTCATGCATGGAGAACAGGACCTCTCTGGTCCGGCAATATCCGTGGTCTGGCAGGACCCTGGGCGTTGCTGGAGTAGAAAGCAGGGGCCAACTGGGAGTCTGAGAGCAAAGTGGCCGGGAGCGGAGCCAGGGCTGGGAGCAGGGCAGGGAGCACTGCTGGGGCCAGTGGCCAGGGCTGAGAGTACAGGTGAGGCTGGCAGCCAGGGATAGGGCCGGGAGTTTTGCTGGGCCTGGTGGCCAGGGCCACGAGCACAGCTGGGAGGGGAGCCTGGTGGTCAGGAGGCTGGCAGCCCCTTGGGAGAGCCTGGAGGCCAGCAGCAGGGGGTCATAACTGACCTCCCCAGGTCCGGCAAACTCCCTCGTTTGGGACCGGTCAGGTCCCCAGGGTGCTGGGCCAGGCAGGTCCAACCTGGAGCTTGCAAACAGATGCAGAAAACAACTCAGCTGGTGCATGGTACCAACCATCTAATACTGGCCCCACCTGCAACACAGGCTGCTCCAGCAGTGGTCCCAGCCGCAGGGCAGATGAGGCCCCTGTGCTGCAGGGAAGGAAGTGGCTGAAGGCTGACCCAGCCTCGGCTAGCCCAGAGCCCGAACCCCAGCATCCATCTGTCTGACAGAGCGCTAGGAGCAGGCTCCCTTGTTAGCTGAGCACTTGGGCAGCACCCAGGAGAGAGTCAAATGCTGCCCAGCTGATTAGCAGAGCGCCCACAGCTGGCAGAATGTGTTTCTACTGGTGGTGCACATCTGCACATGCCTTGGTGCACATAAAATTTATTCCGCTCGTGGATGGAAAAAATTAGAGGGAACACTGGCTAGGAGCCCAGAGCTGACCCAGCACTCTGGTCACTGTGGTACTGGAATAGCTTTAACTGGAGGGGAGGGGAGGGGAGGCTGTCCCATGGCTTGAGTGGCAGGAGGCTGTTGAGCTGATGACAGCGATCCTGTTAGCTGGGAACAGCTGAAGGGCGGGAAGAAGGTGCAAGGGGGAGGCTGGCAGGGGCCAGAGGATGCAGGATCCCAGGAAGGGGAGAGCTTGCCTTCTCCTTCCCTGGAGAGCAGGCGAAGGGGAACATTTTCTACCGACTGTGCGTGGCTGCAGGAGATTGGCAGAGAGCACCTAACAAATGACACACGGTTGATCAACTCGAAAGACGCCAGCCCGGTTGTGTGGCTCACAGGGCGGAGGAGAAGGGACCCTATTGCCGCCCCAGACAAAGGCAGAGGAGCACGAGATGCTGTGGGGCAGGCGCTGGGTAAAGGCCAATACTCGGCTAGCCGGGGCCCGAACCTCAGGGCAGACTCACCATGGCAGGCTCCTTGGCCGGCGACGTAGAGGTCCTGGCGTTTCTCGCAGCGGGTCTTCTTGAGCTCACACTCGTTGGCGTAGGTCGCGCCGTCAGAGCCGCACACCTGGTGGGGGTGGCGAGGGGAAGAGAGATCACCGGCTGCAACGCACAGTTTGCAGAGAGCTGCCTACCCCGCTCAGGACCACGGGGTGCCCCCACCCGCCCGCCAGTGCTGGGGAAAGAAGCTGGGATTCTACCGCCACCACTAACTGAGCCTGCCTAGGTGGAATAAGGGAGATGGGCCATGGGCCAGCCCACAGCATCTGGGATTGCAGCATGGATGTAGCAGGGGGGCTGGGTTCTGCTTGTGGTGCACATCCGCACATACCTTGGTGCTCATAACATTTATTCCACCCATGGATGGAAAAAATTAGAGGGACCATTGGCTAGGAGCCCAGAGCTGAGCCAGTACTCTGGTCACTGTGGTACTAGTCATCTCCCCCGCTGAACAGGGTGGGTCCCTCAGCCCCGACAACCCCTCTGCAGTGGAAAGGCATCATTCGCACTGCTGACCAGAGCTGGAGCAGGCCAGCAGGGATACCACAAGAACCTGGTGGGACTTTGTCCCAAACTCGAATGGGCCACGGGAGTCCGGGACAGGTTGGGCTGCTAGGTTTTCCACAGCCCCACCCAACTGCGGCTGGGTTGCGAGCGCTGCAGTCCCCTGAGCCAGGCTGGGCTTGCAAGACGAGGCTGTAGGAGGCTCACTCAGCTGAGCCGGGGGCGGGGGGAATTACCGGGTTGCGGGGCACGGCCAGGCAGGTGAAGTCGCACACGCAGCCATCGTCCTCCACGTCCTCGTCCCATGAGCCCCCGTACTGCCGGCAGCGGGCCTGTTCGCACTCGTTGTCCTCCCCCGAGCCCGAGCCCCCCGAGCCACACTCTGCACAGGAAAGGAGGGGACCCTGAGCCGGGGGACCCCCAGAGCCACAGACCCTGGGGGCTGACGGCTCCTGGCCCACACCTGACCCTCTGAGAGCAGCAGGACCCCCCTCCTCCCAGGACCAAGCAGCCAGCCCCCAGGAGAACAGTACACAGCCACGGGGACTTCTCTTTGCAAGGTTGGCTCAGGGATCCACCTGCCCTGCCTTCACAAGCAAAAGCTCAGAGCTCACATCTAACCCCGATGGCGGGAACCAGACCCAGAAGAGCCCCACGCTGTACGAACAGCAGCTGGCTGGCTTCACAACGGTGTAACGCAGCGAGGGTTTGACTCCCTCCTCTTAACCCGGCCCCTCCGCCCTGCGCTGCAGCAGGCACACGGATTCCTTCTGCTCGGGTAAGCCCAGCGAGCGGAGCAGAAAGGCTGGCCAGCTTTGGTTTTGAGTGTCAAAGCCCAGCCTGGCAGACATGACTGGCTGGGCAGAGAGACGCTTAACAGGCTGGATGTCAACGAAGTGCCTCGACCAAGCCCCAGAAGCTCGAGAGCTGGCAGCAAGAAAGAGATGTTGATTTCAAAGGCTTTACAAAAATCACAACCTGCCCCCTTTTCTGGAGTGATCAAAGGGAGGGAGCTGGCGTTACACAGAGAATTATTTAAGCTCTTCTCTCAGAAGGACGGCAACCTGCAATTCCCTGGGGAGAACTGTGATCAAACACCGTGTTATGTCTTCCGCTCTCCCCAGCCCTGCCGGCACACTCGGCCCGCTCTGGCTAAACGACATGGGCAATGAGCTAGGCGGTCTCAGCTGACAGAGCTAACACAGGGCAGGGGCAAGGCAGATGCTGTTCCCCTAGTGGCCTTGAGGCAGCACGGCTCCGTCCTGGAAGCCTTGGCTCGTCTATTACAGGTCGGGATGTTAAAATGTGGCGAACTGACTAGTCGAGCAGTTGATGGAATTTCCATCGACTAGTCGATAGGCACTTCCACATTCCGCCTCCCGCTGGGGCTCTTGGACATTTCAAAGGAGGAATGTGGAGCTCCGCGTACAGCCTGGGGCCAGCGGGAAGTCCCACGGACTCCGGGCTGCATGTGGGCTCCTGAAAGCCGTGGAGCCCGGGGTCATTGGGGGACTCCCCAGCTGATCCCAGGTTTTGCTGAAATGCCGCACAGAGCCCGGGATCAGTTGGGGAGTCCCCAGCTCACCCAGGGCTCCACGGCACTGCCCCTTTGAAACACCAAGGCGGCATTTCAAAGAGGCAGCTGCCGCACAGCTGATCCCTGGCTCAGCTGTGTGGTGCTGCCGCTCTGAAGTACCCCTTGAAGTACCGCTTTCAAGTCTCTCAGAGGCAGCAAAGGGGAGGGGTGATCGACTAGTCGACAGACTATCCAATATGCGAATGCTTATCAGATAGTCAACTAGTCCTTCACATCCTTAATTTCAGGCCACCAGCGAAATGAGTTGGGAGGCCTCAGTCTCACCCTGATGGGGGCCGAGCCTCGGCTGCTTCAGGTGAGAACAGAGGTGCTGTGGTGAAGCAGCCCCGTCTGCTGTGGGCCCAGGCTCGCTGTGGACAGAGGCTGCTCTGCGGGATGCGGGTGAGCTTGGCCCTGCTGCGGACAGAGGCTGCTTGGCGGCAGCCTCCCCTGCTCCCTGCTGCCTCTGACAGAGGCAGCAGCGTGGGGGAGGAAGGGGCAGAGGGCACCACAGAGCCAGTGCTGGGGGGAGCCAGCTTTTAAGAGCTCACCTCTCCCCACAACACCGACTCCTGCTGCCCTCCCCCTTGATACAGAGGCAGCGGAGGGGGGGGAGAGTGCTCGAGCAGTGACTCGACTACCCGATAAGCCTGGGCTTACCGGGTATTCGACTACTCCAGCAGTCGCTTTCGTCCCTCGGGGGAACGTGTGGAAGGCTTATCGGTTAACTGGATAGTCGACTACACGCTGACATCCCTACTCCACATCCTGCCCCAGTGCTGCTCAGAGGGGCTGCAGCCGGGATACCCCCCAAACCCGGGGCTCAGCAAAGACACACATTTCCCCAGGTGCCCAGTGCTCAGTCCACGGCAGTCGAGGCCCCGAGCCCAGCAGAGTCCCGGGGCAAGCGGCGAGGCAGCCGGGCGCCCTGCCTCAAGAACCGCTCCGTCTCCTCATGCCTCCCTCCAGCCTGGCCCTCTGAAGTGTGAAATTAAAGCAATGATAAATCGCCTTGCCCAAGCCCATTAGGTGGCGTCATCTTTCATTACCGCTGGCTAAAAAGATGACAGGGGGGCGGGTGCCAGGTGCCGTGCGCGACAGAGCGACAGGCCAGCAGCCGCCACGAGCGTGAGGAACCTGCTCTCCCCTCCCAGGGAACATCCCGGCTCCCATCGCATTCCCCTGCCATGATACGAGCAGCCAACCTCTGCATCTGGGGGGATGGCTAATAGGCAGCAAAGCCTTTAAAATACACCTGCCACACAGCAGCCCCAGTGCCGTGACGGGAGGAGGGGGAAAGCCTGCCAAAGGGACTGCTCTGCCGGCACCCAGGGCCGGACGGAGGCATGGGCGAGCCGGGCAGCTGCCCAACTGATGGGGGGGCACCTGATGGCAGCTGTACGGGGCGCACGGCGTCCCTTACAGCTGCCATCAGGAGCCGTGCGCCCGGTTCCCGCAGCGTTGGCCCTGCGGCGCCAATCAGCAGCGCCCTTCCCCCCACGGCCGCGGGGCCCTTCACGGCCCGGCGCGCGCACCAGCTGCACTGGCCGAGCCGGGCTGGGCAGTGCATGCACCGTGCACCCCGGGGGCCGGCCCTGGGCTGCGCGCCAGCGGCCGTGACCGGCCCTCGCATGCACTGAGCACCCTGGGGGCGGCACCGCACACCCTGGGGGCAGGACCACGCCCCATGGGTGGGCCTGCGCATGCACCCTGCCCCCGGGGGCGGCACCGCACGCCCGGGCTCAGGGCACCAAAAGGGCTCAGGCCGACCCTGCCGGCACCCTCTGGGGGGTTACCTGCATCAGGCGGCGTGGCCTGCTGTGGTACCTAGGCCCAGCGGGACAGGACTGGGGGCTGGGCTCTGAGCAAGAGTGAGACACCCAAGGAGGCCCCCATATTCCAGTCACGCCTCGGGCTCAGGACGTTTGCCTTTGGGCCACGCGATACAAACTCCGTGTGCGAGCAAGTCCAAGCTCCCGCTGCCCGTCCTCCCTCCCTCCCTCCCTCGCCCCACCCTCATAGCCCTAGAACCAGAGGGACTGGAGCCTCCTACCATCCTCACAAGGCCCTGTCCTGGACACCTCGATGGCCTTCTTCTGCTGGCAGGCAGCCACCCGCAGCTCGCACGGACTGTCGTAGGTGACGCCGTCACTGCCGCACACCTGGGAGAAGGGCTGCCTCTCGCAGCGCGGGCACACGCACTGCCCGCCCACGCACTGGCTCCCGAAGGAGCAGACAGCACTGCCGCACGACTCTGAGGGAGGGGGAGAGCGAGCGGAGAACAGGGAGGGAGAGAGAAGCGGCGTGAGACCCAGCAGAAATCGCCAGAAGGCCGTGCCCGACAGCTTCGTTACTCCTCCGAAAGGGCCCCCGCATTCCCACAGCGCAGCAGGCCCAGACTCACAGCGCCCCATGCTGAGGGAGCATCCAGATTTCCACTCTGAACGTATCCGTTAGTTCCTTGGCCCCAGGCAGCCGGGAAACGTCAGCCTCAGCTCTTCAGAGAGGCATTATTTGGCCCAGTGCATGCCGGGGAGCCAACAGCCTCGGCGGGCCCCGGACAAGGTGTGTGTGAGAGTGCGGGGTGTGGTCGCCGTGGGCCTTAAGCAGAAGGAGTGGGCCCTCAGGCAGGAGTGGGGCTGGGATAGTCGGCACCCTCCGCCCTCTCCCCCCCCCAAGCCCTCAGAGATGCCTGGAGCACCAGGCCCAGGGCTCCGGTGGCGATTTAAAGGGCTCTGGTAGTGGCCAGACTGGCATGACTCCAAAGCCTTTGGCTGAGCTACGCCAGCCAAGGACCTGGACCAGGTAAAAAACGGCTGTGGCTGGCTTGGTTCTAGTTCCAGCCTGGGGAGGGCCTGGGATGGAAACAATTCCATCCGCCAGCCCATGGCCTGACATCGATCTGCTCCCCCACCACCGGCAGACACGAAGGCTAGGATTGCTCCTGGAGGCCTCCTTTCCTGGGTGCTCAAGTTGATGCACCTTAAAGGAGCCTGGTTTTTAGGAAGCGTCTAGCATTTGACCTCGGGAAGATGCCTCAAATTGGCTCCCCCCCTCCCAAAATGAAAGCACCAAAGTCACCCGTGAAAATTAGGCTAGTTTCTTGTTGGGATCCAAACGTCTCTGGATTTTATTCCTCTCCCCAGGGAGGGTGGCAGGGAAGTAACGGGAAGGGTTAAGAAAGGAACGCGAGGGCATGGGAGTAGGACAGGTGCCCCTGCAGACTCACTGCAGTCTCCTTGCGCAGCCACCTGGATGTCGGCCTGCTGCGTGCATGCCCGGACATGGAGTTCGCACTCGCTGCCGTAGGTGTTCCCGTCCGTGCCGCAGACCGGCTGGGCGGAGGAGACGCATTCGGTTGGGCACACGCACCTGCCCGTCTCCGCCTCGCAGATGGCCCCGAACTGACACTTGCTGCAACGGTCTGCAGGAATCAACAGAAGGGGAGAAGAAACCCGGAGAGAAAGTCAAGTCACAAAGCCCAGAGACCAGGCACGGAGACCAGGGCCCGGCAGGCCAATCCAGGGGGCTCATTAGCCAGAAGGCATGGCGCATCCGCGCAGCGGGCCGGAAGGGGTTAAGCGCGCTGTACTTCTCTGCTGCCACGTGAAACGGCGAGAAGATGGACACAACAGGAAGACTAGCCTGGAGAGTGGATCGTAACTGAAGGACACACTGGCCTCGTCTGTGCAGAGCTCTTCCTGACAACTGCCCTTCATTGCTCTAGCGGGGCGTCAGCATGGAGCTTGCTCATTGTTACCCGCACAGCATCCGGAACAGCCCCAACGGCAGCTAGAACAGCTCCACCCGCACCTAGAACGTCCCCGACAGTCTGATCCCAAACCCACCCAGGCTAATGGGAACAGTCCCGTTGACCCCAATGGGCAGGGCCATACCAAATTCCTTATGATGAAAAACAGGTCATGGACCATAAAATTGGGTCTGCCCTCATGACATCTGGTCTCTTACCCTATACTATAGAGATTTTATGGGGCGTTTCTCAAACTGGGGGGCCTGACCCAAAAGGGAGTTTCGGAGGTGGGGTCACAAGGTTATTAGAGGGGGAGGTAACGGTTGCCATCCTTACTGCTTCGCTGCCTTCACAGCTGGGCAGCCAAAGGACGGAGGCTGATGACCAGACACCCAGCAGCAGCAGCAGCGCACAAGTAAGAGTGGCAATGCCATCCCACGGCATCTTTACCACTGCTGGTGGCAGCTCTGCCTTCAGAGATGTGCGCCTGGCCAGCAGCTGCGGCTCTCCAGCTGCCCAGCTCTGTAGGCAGCGCTGCCCACAGCCCATCAGTAGCAGCACAGATGTAAGGGTAGCCGTACAGAAAGCCGTGTTCCTGCTACGCTGTGCGCTTGTGCAGCCGCTCAGGAGAGAGTCAAATGCTGCCCAGCTGATTAGCAAAGCACCCACAGCTAAGTGTTTTATTTCTACTGATGGTGCACATTTGCACGTGCCTCCATGTGCATAAAATTTATTCCACACATAGGTAGAAAAAAATCCACACATGAATGGATAAGATTAGAAGCAACACTGACTGCAACCCCCTCTCCAATAATTTTTCAACCCCCACAACTCCTTTCTGGGTTGTCAGGACCCCTACAGTTACAACACCGTAACATTTCAAATGGAAATAGCTGAAATCACGACATATAGAGATTTTAAAGTCTATGACCGTGAAACTGATCACAGTGGACCATGAATTTGGTAGGGCCCTACCAATGGGCATTGGATCAGGTCCAGAGATTGGAACTGAAACCAGACCCACGCAAAAAGCCACCTTGCTTCAGGTCACATCCCTCAAGCTTTTCTACCCACGGAAACGAGCAGTGTCGGAAACAGAGGGTAGAGACTTTGTGCTGGAGATGGAGAGAAAAAAAAAAAAAGCCCCCAGTCCTCACCTGGGATAAATGAGCACAGCTCCCCCACTGTCCCACTGATAGGACTGCATAAGAAGTATATTATATCCCTATAGCCATTTGCAACTCAAAATCTTTTACAAGCAAGCAGGACCCCTCCACGCCCTACCCCGAGGAAAGGCAGCCACCTCTGGGGTGGAACACAGCACTTTCTAAAAGCGCAGAGTTACGCTCTAGGGCAGATTTGAGCAGCAAGTCCAACGGGAATTCAGGCAGAGGAGTAAAATTAACCCCAAGTTGGGATGTGACCATGGCAACAGGGTTAGACACTTGTGGCGGGAGGAGGGGGAGATCTTCAATGCCCATGAGGGAAAAGGCAAAGAAAAATAATGGAAAAGATTTAAAATAGCCAGACTGAACACGAGGGGCATGCTGGAGGGGTGGGGGCTGAACCTCTGGAGAGCTGTGTGAGCCACAGAGATAGCCGCATGAGTAACCCCTTCAGTGGCATCCATCAACACCTGCCTGACCCCGAGCTCCGCCGTCGCTCTAGGTGCCGGTGGGACCAATCGGAGGAGGCAGCTCTCTCTTCTTAACGCAATGTCAAGGCAGCAGTCAAATGCCATCCAACCCGCCGCCGTGCCCTCCCAACGCTCACCAGGGGCCCCAGTGGCTGCAACGGGGGGAGGAAGGAGCTGGGTGAGCAGAGAAGGAAGGAGATGCACTCAGAGCCATAAAACCCATCAGGGCCAGGGGTAATTGTGATGAAATGTCACCCGAGTTACACGCATTACAGCTGAAAACGGGGCTGGAGCAAGCCAGGGCCGAGTGCAATTACAAAAGGTGATAAATTATCCTGGTAGCAGCAGCCAAAGAGAGACCAGGGCTACAACTCAGGCAGCTTGCAAATCTCCTGGGGGTGGAAGGATTTGCTCTAACTGCCTGGGAGAGCTAGGGGGTGGCAGAGCAGGATTTAGGTGACAGGGCTGTAGAAATGAGGGGGAGAGGAGTGCTGGATCCTAGGTGCTTCTGGAGCCTGTTGGTCCCAGTGGAAGGTGAGGCTGGTGCATGGGTGTCAGGTATGTAAGGCAGGGGTAGGCTCTGCCTTCCCAAACCGCCAGGCATAGCCCCGCCCACACTCCGCCCCCAGAGCACCTACTGTAGGCATTCCTAGGGAAGAGTGTTGCTGCCCCAGCGCCCGCTCTCCCTGCGCTCCAGCACCGGGGAGGCCAGGCCTGGCCGGGGGGTGCGCCCTCCTCCCCCATCCAGTGCTCTGGGGCTAGAGAGGCCGGGCCTGGCTGCACAGTGCAGCACACCCTGCCTCCTCCCTCTTGGGTGCTCCATGTGGCCCGGTCCGGCCTCTCCAGTCCTGCAGCACCAGGGGAGGAAGCAGGCATGGTTTGTTGCGCCACACGGCCCGGCCTGGCCCAGCCTCCTCCATACCCCCACCCGATGCTCGAGAGGATGGGCTGGGCTCAGCCAGCGCAGTGTGTACCCCTCCTCTCCCGTCCCCTCCCCTCCCCGAGGTTGGAAGGGGGGGAGCACGCCTCCTGAGGGGTGGGGTTTGCCTCCCCCAGCCCTGCCTTCACCGCCCGCCCATGGGCCGGTGCTGCTCATTGGGCATTTCCATTGCCGCAGCCCGCTCCAGTCCCGCACCCCGCTGCTTGCAGCAGAGAACAAGGGGCATGTCATTTACCCAAAGCCACTCGCTGGCCCTGCCCCCACCCCACATGCCTCACCTTGAGAAAAGCAGGGCTGCTCTGCTTCATCGGGTCAGACTGACCCAGACTAGGCGAGTGCTCTGCCCCTGGGGGGTGAACCCCTTTTCTGGAATGTACGGACCAGAACCCCCTGGAGTGGTGTGAAGCAGAGATCCCCCCACTACAGCCACCATGGCCCGCAGGCTGGCAGCCTTTCCCCGCCAGCGAGTCACGGTAGGCATGTCCCCACAGGTGCCTGGCCGCAGCCTGGCATGTTGCAGGCCCCAAGGGTTATTTTGGGTCCCACCGATTTCCTGCAGGACAGGCTCAGAAGGACCCTGCAAACGTGGGGTGACCATGGAGACGTGGCAGCAGGAGACGATGGGGGCTGCATCCGTGGCTGCTGGGGGAGGCTGAAACGCAGGCTGGACTCATGGGATGAAAAGCCTCTTGCTGAGCAAACTCCGGCTTCCGGCGGAGGCCAGGCACCCTCCTGGGCTGCACAAATCCCACCAGACACCCAGTGCTGGGGGCTGAGTCTCGGGGGCTGGGGGCTGTCAAACCCAAACTTAAGCCCTGGAGCAACTAAGCCCTAGAATACGGCTGCGGATCCCAGCGTCCCGCAGCAATGCCAAGGGAAGGGCAATTGCCTCCCTGCACTAGGTGGGGAGAAGAGCAAAGTCTCCAGACCAGGCCTGGGAAGACCCTGGGAACGGAGTTGCCGGGGAGGGTGACCTGTGCTTCACAGACCCGCGGCCGGGGCACTGGGCACCTCTCAAGCCGCGGGCAGCACCGTGTCATGCCGTGACCCTGCCGGTTTACCTGCATGGGATGAGATTGTAATTCACAGCCACACGGCATCTCTCCCCGTACTGACTGTCTGCGCAATGCAGGCACCGGGCTGGGACATTCAGCCCTGGCTCTGCCAGCAGGCCCGCCCATAGGAGGAGATGGGGGGCAAAGAGGGCAGTTGCCCTGGGCCCCAGCTATTCAAAAGGGCTTGGCATTCGGCTGACGGGGGGGGGCATGACAAAGTGCAGCACGTTCTGGCTGCCCCCGCCTCACCCCTTCTGCTTGAGGCCACACCCCCTTCAGAGTGCACAGAGCCAGGCCCCTGGGTGAAGCTGTCTGCAGGACAGTCCCCCGCCAGCCCACCCCTCGGCTCTCATGACCCTGGCCTGTTCAGTGATGCACCAGTTAACTTCCTCTCTCAAGTGAGCATCCCCTTCCCCCTTCCATTCAGTTCACCAGGAGCTTGGCTCGAGGAAGATTTTTCTCATTTTACTTTCACGCAGCAGCTGTTGCTTTGGATGCAAGTGGGAAAAGACAAAAAAAAAAAAAAAAAAGCCACCCACAAAACCCATGACTGGTGAGCATGGTCTGTTGGTGGGGCTCTTTCTATCTATAGCCTGCCATTTTCAGCCCACTAGTGGGTTTCAGAAGTGGGCAGAGAGGTAGTTGAAGGCAGGATCTATGGAAGATAGGCCCATGGGCAGGTGGCACCCCATCCTAAAGCAAGGGTGTTTACATCCCTTCCACATGACAGTCTTCTCTCAGGTAACTGCCGATATTCTTAATGCACAAATCAGTGCTTCTCACCCCTCCTCACTGCTTTGCTATCCTGCAGCAGGGAGTTCCATGGGTGAACCATGCATTGTGCAAAAACGGCCTTCTTTTCGAGGCGTTACATTTGCAGCCCTTTCATCACAGTAAGCATCCTGCCGGTGTAACTCTGTGCTCAGGGACTGCAATGTGATCCTGCCCTCAGAAACTAAACAGCGAGCCCAAACTTTGGCTGTGGCACTCTGCACACCCCACACAACTGTCCCCTACCAGGTCATGGCATATACAGCAGGGCAGCAGCTCACGCTAACCCCTGGGCTATGTCTACATTGGCACCCCTTTCCGGAAAAGGGATGCTACTGAGACCAGTCGGAACTGCAAACTCTGCAGGGGATTTAAATATCCCCCGCAGCATTTGCATTTACACGGCTGCCGCTTTTTTCCGGCTCGGGGTTTTTCCAGAGAAAAGCGCCAGTCTAGACATGATTTTCCAGAAAATAAGCCCTTGAAAGTAGGAATAAAGGATCTTCCGGAAAAGGGCTTATTTTCCGGAAAATCGCATCTAGACTGGCGCTTTTCTCCAGCAAAACCCCGAGCCGGAAAAAAGCAGCAACCATGTAAATACAAATGCCGCAGGGGATATTTAAATCCCCCGCAGAATTTGCAATTCCAACTGGTCTCATTAGCATCCCTTTTCCAGAAAGGGGTGCCAATGTAGACACAGCCCTGGAGTGTAGCATACAAGCATTAAGACTGCTAGCAGAATAACCTGTTTTGTCAAACACAGTTGGCTCAATACCACCCAAGCAACTCCCATGACTTCAGTCGGCTGGCGAGGGTGGAACGGAAACAGAGCACGGCTGAGGGATGTAAAGCAGTGGGATTAAGAGAGAGCAAGTACAGTGGGATGGCACTCACCTCATGTGAGCACCCCTCGTCTGGTCACGTGTGTTTGCCTGCACCCCTGGTTACAAGCCTTTTTGGCTACTCAGCCCTCTGGCGAAGTCACACTCTTTCATGTAACCACAAACCCCTTCTGGGGTATATCTCTAACAGGGGCTCAACCCTCTGTACAGTGTCTCTCCAGGTCCAGTCCCTCAGTCTGTTTCTCCACTCAGTAGGAGACCGCGTTCTCAGCAGCTCCCCATGTCAAGCTGTGCCTGGTTCTGCAAGCCAAGCCAAGCCAAGCCCAGCCCAGCCCAGCCCCCTTGACCTCCTCCCTTCAGGTCTGGGCTGCAACTGAGCTGCCTCTAATTCTGCAGCACCTTTTGTAGTCCTCTCTGGCCCCTGATTGGCCGGTTCCTCCAGAGCCTCTCTGTCCTCCTGGAGGACTTCTCTATGGCCCTTTTGGCCTTAGGGCCTAGCCCCATTACAACAAGGGTCACCATGCATGGGTATTTGGTTCTTTGGTGCATTCCAAAACGCACAGGAAAGGCTTTTATGAGCCCTTTGGCCACACGGTTTTGTGGGATGCTGCAGCTGGAGGGAGCGACGGTGCTCAATCCTCCCTAGGCAGAGAAATGTGCATCAACTGGCTAAGGGGTGAACGCATTCCTGTAGGGGGGCGGGGGAGGAGAGGGACAGTTTCTCTCTAGCAGGGGGCAGGCACGTCGTAATACACCCTCCTGCTGCTGCCAATAGTGAGACGAAGGAGGAGAAAGCTGCTCAGAATCCTGCCCCAGCATCTTCACCCAGCCACTCCCGGGCAGCTCCCCCCATTTCCAACTTCTGCAGCAGCCGATTGTCCTGCGTCAGACGGGTAGAGGAGCCAGAGCAGGCTCTGCACAGGGAGGCGATTTCCGTGTCTCTGTCCCCTCCGTGCCCTGCCCCCATGTAGCAAGAAAGGGAAAATCACCAGCCCAATTGGTTCCTTTCCCCAAATCAACCCCTTCCGTTGGGGCTTTGTTCCCTGGAAGGTGAAGGAGTAACCCTCCCGTGTGGCAGGTAGCAGCTGATTGTGTTCTTCTCGCTGCTCGCCGGGGGCCTGCATTGCCGTCTGAGTGGGTGCGGGCCCGGCAAGGAGAACAGGGAGAGGCAAGCCATGGCCAGATACACACAGACACATGCTTCACCCCAGAGACGTTCCTGGCCTGAGAAACAGGTCATTTCCACACACAGCTCAGTGGGGCTGGCAGCACGGGGGGCATATGCGGCGCAGACATTTCATTTCAGCCCCGATCCCGCTTGCCTGTCAAGTTTTGATGAACAGTGACAGCCACAAACTTCTGCAGCTGCAGCTGCTTCTGCATCCTCACAAAGCAGCTCAGTGCCCTTTGCCACACCTTTCAATTCAGTTAGCCTGGCAATCCACCCAACATGGGGAAACTGAGGCCCATGGAAGACGAAACAGCAAAATCAGGAACAGGACCCAGGAGTCCTGACTCCTAATGCTTATTCCACCTGTAGGCAATGCTCCTATGGATAGAGTCCTGCACGGATACAGAATCTGTATCTGAAAAATGCACCGCGGATAGCTGCACTGACATCCGCAGACACGGATACCCACGGATACAAAGCAGGGCTCTACCGATTGACTCAGTCCTTTTTCAAGAGCAGCCCCCCGTGTTCAGCCTGTCACCCCGCTCAGTCCACCATTGGCAGCCCCTCTGCTCTTTCTACTGTCAGTAGTGCTATACCTGGATCACAAGGAAAGCCTCAGGGCTTTAGGAACTTGCTGAGACTGCCTTGACCTTTCCGCTTCAGGGTAGGGATGTTCAATTTAGTTTAATCAACTAATTGACGAGTCGATGGAATTTCCTGACAGCTCCTAATACATTTAAAAAGCAGAAGTACAGCGGGGGGGCACCCGGTGCAAGCCAGGAATCAGCTATCCCAGCTCGCATGGGGTCCCCTTCACGGCACACCAGCCATTTAAATGTATGAAGAGCCTGTTGGCTCTTAATACATTTACAAATCAGAGGTGCAGCGTCTGAGACTGGGTATGAGCTGGGAATCAGCTGATTCCCAGCTTGTGCTCGGTCCCCACTACTCCTCTGCCTCTCCGCAGGTTTTAAGCCGGCTCTCCCCGGCACCAGAGGCAGCAAGGGAGAGGGGAGAAGCGACTCGTTGAGCGACTAGTCGACTATCTGATAAGCTTATGCTTATCAGTTATCCAACTAGTCAACTAGTTGCTTACATCCCCACTCCAAGGTGGTCAGAGGCTAGAACGCTGGGCTGGACATCTGGACTCCTGGGCTCCATCCCCAGCTCTGCCGCTGACTCCTGGCACAAATCTGGGAAAGTCGCATCCCTGGGTTCTGCCTCAGTTTCCTCACCTGTCAAACGAGGAGGCAGCACCGGGTCCCTGGCGGGGGGCTGGGAGGCTAAGGGAAGTCGTGTGCGTGAAACGTGTTGGAAACTGCAGGTGCTGGGGCTAGAGAAAGGCCTGGGAGTCTCTCTTCACGGGGCCCCTTCGTTCCTACTGTGACACCAGCCTGTGGAGTCAGCAGTCAGGTGACCCACCCCCTCACCCCAGCTCCTCTAGAGCTACAGACGCCAACAGCAACCAGTGTGTGGGGGGCTGCAGCCTGCCTGCCGCAGCCTTCACCACCACAGCTGGCAAAAGGGCAGACTGGTGGGAGACCAGGGGCCCGGGGCCCGTGGAGCGGAAAGTCCCATTGCCTGCCGGAGAGGGGGGAGGAGATGGAGCTGCCCCGCTGAAAGTCAAAGACTTGGGAGTGGAGGGGGCATAAGAGTCCCCTGGGGCTGGTGGAAGAGTCTGACTGGAGTGGGGAGCATGCAGGGGGAGGGGTCACTTGTTTGGTGTCCCCATAACCCCCCCCCCCGCCAGCTAGCCGTGAGCCCTTCCGCTCCTCCTGCCCCTGGCCCAGAGCCCCGCCCCACTCACCGCAGGGCCCTTTGTGCTTCACTTTGATCTCCCTCCGGAGGACGCAGGCCATGGCGTCCAGCTCGCAGGGGTTGCCGTAGGTGCGGTTGTCGCTGCCGCAGACGGGGTCGTAGCGGCTGACGCACACCTGCTGGCACTCGCACACGGCCTCCTGGTTCTTCACCACGCAGGTGGCCCCGTAGGTGCACTCCACGCTCAGGCACGGGCTGGGCAGGCCCAGGTCTGCATGGGGGCAGGAGAGAGAGAAAAAAAAAGAATCAATGCATCAGCCACTGCCCCGCCGCCGGGACTCCCCATTGGGCGTGGAGGAGGCGAAAGCTGGGCGGGCGAAGCCCACGAGCTGGCCCCACCCTTGGACTCACACCAGCCCCAGCCGGGCCCGCACTGTCCCTGGGCGGGAGACGTCAGGATGGTGTCACAAAGACACCGCGCTCCTGCCTCGCCCAGCATCGCATGCCCCCCTGGCAGCCCAGGCATGCTGCTTGTCCCCCAGACAGGGGCAACCCCTGGGGAACGGGGGGAGGGATAAAGGGAAACAGGCTTCCCTACACAAACGCGGCTTCTCTTTCACCAGGACTCCGCAGTCTCCCCTCTGCTCCCTCCCACTTTTATTTTCTCAGGTGGCTGCAGTCAAAGTCCTGGGGATGTTGGATAGGTGCCCCGGCTTCTAGCTAGGTCCTTCCCCAGGCCCATCCCCGGGGTGTCTGGTCTCCTCCATGTGCCAGTTCCTGTCCAGGCTGCAGCCCGTGAGCAGGGCCAGAGGGGATGCCCAGTTGGGACAGGTGAAGGTGCCGCTCACAGGGGGTTTCCCCTGTGAACCCTGCATGAGGGTGGGGGCGGGGATTCCCGGGAGCTGCAATTCCCTCCCCTTGCCGGAGGCAGCAGATTGCGCGCAGGGGAGAGGTGTGTGTGTGGAGGGGGGGTTGAAGTGTGTCGCTCGTCTGGTGGCGATAAGGGGCTGCCCCACCCCCATCTCTACCGCCGCAGTGGGCAAGTCCCACCTGTAGGGCTGGAGCCAAATCACGAGCTCCGGGGTGCAGGGGAGGGCAGGGAGCAGCAGAACGTCCTGCTCCCCCTGCTCTTGCCACTGCACGTACCACAGAGGGATGGAAAACCAGGGGCCAGAGGGACTTTCATGGTCTGAAAAAGTCAGGGCAGGGTAACATCTCTCCTGCTAATGCCCTAAACCCAGCCCTCACACCAGGCCTCGCACGGACGCACCCAGCCCTTGCACCAGCATGCACACTGCAGCCCTCACACCAGCACACGCACAGCAGCCCTCACACCAGGCCTCACACGGACGCACCCAGCCCTTGCACCAGCATGCACACTGCAGCCCTCACACCAGCACACGCACAGCAGCCCTCGCACCAGGCCTTGCACAGACGCACCCAGCCCTTGCACCAGCATGCACACTGCAGCCCTCGCACCAGCACCCACACGGCAGCACCCAGGCCAGCCCTCGCGCCAGCACACTCACAGCAGCCCTCGCACCAGGCTTTGCACAGACACACCCAGCACAGCCCTTATACCAACACCCACACAGCATCCCTTGCACCAGGCCTCACCCATATGCACACAGCCCAACCCCCACACCAGCACACACACAGATGCACACAGCCCAATCCTTGCACCAGCACACACAGCAGACCCCACTGCAGCAGCAGCACACACACATGCACACAAGCCCAATCCTTGCACTGACCCACACAGATATACGCATAGTCCGTCCCTTGCACCGACACACACGTCCATCCCTTGCACCAGCACACATATACTCAGCCCCTCACCTCCCCCACTCCAACCCGCCCAGCTCATCCTTCACACCAACCCACACAGCTACACGCCCATCCCTCGCTCCAGAACTCACCGGCAGAGACTCATCTCCATTCCTCCGACCAGCACCCACCCACATTCACACACAGCCCGTCCCTCGCACCAGTATCCCCCCCAGGACTGTTCTAGCTTGTGGTGGCACCAATGCCTGCGTTCGTCTCCGACACACTGTGCTCCGTCCCTCCCTGCCACCCTCTCCCCATCTACGGCCTGTTCTTGCCCCTTCCTTTCATGGGGGGTGGGGAGAGTCTCTCGGGGCGTGTGCAGAGGGGACGAGTCTCACTCTCCGACAGGTCACTGCAGAACTGCCTGAGCTCAGGTTAAAAAGCCAGACTCGCATGCAGCAAGGGGCCGGGGCGGGCCACACTGACTTGCCTGGTGGGGGCCGAGGCTTCACTGGAGCATTGTTAGCCAGTGTGAAGCATGAAGGATGCCCCCCAGGACTCTGCCCGGTGAGCTGGGCATGTGGACGGGCCCTGACGTCTCTCCCCTGCCTACGGCGCTACAGGCCCTACCTGCGCGTCGTGCTGCGAGGGGGAAGGGGTCCCGAGCCCGGCCAGGTGGAGAGAGCACAGATCCTGACTATTCTTTCACCTACGCAGCCCTTGCACCAGGGAACTCACGGGTTCCACTGGAGTTTGCACCAGTGCGAGAGGCAAATTGGGCCCGGCTTCCCTGCACCCCTGCGCAGTCGCCTGCCCCCGGGATTTCTGCACTGAGGTTAAGGTAAGAGCTGCGGTCGGGACCCCTGGGGCAGGCGGCAAGCACAGGGCAGGCTGCGTTTCCTTCACCGCCCAGAAGCTGGCGCTGTGGTTCAGGCTGCTTACAGGCCGCTAAAGGCAGGAGGGTGTGAACTGCTGGGGGGGAGCCGGCAGTCCCGCCAGGGGGGCGCTCCGGGAGACTCAAACCACCGCCCTGGGGAGCGAGGGGAGGGGAGAGAGAAGAAAAACGCGGCGTGAAACCCTGAAGAGGCGACGTGGCGGCGAGCCAGCGGGGACACGCAAGGCAGCAAAAGCGAGACGGGGGCCCCGGGGCCCGTGCTGGGACAGACCCGACCCGACCCAACCCGCAGCGAGAGCAGCGCAGCCACAAACCAGCGCCGGGCATGAAAGGCCAGCGCCTCCCACGGCCACACACAGAGCAGGGGCGGGTTCCACCTGGAGGCAGCCTGCCGCCTCTTGGGGCCCTTCCCCCTCGAGCTCTGGGCCGCTCTGCACAAAGCCCGGTGGAGCTCAATGGTTTGGAGTGACGGGACCACGGCGAGGGCCTTTCAGCACCCCGGCCCTGCCAGGGCCTGCTTCCCGCCAGCACCGCGGAGGGATCCTGCGGAGCAAGCCGCTCACGGGCCCAGCAACGGAGGAGGAGCAGGAGGGTCCCTGACATGGGCCGAGACGCTCAGTTCTCAGTTCCAGGAGAATGCAGTCCTGCCCGTTTGCAGCATCCAAGGGTTCCGACGCATCCCCCTGCCAGCAGGCTGGGCTGCTACCTCCCGAGGTGCCATGATCGTGTGCTCCCAGGGAGCAACCCTTCTCTGCCCGACGGAAGGCTGGTTTGAATGTCGGCACGGTGCCATGTGCGTTAGGGGGGCAGGGGGGTCACAGTCGGTCCCACACCATGCTGCATGCTCAGTCCTTTTCACTGGCCCAGACATGTGTGGCGCATCCACGCACGCAAACACACGCTAAGGAAGGGAGCAGGACGGGGGGAGGGGCACAGTGATCTCGAGCAGCCAGGAGTCCGCGACCATGCCGGAGCAGGACAAACATCAAATCCACCAGGAGCAGCCCGAATTGACGACTCAGCCTGGAAGAGGCCCTTGTGACAGGTAACAGGGTTCTCAGCTCACAGGAGCGTGCAGGCAAAACAGCAGCTGCCCACAACAGAGCCTGCGGTTGTGTGGCCCTCCCCAGACCCCAGCCACCTCTGAGGAAAAGATGCAAACTGGAGCAGGCATTAAAACTACCCCCTTGCACTGCAAAGCACTTTCATTCCAGGCAGGAAGTGGGTGGAGGGGGAACAAACCGGGGGCATTTTTTTTCATCCCAAGGGCTTATAACTCAGGCTAGGGAGGAGGAGAGGGTGGGGAAGAGGAAGAGAGAGACCAACATCGTAGGGAAAGCTGTTGGCTAAGGAGAAGGATAGAAAGCAGACCTCTGAGCAGAGACATCCCGGTTGGGAGCGGTAGGGTGCTGTGTGGGTGCACGTCCTTTCTCCAAACAGGCAATGCTGTAAAACACAAGACAAGAAAGAAAGAAAGAAAGAAAGAAAGAAAGAAAGAAAGAAAGAAAGAAAGAAAGAAAGAAAGAAAGAAAGAAAGAAAGAAAGAAAGAAAGAAAGAAAGAAAGAAAGAAAAGGGAAACAGACAGACACAACTACAGAGACTTTCCCTCTGCTGTCAAGCCCTGCTTCTTCCAAAGTCCTAACCCCCGTCTCCCATCTCCCCGCGCCTAAAGGCAGCTTTCAGCTCTGTCCACCCTTGTTTGGAAGCAGAAAGGAACTTAAGAAATACCAAGTGATGGGCAGGCTGGGGCTGTTTGCCTGGCTTTGTTCCCTTCCCTGACTGCTGGAACAGAGTGAGCAGCAGGGCTGAGAGTTCATTAGGCAGGTACCCGTGAAAGATTAAAGCATCGTGTTGCCATGTTAATAGGGAGCTTTTCATTCCCTACCCCTCCATAGGCTCTCGTTATTCTAAATCTTCTTCATTCCACGCTGGCGCTCAGCTGCAATCTCCCTCCAGAAGCGGAGAGTTTGTAGGCAGCCTCCAAAAAAGGGGCTTTGATAGGCACAGCAGGGCCTACAGCTGGATCCATGCCCCTAAATCCCCCGCTTTGGGCTGGTGCCACTCCGGGGCTTCCACCTTGCTGTAAAAGGAGATGCCCTCCAATTTCTACAGGGAGGTTCCTATTCCCTGCCCGCACCTGGACCTTCCCCGGGGAAGGGACTCTCTAGGGCAGTGGTCCCCAACACGGTGCCCACGGGTGCCATAGCACTCGCCGGGGCATTTATGTGCGCCCGCCGAAACATCTGGGCTGCCCCACCCCCCCCGGCGCGTGGCACATGCATGGTGCCAGCCCCGGGCACGTGGCGCATGGGCGGCCCCTACCCCGGGCGCGCAGCATATGCACGGTGTCGGTCCCGGGTGCAGGGGCAGCCCCTACTCCCAGCGCGCGGCACATGTGCAGTGCTGGCCCTGGGCACAGGACGCATGGGCGGCCCCTGTCCCAGGTGCACAGCACATGTGTGGTGCTGGCCCTGGGCTCAGGGTGCGTGGGCGGCCCCCACCCCTGGGCACGCGGTGCATGCGTGACCCCACCCCCGGAAGAGTGGCGCATGAGCAGCCCCGCCCCCGGACGCCCGGCACGTGAGCGGCCCCACCCCTGGGCGTGCGGCAGCCACGAAAGGTTGGGGACCACTGATCCAGGGGGATCCCTCCCCCCAGGGCCTCTGCCCTGCTCCCTACAGTGGAGAGGGAGGGTTTGTAACAGGCACATGGGCGGGGTGGCACCTGGAGTTAACTCCTTAGAGCCTCTTTCTCTGCAGAGCAGATAGCACGGAGCCGGCTTTCCCAGCCTTGCCCCCGACGTGTCTCTACTCTGATTTGGTGGGACCCCATCTCTCCGTCCCCGCGTGTCCCTCGCAGCGGAGAAAAGGCAGGACTTGGGCAGAATGAATATACAGGGGATCCTTCTGGAGGCTGCTAGGGACAGAGCCTGTAGCTCGGGGGGGGGCAATACTTTTTGCGGGGGGGGGGCACTTCATGCATGTTGTAATGTGGTCATGGCTTGTCCCCCCAAAGGGGCAGGGCTGGGGACTAACCTCCCCACAGAGCTGTCTGGGACCGGCAAAGGGCTCGTGGCTCCTGGCCCTGTGGCTACCGTGTTGCCTGGCAGCTGCCCAGGGATGCTGTGGCTATTTAAAAGGCTCGCAGCTCCGGCCCCTGCCAGGGAGGCACCAGGACTGGGAGCCATTTCAATAGGATCCTGCTGCCTGAGCCACCGCCTGGAACTTTGGAGGCAGAGGCAGCAGGATATAAATAGAGAGCGGCCAGGTGCAGTCTGGGGGCCGGATCCGGCTCTGGGGCCACATCTTGCCCAGCCCGGCCTTAGCTTTCTCTGACTCCCCAGCTCCCTCCTGGAGCAGAACTGGGCTCTCACACATCTCCACGTCTCGGCTGCTCAAGCCTCTGACCCTGCTTCACCTAAGCCCTGGCCTGCACTACGCAGCTGACTGCACGACAGCCTCCTTGGCCAGAGGGCCCGGAAGACACGTTCATACCAGGGCTGGTGCTTTTGTGCTGGGGACAGGTGCCGAGCAAAGGCTGCACCGAGGTCGCTGCCTCCTTCTATGTAGGCCACTTCTGGCCTTGTGCTGGGTTTGAACTGGTGACCCGGAGGGGGCAGGCAGCAGTGGAGGGAAGGGGTGGGCTGACACAGGAGAAGGCCTGTGACAGAGCTACACTGCATGGTGGTGTGCTAGGAGGCAGAGCTGAGCTGTCATAGGGACTGAAATCTCCAAGTCTTGGCTGATCAAGCGTCAAACTCTGCTTCACCTCTCGCCCTGGATTTTCCTGACTCGCATCCCACGAGCACATGCTCTTGGAAGGACGAGTGTGTGGGCCTGCTCTCCTGGCTGCACAGCCTGCAGGGACAGCAACCCCATGGGGGAGAGTCCAAACAGGAGGAGAGACGCTGCCCTTTATGGGAGAGCGCAGGGCTGAACTACAGAATCGGCCAGAGGTTTGTTTCCAGGACACAGACAGGCCGAGAGGCCATGTGGATGTACAGCTGGATCCTGCCCGATCGGATGTGGGTGTCAGTCTGGGGTGACTCCACCCACGCTAGCAGAGCGGTTCCAGATTCCACCCCCAGAGACAGGGAGCTGGGTTTTCAGAAGGGCTGAGATATTAGGGGTGGATTCCAAGCCCACCGGGTTCAGGGGACGGTTTTCAACTCTCTGCAACAGGCTTTGGAACCTAAGGAACAGACTTCGAGGAGCAGCGCAACCGGAGAAGGAAGGACTGTCGCCCAGGGAAGGAAAACAACGTCCAGGGCTGCTGACTTCCACCCGCTTGCCCCCAGGCTTGCCGTAGTTGCTGTTTTCCCTAAAGTCTCAGCTCCTGGAATCCTGTGAATGTGGGAGGGGCTACATAGTCACTAGCGAGTGGGACTGCAGAGACCAATCAGTGACCCCTAACAGCTCATCAGCCAGACAAGCTCCCCAGTGGTCCTGCTTAAAAAACCATCCGCTGATTCTGTTATGCCCAGCTGATGACTGACCAGTGGCGTTTACGCCGCCAAAGCAGGGCCCAGCCAAACAGTCTTGAAAACCTGGGGTTCATCTCAGCATCTTCTCAGAAGGTTTGATAGGACACAGGAGCAGTGTGAAGAGGCAGCTGAGTCTGGCTGATAATCAAATAAATACAAGCTGAACTCAGCAGCGCTCCCGGTTCATGCCTGCCGGTGGGCTCCGTGCGATTAGCCCGTTCGGTTCCCTGGGCAGCAGCTGATTTGATAAATCGGTGGCTTCCACAGCCACAGCGACCCAAGCCCCCAGCCTATCCCACAACCCAGACCTCAAAGAGCCTCCACCAACAGCGCCCTGCTGCTCCTCCCCAGAAACGAGACAAAGACAGACGAGACCACTGGAGAGCTGCAGCGCCGGGACGAGCTCCTGATGGCGGGCACCTAGAGCTGAGAAAGGCTGGAAAATATGGCGGGGGAAGCGATGGAAGGGACTCGGGAGACTGGCACTACCCTGGGAGGCAGGATGGGCAATGGGAGCTGCTTCCGAGTGGCATGATACAGCATGTGCCTGGCAGGGAGCAGGTGGATGGGGCACATGGACCACACAGGCAAGGTGCTTCTTGTTGTTATTGTGCAAATCGTTTTCCCTGGTCCGTTACAGGGCACAGCGGAGGCGGACGACACCGGAGCAGGCAGGGAGAGAGAAACGGCAGTGACGGAGACAGAGGAGAGAGACAGAAGGCAGGAACTCAGGATCAGGCAAAAGGAAGAAGAAAGGGAGGGGGGGATCTTACTGGCCTGGAGGTCATGAAGGGGAAGAGGGGTCACCCAGTGGCTACAGGGACACGGATACAACTTACCTCTGATGTCTGGGCAGCTCCGCTGCTCCTGTGCCTTGTTATGGGAGAAAGCAGGAGGGGGCGAGGGGCATTTTCCTGCTGGGGCCGGGTGGCAAAGGGGGGAGACAAATGGGACCGCCCCAGGCCAGCTTACCACAAGGGCCCTCGTGCTTCACGGGGATGGCGGCTCTCTGCTGGCACTCGGCCTTCTGGCGCTCGCAGTCGTTGCTGTAGGTGCGGCTGTCCCTGCCGCAGACGGGCCGGTAGGCGCCGTCGCAGGCGATGCGGTCGCAGGAGCAGCGGGGGGAGCCGCGGCGGTTGAGGCACACGGCGTTGAACTTGCACTCCTCCCTGCACTTGTCTGGAACGGAAAGAGCAGGCGCCGCTTCCATCAGGGACTGGGGCGCAGGCGTCGGGTTGGCTGGGCGGGGCTGGGCTGCCAGCAGGGCTGCCGGCTTGGGGGCCTGGCAATGGAAGGGGCATTTCCAGCCCGGAGCCACGAGGCCCCTGGTGGGGAACAGGCCGAGGCTCACATGCTCATAGACTTTAAGGTCAGAAGGGACCATTATGATCATCTAGTCTGACCCCCTGCACAGTGCAGGCCACAAAATCTCACCCACCCCTCCTAGAATAATCCTCTCACCTATATCTCAGATATTGAAGCCTTCAAATACTTTGAAGACCCCAAGATGCAGAGAATCCTCTAGCTGTGATCTGTACCCCATGCTACAGAGGAAGGCGAAAAACCTCCAGGGCCTCTGCCAATCTACCCTGGAGGAAAATTCCTTCCCGACCCCAAATATGGCGATCAGCTAAACCCTGAGCATGTGGGCAAGACTCACCAGCCAGACACCCAGAAAGTTCTCTATAGTAACTCCTATCATCCCTCCATTGACCTATTCCCACTGATAATGAATGGACAATTAGTTACCAAGATCACGTTATCTCATCAAACCATCCCCTTCATAAACCCATCTAGTTTAATCTTGAAACCAGATAGATCTTTTGCCCCCACTACTTCCCTTGGAAGGCTGTTCCAGAACTTCACTCCTCTAATGGTTAGAAACCTTCGTCTAATCTCAAGTCTAAACTTCCTACTAGCCAGCTTATATCCATTTGTTCTTGTGTCCACATTGGTATTAAGCTTAAATAATTCCTCTCCCTCCCTGGTGTAGCTATCGCATGCTACAAGGGAGAGAGCCGGGAAGATGGGACGCGAAAAGCTCTGGCTGCCCAACCGTCAACTGCGGGGGGAGAGCGACTGAGGCCCGTGGTCATTGTATCTGAGCTGCCCAAGCTCAGGGGTGGTCAGGTCCATGCTCCTGGGGACTGTCCAGCTCCCACTGATAGGCGGCTGGGCAGACTGGGAAGCGATGGTGCCTGCCCTGCCCTCCAGCGGTATCGAGTCTTCTCTGTCGTCCCTGGCAGAAGAGCCACCAGAACCCAGGGACTGCAACCTGGCCGTGGCCAGCACCCAGCCCTGCCTCAGCCATGACCAATGCTGGACTCTGCGTGCCCAGCAGGGACAGATGACAAAAGTGGGGTTGGGCTGCGGGGGCAGCGTCCCTGTCCAAGTCCAGCGGGTTGATCTGGGGCAGGAGAGCTTTTCTGGCAGGGCGAACCGGGCAGCCCTGCACCGCGAGCGCGTGCCCTCTCCCTACCGCCAGCCCCCGTGCCGAAAGGAACTTACCCTGCGGCTGGCAGTGCCCTGAGCGCACCTTCTGGATCTCCAGCCCCCGGATGGCGCCCGAGCGCCCCATGACGCACTCGTTGTCGTAGGTCGCCCCGTCGTCGCCACACACCGGCTCCCGCTTGGGAGGGCAGTTTTCGGGCCGGGAGAGCAGGTCCGCTCGGCGGGTGCGGGGGTTGACCCGGCACACCCGGTGCAGGTCGTTGAGAGAGCCCTTGCAAGGGTCTGCGGGCACAGCGGAGGGGAGAGGAGAGGGATGTGCTCAGGGTCTGCTTCACATGCACAGTCCACGCCGGCAGGGTCAGGCCCTTCTAAGCCAGGCCCCATCACAACCCTGTCAAGCTGCTAGCTACACTGGGTCTCCCTTGGTTTCTACCAGGCCCTGGCTCCAGAAGGGGAGAGCCCAGGGATTCGCGGTGACAAGGAACCTTGCTGATCAAATCTGAGCCCAGACCGTCACTCTTCCACTCACTCACAGCAGAAGCAAGGGAGACTTGAGCCAAGATGGTCTGACCCTCCCCCCAGCCTCTGAACCAGGCCTGCAGCGGCTCTTTTCGTTCCAGCCCAGAGCCCCACAAACAGCTGGGGCTGAAAACGCTCCAGGATTGTCCGGGAGACTCCAGGAATTCGGGTGTCATGTGACAGAACCTCCAGGAATGCGACCCACCAAAAGTGGCCACCCTGCCAGTGCCCTTGGATCCCCGCCTGGCGGTAGAACCGGCTGACGTCCTGGCCCTCAGTCCCCTTGCCGGCCGTGCCCACGGGCGCTCTGGCTCTGTGGCCAGATGACCACTAAGACAAGGCTAAGATCAAACTCATTTCAACTGCGAGCGGGGCGAGAGCGTCGCTCAGATCGCCACACACGACCCGACCCCATCAATGACCCCACTCTGGCTTTAGACGCTCAAGGCTCAACCTCCCAACCCCTTCCCGCAATAGGCCACGGGGGGGCTGCCCCTCTAGAGCCAGGCCATGTTGGGCTGTCAACTTCCTAATCACACAAAACCCAACACTCCTGGCCCACCCTGCCCTGCCCCTACTCGCTGCATCCTTCCTCCCTCCATTGCTCGCTCTTCCCCACCCTCACTCTCACTGTGCTGGGGCAAGGGGTTGGAGTGAGGGAGGCCGTTTGGGCTCTGGGTGGGGCTGGAAATGAGGGGTTCACGGTGCGGGAGAGGATTCCAGGCTATGGCAGGGGGTTGAGGTGTGTGTGGGGAGGTGAGGCCTCCAGCAGAGGGTTTGGGCTCTGGGGTGGGGCCAGAGAGAAGGGGCTTGGGGAGCAGGCGCTGGATCAGGACTGGGGCAGAGGTTGGGATGAGGGAGGGAGTTCAGGATGCAGGGTCCCAGCAGCTTTTACTGCGGCTCCCAGGGAGTGGCTGCCAGGTCCCTACAGCCTCTAGGTGCACAGGCAACCAGGGAAGTTTTATGGGCTGCCCTTGTTCCCGCAGGCCCTGCCTTTGCAGCTCCCATTGGTCACAATTCCTGGCCAATGGGAGCTGCAGAGCTGGCACCTGGGTAGGGACAGAGCACAGAGCCTCGTTGCAGCTAGGGGCTGTGGGAACCTGGCATCCGCTTCCAAGAGCAGTGCCGAGCCAGCTCCAGGCCCCTACTGTGCCGCTGACTGGACTTTGAACAGCTCGGGCAGTGGGGCCGACAGCCACCACAGGCCCTGGGGCAAGGCGTGGGGAATGGCTCTGTGCCCCCGGAAGGGGTGGGGCCTTGGGTAGAAGGGGTGGGGCCAGAGCAGCCAGCCTGGTGGGCCTGCCCCCTGCCCTCAGAGCCCAGCAGAGTGTGTGCACTCCGGTGGCAAATCAAAGGGGCCCGGGGCTCCGGCCATCACTGCAGCTACTGCAGCGGCAGCAGGAGCCCTGGGCCCTTTAGAGTTGCCGGACCGTGGGGCAACTGCCCCCCTTGCCTCCCACGCCGAGGCAGCCTCGACCAGCCCTGCCGGCATCTGTCTGACCTGCTCCTAAGGCTCAGCTCTAAGCTACCTGGCACACTCGCTGCATGAGGCCTTCCCATCTGCTCCCTGCCGTGGGCGGTTGGGCTGGGAAATCCAAGCCTAGGAGGGAAGGTCCCAGAGGAGAGGGGGGCAACATGCCCTCCTCCCCCACTATAACCTGGGTTTATCCGGCTTGCCCGCACTGCCGATCGCTGCTCCCATTAGCATCCTAACCACACAGCCCAAACGGACGCCAGCTACGCGCTAATCCCATCACAAGTCCTGGGCTTTGGAGTCTTTTGCCAAGTGCAAGTACCTGGATAGCACCCAGCCAGACGCACAGACACCGGATTGAATTTCTCTCCCCTTTGAATCGGAACACACTGAACTCCCTGCATGCCCTACAGCCCCCACTGCTCCGGGGAAACCAAAACCACATTCCCACTGCCCCCCAAGCTGGCCCAATCCAGAGCCATAGCTCAGCTCTGTGCTCACTTCCAACTCTACAATCGCAGGCAGGAGAACAAGACTCTCCTTGGGACTTTGGTCCAAGGTCTGGCCCCCGCGATGAAAAGGTTTGTGAACACCCGGCCTCCCCCCTCCCATCTGAAATTGCCCCCTGCTGCCCTCGGGCCTTGGTTCCACTGCTCTGCATCGCCCCCTGTTAGGAACCGGTTCTGACGCGCCACATGGCCACCCCACCCTGAATTCTCCTGGGTATTTTCACCCCCCCCCAGGCACTTGCAACAGTTCTGCTCCTTTAGGGCTCAATTCTGCGAGGGGCTGAGTGCCAGGGAATTGGTGAGGGCCAAAAGGAATCACGACCTTGCAGCCCCGGCTCCTAGTTCTTCTCTTTCCTCCTCTGCCAGCCCCTCGCTTTCCTCTTCTTTGAATTCCCGTCTGTCTTGTGCAAGGGTGAGGAACCTAAGGCCTGAATCCGGCCCCTGAGTCTTAGGGCTCCCCCCGACATTAGGGAGCCCACGCTGGCGCTCCAGCCCCCTTGCCGCCCCCCGCATGGGGCCGGAGCCACAAAATAATATTAGCCTGGGCCATCCCAGGCTCTGGGTGCGAGGGGAATGTGGGGAGGGGCTTTCTCCTTCGCGCTCAGGGGCCACATCAGAGGGGTTGTTTTTCAGTCTTGTATTTTTTTGCTTCTCACTTGTCTGTGGCCCCCGACTGGTTTTCCTATGGGTCAGCGGCCCCCGGCCCAAAAAGGGTTCCTCAGCCTTGGTCTAGCGAGCGCCTCCCAATACTCAGCTGCCCAACATGCAGCCTCCAGGTGCCATCTGGAGAGTGCCCCCCGGCCCCACGAGCCGCGCTCCCAGACACACACGCGCCCTGCCCGCCCTTGGGGTCATTTCGTGACGACGCGGCAACGTGGTGGATTGCAAAAACGAGCAGCCCTTCCGGCGTCCAGCCTCCCCCGGCCCCCACGATTCGAGAGGGGGAGCCCGGCACGGGTCCTGCTCACTCTGCCTAAGGGACACGGTCACTCTGCATTGCCAAGCTCCGCAGCAATAATGAAGCAGGGCTGGAGACACGGCCCAGGGAGCAATGTCTCTCTGGATGCGGATGGGCTCCTTTCATAAGGAAAGTGGCCTGTGTCCTCAGGGACTATGACCTAGGCTGCTGGAGAAGTGGTTTGGCAGGAGAGGCCTGCAGTCAGTTCAGGGCAGGGAACGGGGAGGGGTGGGGCACACCGGGGGGGCGGCAGCCAGAGCCGCAGGCCCTTTAAATTGCCGCCGGAGCGCGCTCCATGCGGCTGCGAGGGCTGCTGGCGGGAGCGGGGGGGGGGGGGGGGGGGGCGCGCATGGCACCTTCTGGGCAGCCTGCCCAGCCCCACCCCTTCTGCCGAGGCACCGCCCCTTCTGGAAGTGTGGAGCTAGGCCCCTCCCACGCCACTGTGGGCCCTGCTGAGGGCAGGAGGGGGCAGGTGTGGCAGGGGCGGGGCATCAGGGGCTGCACCTGCCTTTCAGGTCACTAACCACAGGCCTGTGTCCGGCTGGTGCTGAGAGGCTCCTCGGGAAGCCGTGCTCTCCCTGTCCCAGCCCACACTCGGGGGCGGTGTCCTACCGCCCAGACGCCGTTTCCTTAGGCGATGGGAAGCCATCGGTCGGGTAGCCCCCGCTCCCGGCCCGACTGCCAGGCGGCCCCCGTGGCAGGAACCGAGACCTCAGAGGAAACGTGCCGCCGCAGTGACTCTGGGGTGGGGCGGGGGAGTGATCGCGCAGTCCGGACTCTGAGCGCCATCGCTCTGCGCGGGGCTCGTCTTGCTCCCCGATGCTTAGGCTGATCTCAGAAGCCCCCGCAGGAAGGAACCGGCCCACTGTGATTTGGCCTCTAGAGGGGTGAGGGCCTGATTCCTCCCCCAGCCTTTCCCAGGGCACCAGCCTCGACCCCGCAGCGTTTCCTGCTTATTCCCGACGCGGGTAAAGCTGAGCGGGGCTGGGGCACCGCATGGCGCTTTAATTCCATAGTCAGAGCTCAACGCACCCCCTGGAGCTCTGAGGGCAGCCAGCTGGCCGGCCCAGCACTGCCTGGGAGGGGACCCGTCATGGCCATTCCCTCTGCAGGGCAGACGGGGATTTAAGGGTGTCAGCTACAGCACATTCTCCCCCTGGGGCTGGAAGTGCCTGCCCCGACCCGGAGCGCGCGGGCTGCCCCGGCGCAGGCGGGCGCCTCACCGCAGGGCCCGTCCACCTTCTTGAAGATGTTCTCCTGCTTGTCACAGGCGTGCTTGTGGAGGTGGCACTCGCTGCGGTAGTCCTTGCCATCGCTGCCGCACACCGTGCTCTCGGCCACGCCGCTGCAGGAGGACGGGCAGATGCACTTGGCCGACTGGCCGTCCGTGGAGCGGGCGCAGGTGCTGCCGAAACTGCAGGTCACCTCTGCGCAGGGGTCCTTGGAACCTGGGGAGAGAAGGGACATGGTGCTGCTGCGGGGACCCGGCATGGACCCCTCCCCGTGGTCCGTCCATGTCCCTTCTTCCTCCCTTCGTTAGCCTTCCTCTCCTCCTGCCGCCCCACCACGCCGCGGGAAAGGGGAGCAGGATGGACAGGTCCCTCCCCCGCCCTGCCTAGGCCAGGGCAGCCCCGTCGCGCCCAGCAGCGCCTGCAGCCAGCAGCAGCTCCGGATTAAGTGCAGGGCTTTCACGCAAATCAGTCTCCTCCCGCCCTCGGCAGCCTGCGGTTTGCAGGTGGCCAGTCGGCTTCTGCCAGCCACTGAGCGGAACAGGGCGGCCCCGGCTGGCAGAGAAGGAAGTGTCTAGATCCCAGCTGGAAGGCAGAGCGGCAAGGGCCCAAATCCAGCTCGGCTGCCACAGGGCCTGTGCGAGGGAAGGTCCCAACTCAACCCCACTGGCGGCTCTGGCAACGCCAGGCCCAACCCGCCCCTGTGTGAGCACCCGGGACGCAGCCAGGCGACCGCCACCGGCAGCCACCTCCAGGCAGATCCCCGGGGGTGTAGCCCCTTGCAGATCATGTGTCCCCTGACGAAATCTAGAGGGGCTGGCTGGCTGACCGGCACACGGGTGTCACTGGCGCAGGCCTGCAGACACGGGGAGGCAAAAGAGGCAACTGCTCCCGCGCCCAGTGATTCGAAAAGGCTCCCAACTGCTGCCTCTGCTACTGCAGCAGCGGTGGTGGCCGTAGCCTCAGGCCCTTTGCATTGTCACTGCAGCCCTGCACGGCTTGCTCTGGGCAGCCCTGAAAGGCTGGCAGGGGGAGGCTAGCCCTAGCCCCACCCCTTCTGCCTGAGGCCCCGCCCCTTCTGGGAGCATGGAGTCCCCCTCCCCTCCCCACCATCCCTGGGGCCCAGCAATTCTGTCAGCCCCCCCGCCCGCACGGGCAATTTTATGGCACCACCAAAGCGTCTGGCGACCAAGTGATCACAGACAGGTGAGGCAAAGGGCAGTTATTCAAGACCCAATGCTGGGAACATGCAAGGGTCATCCCCAATGTTCCCGCTAATTGTTTCCATCCATGTGCAGAATAAATGTTGTTCTGTGCACCAAGGCATGTGTGATGTGCACCACCAATGGAAACCCCTGCTGCCGGCTGTGGGTGCTCTGCTAATCAGCTGGGTGGCCTTTGAATCTCTAGCGCTCAGCTTACAGGGAACGCTGATCATGCCTAGTTAATCATGCGGGTGCTACCTGCTCCTCACGGGTTCTCAACCCAGGTGTAACCCTGGGGGTATGCAGAGGCCTTCCAGGGCTGTTTCAACTAGCCTAGAGGTTTGCCTCGTTTTACAGCAGGCTCCATAGGAAGCACTAGCGCACACGACAACTCCACCCAGACAATGGCTTGTGTCGAGTGCGCTCTACGGCCATGGAAGTGCAGCACTTCGGTTCCAATTGATTTATGTTATGGGAAAACGAGACAGGGAGCCATTGGGCAACAAGCGGGCGCTGTGGCGCTTATGGGGTTTTGTAAGCGAGAGGCGAAACGTGGGGCACGCAAGACCCGTCAGACTCCTGCAAACGTGGGGCCCAGCCTCAGTGCGACTTATCAACCCTTTTCCTCACTCTCCTTCCAGGCCAGAGTGACCTGGCCTGCGCTGGGCGCTGGGCTGTCCACCGGGCCCTCCCTCGGGAAAACCAGCTCCAGCAAAGCGCTAGGTATGCCCCTTGCTTTGTGCAGGGGAGCAAGGCCACCCAAGTCAACAGGGCTGCTCTCCCGTGTAAAGCAAAGCATTTTCTCCAGGGCTCTGCTCCATCTAGGCCTGGCTGCCCAGCCTCCTCCAGCATCAGGCCTGCGGGGCCCACTCCAAAGCCCTCCAACGTCTCGCCCTTGGCATCAGCTGGGCTTTGCATCAGGCCCCTGCACGCCGGATCTGGCAAGATGCTGCACATCCGTATCAACAGGAGCGGAGTGGTGGAATCAGCCCCTGACGCCAGGGGAGACAAAGGCAAGGCCTTGCCCCAGCCAGCTGGCGCATCCGACAAGTCTCTATTTCCCAGCCGCCTGCTCCCAATTCCCCTGGCTCCGTACCCCGCGAACCGCTGTGCTCCGGGAGAGCCAGCAAACGAGCCAAATGAGGGTCCTCAAGGTGCCGCCAGCACAAAGTAATTGGAGGACGAGCGCAAGGAGCAATTTACTCACTGACAGGGATGGGCCCAAATTTATTTGTCAGCTTTTTTCTTTTTAATTTGTCACTTTTTTTATGATTATTATTTTAAATAAATCACTCGGCGCGCTCTCGCCTCTGACGTGGGGCCCGGCAGGAATGCTGGGCGCAGATTTATTGTGAGCCGGAGCACCGCGCTCGGGAAAGGTCAAGTTAATTTACTCTGAGACGAGGAGACGGGGGGGCTCATTTACACAGCTCCTTGCTTGCAGCTGGTGCATGCCAGCCCAGGGAAGGGCCTTTATTAGCCTCCCTCACCCGGCCTCCTGGAAAAATCTCCGTCCCCAAGGTGGGAGCTCACTTAGCCGTGGCGGGGGGCTAATCCGTCACACTCTCTCCGGAGCAGGCTCTTGCAACGGGAGACAGTGTTGCCTTAATGGCTGGAACCCAGGCCTGAGATGAGTTCTGTTCCTGGTTCTGCCACTGAGCATGAATGACCCTGGCTATGTTACTTCACCTCCCTCTGCCTCCATTTGCCTGCCTGTTCAATAAAGATAATGGCGTTTGGAAGGGCTCGCAGCCCCATGGCTGAGGCATGCACCAGGCAGGGCTGGAAGAGAGATGGCAAGAAGTAGGGATGTTTTCTTCACCTTCGCTGCTGGCTGGGGACTCTGGCTCTTTATGGGATGGCCAAGGCTGGTGAGGAACATCAGCCCTGGGGGGAGGTGGAGGCAGCATTAGTAAAGCTGGCCTCAGTGGGGTTAGCAAGACGCTATGGGGCTGGGGCAGCCGATTCAGGCTCATCCCTATGGGAACGGCCCCGGTGCCAGCGCGTCGGCACACGCATGCCCGTCTTGCCTCGCTCAACTCACCGCATGCCCCCTTGCTGATGACTTTGATCCGCCTCTGCTGATTGCACTGGGCTTTCTCCAGCTCACACTCGTTGCTGTAGGTGGAATAGTCTGAGCCACAGACAGGGGCAACCACGGATGGGCAGGTCATCTTCTTGCAGACGCAGGCGGCCTGGGAGGCATTGGTAGCGCTCCGCTCACATACGGCCCCGAAGCCGCACAGCATTCCTCGGCACACTGCAAAAGAGAGACCGAGAGGGGCCAGGTCAGCCCAGGGGAGCAGCCTGGATTCGGGGGTCTCGCACTGAGCTCGGAGGGAGTTGAATTAATTGGAGCTCAGAAGGAGAGCCCACGCTCCTGGCTGCTGTTCCTGACTGCCACAACCCCACTGAATCAGCCTGACACACTGCGTGCCTCAGTGTCTCCCCCTTCCCCCGCCCGATTCCCATCTGCTGTACGGAGAGGCTGCCTAGTGTCGTTATTTTCTTTGTGAACCTCTGATCGGTGCTCTCTCTGCTCAGCAAACTGGGCCCGAAACCCAGGGGTAAAGAGACTCCAGGGGCTTGCGGGTGAGAGACATGCTGTGGGGGGACATGCAGCAGCCAGTGAGGCGGCTGGAAGGATGAAGTCGTGGTCAGGGAAGTCAGTCACACAGCACCCAAAGTTAACACCACTACGAGCCAGACCCTGCCCTCGGTACTGCCACCTGCCAGCCGTGGGGCCTTTCCCTGCAGGTACCTCCTGCAGTCTGATGCCAACGGGCCTCCGGGCGCTTTGGGTCAGGCCCACCCTGCCAAACGAGGCCCCAAACGGAGGGGGTTTTACCCTCTCATAGCTTCCCCCCCCCCCACACACACAGCGGGAGCAGCCTGACGCGGCCCGTCCCCGGGACATCCAAGTCCAGGGTCGCTCCCGTCTCTCGGTGCCTGACCTCACCCAGCCCCGCTCAAGACGGTGCTTCAGCCCCGCTCTCTGCCCTTTGCTCACCCCCGGCACTTGCACAACCTGCCTCAGCAGGCTCTGGGACCCGTCCCACTCCCGTGTTGGCAGGGGGTGACACGGCAGGGCTAGTCAACGCCCCATGGGGCGCATCTGTCAGACTCTCTGGGATTAGGGGCGGCTTGCCTCCAAAAAGGGGTTCTGTAATGCGGGGGAGAGTGAGACATGGCAAATTTAGAAATAGCCTATTTCGAAATAAAATCAAAGAAAGATAACACAATCTGCGGAGCGCAAATGATATATCCTATTTCGATTTTAGAGTGCAGCGTAGATGCACCCTCAGTTATCTGGGAGGCAAGGGACTGAGCATTCAGAGACCTGGATCCTATGCCCATCTCTGCCACTGCCCAGTGGCATGACCTTGGGCAAATCCCTTCCCAGGGCCTCTCTCCCGCTTCCATCTTTTGTCTGTTTAGACCATAAGCTCTCGGAGGGAGAGACTCGCACTTACTCTGTGTACGACAGCATCTAGCACAACGGGGCCTGATCTCGACTTGGGCTTCTAGCCCCTACTAGGATACAAGGACACAGTGGTCATGGGGGCAGGGCGGGTGAAATTAACCAGGCCCTGGAGAGATTCTTGGCCCCACCAATGGAGGTAGATGGATGAAACCCACTGACCTCTCCCTCTCCTCCCCCCCACCACCCTGCAAGTATTCATACAAGGCTCACACCTCTTCTGGGCTCTCCCCAGCCCTCCACACCAAGCCGCATTTACAGACACCCGTTCAAATGAGAGAGAAAGGCAAATAACATAAATACCAGAGAGCAAAAGAAAAGTCTCCTCGCCTTGTAACTAACACACACACACACACACACACACACACACACACACAATCTTTATACATTGCAATTTCTGCAAATCTAGTGGGTTCACATGGCTGAGGGCTGGTGTCTTTCTAATAGGAGATGCACAAATCTCTTTATCACACACAGTAATCAGAGCAGCCAGCACAGACCAGTTTGGCATCTGAATTGCTAATGTAACAGGAAAGGTAATTTTTACATTTGCAGAGTTGGGGGACACACACGCGGGTTTGTGCGCACAGCACCATCACAGCGGTGGGAAGACGTGACAGAGCTCTCTGACCACTCCCGGGAATGTCCCTGACCCGTGGAGAACATGTCCCTGTCCATGCCCAGACACTGTGCACACATGGCCAGAGCGTGCCCTTTCACTACACATGCTACACACACTCACACTGAGCCCACACCACCTATACAATTGCAGGCACACACACTGCACACAAATCCACAGCACAGACTGTTCACCACATGGATCTATCACATACACGCACACACCTGCTGCTTCCACATTACAGACACACAATCCTGCCTATCCTTAGCTGTGGCAACATTCATTAACAAAAAAGATCTCAATGGATTTTAAAGCATTTTTACTATTTTTATTTCATTTTTCACACTTGCGGGAAATTGTGCTGGTGGGGATGTTGGACAGAGCGTGGGGAAGGGGAATAATTATTTAATGACGGCAGGCACAGAGATGCCAAACAGTTAAAGCTTTATCACTCTTAAAACACAAATTGTGAACATCGCCTGTCACAAAAAAGTCAATATCCTTAAATCAAAGACTCGCAAGTTCTCAAGCCGCTTTTCTTACTTCGCCTGCTGATCATTACGGCTGGAAATGATTTTTTGTTGGTTTGCGTGTGCCCAGTGAAACTGACGTGCATAGACATTTACTGATAAAAGCCTACATCTGCCCAGCCTCCGTGTGTTGCACCCACCCACCACCCCACCGTGTATAAGCTGCACGCAATACAGACACATTGCACTCATGACACACATGTCCACCCCATGCACATCCACACAATATACGTTCAACATGGAGGCTGACCTACATACTAGCGAGAGAGAGAAATCATAAAAGGCGAAATAAAAAGCTTGGCGGTGGCTCATTTACACTTCAATTCCTGGCCGCTTGGCTTTGACGGCTTTGAGATTTTGAGCTCATATGCACAGCAACAATGCGCCGCTAAGAGACTAATATCGTCAAATAAAAAAGAACTCTCTTTCTCTCCTGCCCAATATCTGAAAGCAATTTATCATTTTTATGAAGCTCTGTGGATAGTCTCTCTCACTCTTCCCTTGCTGCTGCGCACTCTCGCTCGCTCTTACTATGTTTTTTTTTTTTAATGCAGATGAGTCTGTTTAGCTCCAAGATTAGAGGGTGCAAGAGAGGATCGACAGCGTGTGAATATGAAATGCAGGACAAGTGGGGATTTAGGCAGCCCCACCCCCCCTCCCTCTCAAGCAGGTCTTCGGCGCAGAAGTGTAACTGTAGTGCATAATCAAGCTGCCACTCAGAGGGGACCGAGATAGAGCTGTCTCGGGGACCAGACTCCTCAAAGGGAAATGGAAATCGCCGGTGCGCCAGCGAGATGTGGGGACGCGGCGCAAACCTGGAGCAGATTTCAATTAGCTACCTGCATGGAGGAGACAGGGCAGAATGTGAGAGGGGTCGGGGAGCGAGGTGGTAGGAAGGCTGGTAGCTCTGCTGGCAATTACTGCTGGGCACAGAACGTCCAGGCCCCCCAGCTGTCCTTGGGCCAGGGCAGGGCTGGGCTGGGCTGTTCGGGAGCAGTGTGGAATGACAGGTAAAGGAACTCTTATCCCTGCTGCTGCCCCACACCCCTCTGTAAGCCTGTGGGCTGGAAGTCACAAAGGCAGGCGGGGTCCCGAGGGCTGGCAGGGAGAGCTGCTAAGAAGCGCTGGTGATGGGGATGGAGTAAGAGCCCGGAGCACTGAAGGCGGCGTAACCCACGTACCCATCATTTGCAATGGGGAAGGAGATGCCTGTCAGGGGCCGCTGAGTCTCCCCAGGGCACCCCGCTGCCATGTTTCCCTTCAGTGCTGCCCCTCGGGAGCAGTACGGGTGCCTCTGCATGGCACCGGAACCGTCCTTCCAATCACGCCGGCGGCCAGGCCTGTGCTCTGAGACTCGCATCCCACTCAGACCCGGGAGAGACCCAGCTGGCAGCGCCAGTGCAGCGGTACGGACACATCATGGCCTGGCATGCCAGCCTGGAGGATGGGTGGCCCCGGGGACAGGACACTGACATGAGGAGATCACTGTTCCATTCCTGGCTTTGTCACAGATTCCCTGTGTTACCTTGAGCAGCAGGGATGATATGGGGGGGCATGAGGGGTCATGTGCCCCCCAAGCACTGTGAGCAGGAGGGACAGCCAGCAGCCAGCTGGGGAGCTGGGGGGGGGGGGGCTGGAGCCTACAGCAGGGGTCAGCCCCTCCCCACACTCAACACAGCCGCAGCTCGCACTGCTCTCTGGCTCTGTCACTCAGAGGAGGGGGCGGGACCTCCCCTCCCGCCCCCCTCCTCTGCACTCTCAGCAGAACAGTGAGCTGGGGCTGCCTTGTGCCGCTGCTGCTGAGTGTTCATGGGGGGGACCTCTCCTGCTAGTCTCGGCCCCCAGCCCCACCAGTCCTCCAGGCTGCCTCAGTTGTGAGAAGAGGCAGGCCAAGGGCCGAGCAAGTGTGGGGAGGGGGTGGGGAGAGGGTGAAACGAGGAGGGAGAGGCAGGGCCAAGGGGGTTGTCCCCACCCTTCACTGAGCTGGGGGAGGGGTCATGTGGCCTCACCAGTCACCTCTGTTGAGCAAGTCACTTTGCCACTCCGTGCCTCAGTTTCCCCCTCTGCAAAAGGGACCCAATAACACTGCCCTCCCTCGTAGGACAGGGCCAGGTGCTCCGACGTTACAGCTGCGGGTGCCAGAGAAGTACCAGAGCAGAGTGAGATTCCCCAAGGAAAATGGGGGGGGGGGGTTGGCGGGGGAGAAGGATGAGGCTGTGCAGTGGAGTTCGAGGGGGCAGGAGAACAATGGCTGGAGAGAGGCGAGTAATGAGCAAGAGCAGGAGTTTGTGCGGGGGTGGGGGGGCAGGATGAGACGTGATGTAAATGGATCCACTTGTTTAGACCTGTCTGCTGCTGAGTCCGGGCCTCGCGCTCGGGAGAGTGACTGGACGGGCTCCTCCCTCCTGGGGGAGCGCCCCGTAAACCTCCGCACAGCTCGCCCGTTCTCATCTTTTCTAACAGCCTCAAAGCTCTCCTGGGCCACGATGCTCACAAAGAACTTCACCACAGTTTGGCTGCAGGTGCCAGTGCTGGGGGAGCCGGCGGCTCTTATTACCTTTAAAATGCAACGGTCCGGGACCTAGCGTGAGCTGGGGCTGCTCAGTCCTAGCTCGGGGCGGGTCCCAAACCTCCCCCCACTGTGGCTCTACAGTTTAAATGTACTAAGACCCGGGCTGCCGGCACACCCGGCTCCTACTTCATTTAAACGGCATATGCACGAAAGCAGTGGAACTGAGCCAGGGCACAACTGACCTGGGCTCGTTTCTTCCGCCCCCCCCCCGCCTCGCTAGCCCCTCTCCCCACACCGCAGGGAGAGTCGGATGTAGAGAAACCGCCCTTTTGTGTCAGCCGAGAACACGCCCTGCCCTGCTCATCCTGCACCAGACACACCTTGTGAGCTAGAGGCTCCTGAAGTGACTCTGGAGGCATCAATAGAAATCCCCAATCCCAGTCGCTCCTCTCAAACACCGCACTGACCCCCAGCCCCCTACCGCAATCCCAGTCGCTCCCCTCAAACACCGCGCTGACCCCCAGCCTCCTACCCCAATCCCAGTCGCTCCCCTCAAACACCGCGCTGACCCCCAGCCTCCCACCCCCAATCCCAGTCGCTCCCCTCAAACACCGCGCTGACCCCCCAGCCTCCCACCCCCAATCCCAGTCGCTCCCCTCAAACACCGCGCTGACCCCCAGCCTCCTACCCCAATCCCAGTCGCTCCCCTCAAACACCGCGCTGACCCCCAGCCTCCTACCCCAATCCCAGTCGCTCCCCTCAAACACCGCGCTGACCCCCAGCCTCCCACCCCCAATCCCAGTCGCTCCCCTCAAACACCGCGCTGACCCCCAGCCTCCTACCCAATCCCAGTCGCTCCCCTCAAACACCGCGCTGACCCCCAGCCTCCTACCCCAATCCCAGTCACTCCTCTCAAACACCGCGCTGACCCCCAGCCTCCTACCCCAATCCCAGTCGCTCCCCTCAAACACCGCGCTGACCCCCAGCCTCCTACCGCAATCCCAGTCACTCCCCTCAAACACCGCGCTGACCCCCAGCCTCCCACCCCCAATCCCAGTCGCTCCCCTCAAAAACCGCGCTGACCCCCAGCCTCCCACCCCCAATCCCAGTCGCTCCCCTCAAACACCGCGCTGACCCCCAGCCTCCTACCCCAATCCCAGTCACTCCTCTCAAACACCGCGCTGACCCCCAGCCTCCTACCCCAATCCCAGTCGCTCCCCTCAAACACCGCGCTGACCCCCAGCCTCCTACCCCAGTCACTCCCCTCAAACACCGCGCTGACCCCCAGCCTCCCACCCCCAATCCCAGTCGCTCCCCTCAAAAACCGCGCTGACCCCCAGCCTCCCACCCCAAATCCCAGTCGCTCCCCTCAAACACCGCGCTGACCCCCAGCCTCCTACCCCAATCCCAGTCGCTCCCCTCAAACACCGCACTGACCCCCAGCATCCCACCCCCAATCCCAGTCGCTCCCCTCAAAAACCGCGCTGACCCCCAGCCTCCCACCCCCAATCCCAGTCGCTCCCCTCAAACACCGCGCTGACCCCCAGCCTCCTACCCCAATCCCAGTCGCTCCCCTCAAACACCGCGCTGACCCCCAGCCTCCTACCCCAATCCCAGTCGCTCCCCTCAAACACCGCGCTGACCCCCAGCCTCCCACCCCCAATCCCAGTTGCTTGCCTCAAACACCGCGCTGACCCCCAGCCTCCCACCCCCAATCCCAGTTGCTTGCCTCAAACACCGCGCTGACCCCCAGCCTCCTACCCCAATCCCAGTCGCTCCCCTCAAACACCGCGCTGACCCCCAGCCTCCTACCCCAATCCCAGTCACTCCTCTCAAACACCGCGCTGACCCCCAGCCTCCTACCCCAATCCCAGTCGCTCCCCTCAAACACCGCGCTGACCCCCAGCCTCCTACCGCAATCCCAGTCGCTCCTCTCAAACACCGCGCTGACCCCCAGCCTCCCACCCCCAATCCCAGTCACTCCCCTCAAACACCGCGCTGACCCCCAGCCTCCCACCCCCAATCCCAGTCGCTCCCCTCAAACACCGCGCTGACCCCCAGCCTCCCACCCCCAATCCCAGTCGCTCCCCTCAAACACCGCGCTGACCCCCAGCCTCCCACCCCAATCCCAGTCGCTCCCCTCAATCACCGTGCTGACCCCCAGCCTCCTACCCCAATCCCAGTCGCTCCCCTCAAACACCGCGCTGACCCCCAGCCTCCCACCTCAATCCCAGTCGCTCCCCTCAAACACCGCGCTGACCCCCAGCCTCCCACCCCCAATCCCAGTCACTCCCCTCAAACACCGCGCTGACCCCCAGCCTCCCACCCCCAATCCCAGTCACTCCCCTCAAACACCGCGCTGACCCCCAGCCTCCCACCCACAATCCCAGTCACTCCCCTCAAACACCGCGCTGACCCCCAGCCTCCTACCCCAATCCCAGTCGCTCCCCTCAAACACCGCGCTGACCCCCAGCCTCCCACCCCCAATCCCAGTCGCTCCCCTCAAACACCGCGCTGACCCCCAGCCTCCTACCCCCAATCCCAGTCGCTTCCCTCAAACACCGCGCTGACCCCCAGCCTCTCACCCCCAATCCCAGTCGCTCCCCTCAATCACCGTGCTGACCCCTAGCCTCCCACCCCCAGCCTCCCACCCCCAATCCCAGTCGCTCCCCTCAAACACCGCGCTGACCCCCAGCCTCCCACCCCCAATCCCAGTTGCTTGCCTCAAACACCGCGCTGACCCCCAGCCTCCCACCCCCAATCCCAGTCGCTCCCCTCAAACACCGCGCTGACCCCCAGCCTCCCACCCCCAATCCCAGTCGCTTCCCTCAAACACCGCGCTGACCCCCAGCCTCCCACCCCCAATCCCAGTCGCTCCCCTCAAACACCGCGCTGACCCCCAGCCTCCTACCCCAATCCCAGTCGCTCCCCTCAAACACCGCGCTGACCCCCAGCCTCCTACCCCAATCCCAGTCACTCCTCTCAAACACCGCGCTGACCCCCAGCCTCCCACCCACAATCCCAGTCGCTCCCCTCAAACACCGCGCTGACCCCCAGCCTCCTACCCCAATCCCAGTCGCTCCCCTCAAACACCGCGCTGACCCCCAGCCTCCCACCCCCAATCCCAGTCACTCCCCTCAAACACCGCGCTGACCCCCAGCCTCCCACCCCCAATCCCAGTCGCTCCCCTCAAACACCGCGCTGACCCCCAGCCTCCCACCCCAATCCCAGTCGCTCCCCTCAAACACCGCGCTGACCCCCAGCCTCCCACCCACAATCCCAGTCGCTCCCCTCAAACACCGCGCTGACCCCGAGCCTCCCACCTCAATCCCAGTCGCTCCCCTCAAACACCGCGCTGACCCCCAGCCTCCCACCCACAATCCCAGTCACTCCCCTCAAACACCGCGCTGACCCCCAGACTCCCACCCCAATCCCAGTCGCTTCCCTCAAACACCGCGCTGACCCCCAGCATCCCACCCCCAATCCCAGTCACTCCCCTCAAACACCGCACTGACCCCCAGCCTCCTACCCCCAATCCCAGTCGCTCCCCTCAAACACCGCGCTGACCCCCAGCATCCCACCCCCAATCCCAGTCGCTTCCCTCAAACACCGCGCTGACCCCCAGCCTCCTACCCCCAATCCCAGTCGCTCCCCTCAAACACCGCGCTGACCCCCAGCATCCCACCCCCAATCCCAGTCGCTTCCCTCAAACACCACGCTGACCCCCAGCCTCCTACCCCCAATCCCAGTCACTCCCCTCAAACACCGCGCTGACCCCCAGCATCCCAACCCCATCCCAGTCGCTCCCATCAAACACCGCGCTGACCCCCAGCCTCCTACCCCAATCCCAGTCACTCCCCTCAAACACCGCGCTGACCTCCAGCCTCCCACCCCAATCCCAGCTGCAAAGGGTCAGAAAGCAGCGAGCTGGGCGGTGACAGTTTTGTCAGGGGCCACAGCCGTTAATTCAGGAAACAAAGGGAAATTGGAGGAGGAGGGGAATTGCTGAGCAGAGGTTGGTCCCTGTCTGTTCAATCCACACCCATCCTATCCCTTAGTTCCAATTTAGGACCAACTGAAATCAATATCTGATGGTCTGTCTCCACCATTTCCCATTACAATTGTGGCTCAGTGCAGCTGCGCCATTGACGGATGCATGCTCAGAAGGGGGGAGGAGGGGGGAAGGCAGGAGATGCACTGGGGAGCGGGGGGAATTCTCTTTCAGCCCTTCCCTGGGGCACAAACACTCAGGCACATCCCTGCTGACCTATGTGCACCTCCAGGAACTCTTGTGCCGAGAGGAAGAGAGCAGTAATGCTATATTACGAGGACAATTATTTTAGCCACCAGCTCAATATTCAAACACAAGTGATGCTTGAAAACAGACCGGTTCTTGACCTGCTGACCAGGAACCCTTTCCATTTAGCCTGCTGATCCCATGCCCCCTGGGAGAGGGATGGGTTCAGATGAGAGCTCTCCAGAGAATGAACAAAGAATATTTAGACTGTACACAACCCTTTTGATCTGTATTTCTCAGCGCCGTTCGCAAGAGTGGTGCTGCTCCAGTGGAAGTCAGTGGAAATTTTACTACTGCCATCAGAATCACGGTCACAGCCCTCACTTACTGGTGACTCTTTTAGAATGCATTTCCTTTCTGTATTGCTCTCAGTCTTCAGCCTGAAGTTGGACTAGTCAGTTTCACTTTGGCCTCTAGCCTCAGTGGTGTCAATTTCACTCTCCAGCACCAGTGCAATTCTCCGGTAGCAAACATTACAGGGAAAATGTTTATTTTTGCTTCAGAAAATATGGCACTGGAATTTAAAACACTGGAAACATTTCTGTTCTTCTCAATGTCTCATAAAAGCTTTTTTTTTTCTTTAATATTTTCAATTTGATCTGCTGTGGTCCTCTTTAACAGCAGTAGCTTCCTAGCCTTTGTTTTTTTAAACATTTCTCATTTTAAAAATGACACCAAACAACAGACATAATGACAGAAGGCAACAAAGTATAATGAGGATATATGGCTGAGTCTGCATAAGGATACTAAATTGAGGATTCATTTCTTCCACCTGAAGCGAAGCTAAACAATCAAACTTGGGGTAAATACTGACATTTAAACAAAAGACTAGGCAAGTGTGTTTATTTCACCAAAGGGACAGCATCAGCTTAACTTTGGCCAAATGCTTAAATTCTGTTAACAAAAAAAAGGTTTCAAAACACCGGAGGTCCTCTTTCACAGAAAAAAATCAATCAAACAATAATCCAAGGAATGTGGGGGGTTTGGAAATCCCAAACAGTACAGCATTAAGGGTACGTCTAGATTACATGCCTCTGCCGACAGAGGCATGTAAAACAGGCTATCCGACATAGTCAATGAAGCAGGGATTTAAATATCCCCAGCTTCATTAAAATAAAAATGTTCGCTGTGCTGTGCCGGCTCAGCTGATCGTCGGCACAGCGCACTAGTCAAGATGTGGATTGGTCAACAAGGGAAGCCTTTGTGGACCACTCCCTTATGCCTAGATTACATGCCTCTTTTGGTAGAGGCATGTAATCTAGATGTACCCTAAAACTGTAAAAATGATATTTTTTGCGGGGAGGGCGCAGCGTGTCAAAGATAAGGACTGCTGAAGTGGAATTTTCCCTCGCTGTCTAGTGGTGAAACTGACTTCTTTGGATTTCCACTGGATATGTCTACACAGGTATCCCGAAATAGCTACCCTGCGTCTTTTGAACGGGTCGCTATTTTGAAATATTTCACCATCCCTGTAACCCTCATTCTACCAGGAGTAAGGGATGGCTCGAAATAGTGCTTTATTTCGAAATCTGGCGCTGTGTCGACAGCGCCAAAGGATGTAATAAGCTATTTCAAAATAGACTCGAAATAAAAGATGCAATTTGCATAGCGCAAATTGCGTATCTTATTTCTAGATTTGGGTCATGTATAGACGTACCCAGAGAGACAGAAATCCAAACTCTCAAAATGCTAAACAGTAACAAGAAAATCGGATGTTTATGTTTCTTTCATTTTTAATAATGTCAGGTATTATTGGTAAAGAAACTTGATTGTTTACAGGGGATGATTTTAAATTTGATCTGACAAAGCGCCCGTCTGATGCCATGATGTGGCTAGATTATGCAAGAACAAAGCCCTGAGGGAATAAAATAAACACCTTTACGCTCCCATCAGAACTGAGAAATACAAACCAGGTTTATTATAACTGGCAAAGGCCATACAAGCCCTGCATAGCATGACATTCCTGCTGAAAACAGGAGTTTTCCTTTCCAAAAGGGATCTCTCAACATCTGTATTTCATTGTTGGGTATCCTGGAAGAAGTTACTACAGCCAGCAGGGAAAGAATATAAAATGGGAAAGTGAAAAAATTTTAAAAACTGAAAGAGGCGCTAAGTTCCCTATTCAGGAAAGCACTTAAAGATGTTTATAACTTTAATCGTGTGTTTCCTTTCCATTTTCTACAGCACGACTTCAGCAGGAACACAGGCGCTCTGCTGAATCGGAGCATAAAGAAATAACAAATGTGATAAAAAATGTTCTTGGGAGTCCCATCATAATAAAAGGTACAGCAGATTATGTCTGAGTAAATACCAAACAGCAGGAATATTACCCACAATGGCAGGGACCTCTTCGCATTTATGCCCATCCGTGTTTGGAATGACACGAATTTGCAGTTAAACATTAAAGGGGCTGCCGTCTCATCTGTCCATATGTTGTGATTCTGTGCATCCCTTACAGGCCACTACTCAATTGTGTTAGATTCTGAGGAAAGGGGCCACCACTGTGTGATATGTTTGCGCTGTGCCTAAGTATATGACTGTAGATGAGAGGTGGACATGATACAGAGACGAGAGAGCATAGCGTAGCACGGAGACGATTTTAGCACGCTAATCGAAAGGAGATGCTCTAGGTCAGGCGTGTTCAAATTTGACTGTACTGCGACCCTCTTCGGACAACAAAAATTACTACAAGACCCAGGAAGGGGGACCAAAGTCTGGGGCGCCCAAGCCCTGCTGCCCTGGGCAGGGGGCCAAAGCACGAGCCCCAGTGCCCTGGGAGGGAATATGGGGAGGCAAAGCCCAGGCTTCAGCCCCAGGTTGGGAGCCTGGAACCTGAGCCCCACCACCCAGGGCTGGAATCCTCAAGCTTTGGTGTTGGCCCTGGGCAGTGGGGCTCCAGAATGTCTAGCACCAGCCCTGGCAACCCCATTAAAACGCATCTGCGACCAGTGTTCCCTGTAAGTGAAGCGCTTGGGCGATGCCCACGAGAGATTCAAATGACACCTAGCTGATTAGCAGCGTGCCCACAGCCGGCAGCCTGTGTTTCTATTGGGGGTGCACACTGACACATGCCATGGTGCATATAACAAAATTTATTCCACACGTGGAAGGGAAAAATTGGAAGGACCATTGGCCGTGACCTACTTTGGGGTCCCAGTCCACAGTTTGAAAACCCCTATTCTAGTTCAGACAGGAATGAGTTCAGGGCAGTCCTTTGGCCTGCGTTATACAGGGCGTCAGACTAATTCACAATGATCCCTTCCGGCCTTGGAACCAGGAATTGCACAAAAGCTGCCTAGCTATCTATGTGAGAGAGTTATAGAAACACCACACACAAGAGACTGGGCGTAACCCTGACTGCCCTGAACTCCAAGGCTGTATCTGCGTTAGCAAAACTACCCCACCATACTCCCCTAGCACGGGCGGGGGTGAGAAACACCACCCACCTCAAAAATCAGGGGCAGGAGGTTGAAGCTAGCCAAGCTCACACTGGAAATATGAGGCTTAGAAAAAGAAACAACCAAAAACCCAGGGAACCTCAGAGCTAGGGGTGTGGTAACTCCTCCAGAGCTTTCTAAGGGAGATGAGGCTCTAGCTCTACCACCATGGGGCCAGATGTAAGGAAACCTTTGGCCTGCCCTGTAGGAGGCGGATGGTCTCTTCCAGCCTTAACATCGACACATGCACTTTCACCTACACAGCATGGTTTGACGACACAATGGCCAAACCACCTGAACCACGTCTACACTAGGGCTACAGCGACGCTACAGCCGAAAGTCAGCTTAGCTACGCAACTCCAGCTATATGTATAACACAGTTGGGCTATGTCTACACTCGCGGCTTCCTGTGCAAGAACTCTTGCGCAAGAAAACGTTCACACTGCCATGTGCGAGCTGTGCTTTTGCGCAAGAGTGTCCATGGCAGTGTAGACGCTCTTGCACAAGAAAGCTCTGATGGCCATTTTAGCCATAGGGCTTTCTTGCGCAAGAAATCCCTGCTGAGCGTCCACACTGCCCTCTTGCGCAAGAGCTCCTGCGCAAGAGGGCTTATACCTGTCAAAAAAGAGCGTAGCTCTTGCGCAAGGAGCCCCCTCTTATCACGCCGTACTGTAAATTTACTTGCACAAGAGCAGGTGGGTAGTGTGGACGCTCTGCAGATTCTTGCACAAGAACAGCCGGACTTGCGCAAGAAGCCTCGAGTGTAGACATAGCCTTGGAGTTGACATATCTTAAGACTTAAGTTGAGTTACCGTGGGCTCTACACTGGGAGCACAGGGGTCGAATGGAGAAATGCCCCCGTTGACTTCCCTTACTCTTCTCATCCAGGGTAGAGTAACAAGGGTTAACAGGAGAGTGATTTGCAATTGATTTGGCAGGTTTTAACTAGACCCGCTAAATCAACCACTGGTGGATTGATCCGTTGAGCCAGGCTGTAGTGTGGATGTAACCTTCACACCATTGCTCCCCTATCTGGAATTGCATTCATGATCAATTATGGATCTCTGTTCCCCTACAAGATCTTGACTAAGTCACAACCTATGAGTGCCTCAGTTTCCCCACTTGTAAAATGAGGATAATGTTCCCCATCACTAAGTGCCCTCCAATGGATGTTCTGAGTTATGAACTGAATGGTGCAACAGTGGCCTGTGCTGGTGTGGAGAGGGATGTCAGTAGCTCCCATGGGCTCCTGGGCAAGGTGTGTGTGTGTGTGGGGTGGGACCTAGGGCTGGTCTGAGCCACATGGAGTGCATAGCGCAGTACTCTGGTGGTGCTTTAAAGGGCCATTGCAGCCTCAGTAGCTGGGGTGGTGGCCAGGAGCCCCGGGCCCCTTTAAATTGCTGGGCCCCGGGATAACTGCGTCCTCTCCCCCCCATCAGTGGGCCTGGGGGTGGAGGATCGTGTCTGAGGAATCTCGTGGCTCTAGTAAATCAAAGAACAAGGGGTCAGTGGTGCATTTGATAGCTCTTGGTGACTGGTAGAAAACTGGAGCTGAGAGCTGACCTTTCCCCAGCGCCCCCGGTGGCTGAAGGTGAGGCAGAGATGCAAGCAGAGCAGGACGAGCAATACAAGATTTCAGCAAGCTGGAAGGGAGGGTCGACTCCTCATCCAACTGCTCTTGGCTCTGCTGGAGCAGAGAAAAATATATATATATGTGCACAAGGGGGAGGAAGCAATAGGTGTCAGCGGGATTTATTTGTGCCAACACACTTGCTGCCAGAGTTAGGATTGCCATTGGTGCGGCACGCCTGGCAACTCGGTCTGAGCTCCCCATTGCTTCCTCCGTGGCCCAGTGCTTGCTAAGGAGAGGAAGGCTTAGGTGAAGAGGAAGGGGGTGGGGAATGGAAAGTTAAAGTAGCCTGGACTTGTATCCTCCTCCTAGCAAGGCCATGCCAGGCTCCCCCTGTAGGGCTACCAACTTTCCCATTGCCCAAAACCGGACACCCTTGCCCCGCCCCTTCCTGAGGCCCTGCCCCTTCTCTGAGGCTCCGCCCCAGCTCACTCCATTCCCCCCTCCTGCAATCGCTCCCTTCCCCCAACTTCACTCACTTGCTCATTTTCACTGGGCGGGGCAGAGGGACTGAGGTGCAGGAGGGGATGAGGGCATTGGCTGGGGATGTGGGTTCTGGGGTGGGGGTAGGACTGAGGGTTTAGGATGCTGCAGGAAGTTCTGGGCTTGGGCTAAGGGGTTCAAAGTGTGGGTGGAGGCTCCAGGCTGAGGTAGGGGGCTGGGGTGTGGGAGGGTGTATACGCTCTGGGCTGGCGCATGAGGCTGGAAATTAGGGGTGCAGGAGGGAGCTCCGGGCTGGGGCAAGGGGTTGGGATGTGGGGGTGAGGGCTCCAGTTGAGGGTGCAGGCTCCAGGCTGGGACTGGGGATGAGGGGTTTCAGGTTCAGTAGGGGGCTCCAGGCGGGGGCCAATGGATTCGGAGTGCAGGGGGGTTATGAGCTGGGAAAGCAGTTTGGGGGGTAGGTTCTGGGAAGGGGCCTGGGTGCAGGCGTGGGCTCAGGGCTGGGGGTTGGGGTACAGGAGGGTGCAAGCTCTGAGAGAGAGTTTGGATGGGGGAGGATGCTCAGGGCTAGGGCACAGGAGGGGTTCGGGCTGCAGAGGAGTTTGAGCATGGAAGGGGGCTCAGGGCTGGGTTTGGGGCACAGGAGAGATTTTGGGGCGCGCCCTCCAGGCAGTGCTCCCTGCCAGCAGCGACATGGCCCTCAGCTCCTAGGTGGAGGCTCGGCCAGGCGGCTCTGCACCCTGCCAATGGGAGCCGGGGAGCCGGTGGCCAGGCAGGGAGGGGCCACGGGGCCACCAGGACCATCCCTCCACCTAGGAGCTAAAGGACACATCATCATTTCCAGGGGCTGCACAGAGCCAGGTAGGGAGCCTGCCAGCTCCAGGCCAACTGGACTTTTAACAGCCTGGTCAGTGGTTCTGACTGGAGCCAGACACCTGGCAACCCTACCCCTGGGAGCACACAGTGACCAGCCCCCTCAGGATGGAGAGCGCGAGGGAGCCTCTGCGGTCCCGGGACTGGGACAGCCAGGGTGATCGGGCCTTTCCTCTGAATGTCCAGAGCTGGGAAAGGTCTCGGCCCTTCTCTGCCTGCGGGAAGGGACACGGCTTTCATCCTCTGACAGGAGTCTGTTTCTGCGGCAGCTGGAGGGGAGGCTGTCTGCTCCCCCTCCACTCCCCCGCCCTTCCCCACAACAAGCAGCAGCTGGTGGAATGAACTCCGACGTCCTCCCGCTATCCATCTTATGTCTACAGCCCTTCCCAAGCTGGGTGGGCTTGTTGCACATGGCGTTCCCAGAAGGCTTCCCAGACGAGGGACGGGATGGTCTCTCCAGCAGCAAGTAACAGCACAAACAGCGGTTGGTCACAGCCAACGAGCCACCCAAGGGACCTATGGGAGCACTCTCCCTTCCCCCCAGTCTGTAAAGATGCCGGGAACACGAGCAAAGCGACAAGGAGGCCAGTGAGAGCCCTCAAAGAGAACCAGCTGGAAAGGCAGGGCTCTGGGAATGGGATTCCACAATGACATCGAAAAGAGGCTTGGGGGGAGGGAGGCAATAGGGCTGGATGGACAAAGAAACAGGTGATGGAGGAGGGGGAAGGAGAGACTGGATTCATCCTTCCAGAGCAATATGGGTCTCATCCATGGGAGAAAGCGACGGTGGAACCAAAACTTGGTTTCAAACAATATGGCAGGAGTGGGCAAATACCGGCCTGTGGATCGGATTCGGGCCACATGGGTTAGCTCCTGGCAGGCCCCCACCACTATATTTACCTGCATGGCCGCAGGTATGGGTGACTGCAGCTCCCGGTGGCTGCAGAACTCCGCTCCCAGCCAATGGGAGCTGCGGGAAGCGGTGTCCCAGACTGTGCTGCTTCCCGCCGCTCCCACTGGCTAGGAACCGTGATCCGTGCCCAATGGGAGCTGCAATTGCAGGTAAACATAGTGGCAGCGGCCTGCTAGGAACTGCCACTGTGTTCGTACCCTCCCCATGACAGAGCGAGCCCAGTGCAAAATGCTGTGTAGACCCTCTTATTGGGCCCAGGAGCGGCTGAGGACAGTAGTCTGTGAGGGTGCAGGTCACTTGTATCCTCATGAAAACAACCAGCCTCCCTTGACTCGGGTTCTGAGGAGCACAAGCGGCCTGCAGCCACCCGGTGCTAGCTCTTCCTCCTCCCTTCCAACTGCGAATGAACTCCAACTCCAGGCCTCCTCAGTCTGGGCTGCCTGTGCACATGTCCCCGTATTGGGGAGCTCCAACAGCACCCTCCCCTCAGCCACACCAACAACCTCCCACTCAGACTGCAGCTCCTGCTTACCCGCCCCCATTTCAATAGATAACACAGGCCCCCTGGCCCGGCCTGCAGTGACAGATGCCCCATCCCGATTCTCCCTCTGCCTTCTATCCACCGCCAGAGCCGGCAGCCCTGTCACTCCCTTCCCTGCCAACCATTCCCTCACTTCCAGTACTCTCCGGGGTATACCTGGAAGTCTGCCTGGGACCTCGCACGAATAACTGAGCACTGATCCTCCTCCCAAAAACCTGGCGCTGCCTTGAACCCACCCCTTGGCCTCTCTGGAGGCGGCTGGCACTGGAAGGCAGAGTGCCCAGCATTCAAAGCAGGCAGCTGGGAGAGAGACTACGATATAGCGATTATACCGGGGGTGAGGGGAAGAATGGGGGCAAAGGAAGTCAGGAAGCCTGGCTTTGGTTCCCAGCTATGCTACTGATTTGCTGTGTGTGTGGGGAGAGGGAAGGACGCGTGCCTCAGTTTCCCCTTTAATAATAATTGCCACACTTTTGAGACCTGTGGCCGAAAGGCTCCGTATGAGCATTAAGGACTGCTACAAGCATAGCTTTGCGAGCCCAAGGCAATAGGCCAGGGCTACTCAACACGCGTTTGTTTCCGGCCCGTGGTACAGTTTGGGTTTACTGTGCAGTTTGGGTTGATATTAGTAGTTAAATTCCTGGACTGTTGTGAAGCAAAAACAAAAGAGTAGTCAATAGAATGGTCTTTTGTTGATATGCATTTTAGTAGTTAAATTCCTGGACTGTCGTTGCTCATTAAAAGTACTGTTATATGGGTGGAAATCAGAAGAATATTGAATTTTATTAATATCAGCACAACTGACTTAAATGGGGCCTGCGTGTTGTGTAGTTTTGCCTTAGTCATTGTATTCATGCCCGTCAGTGTGAAAGAAGCTATTTGCATATATATTTGCATGTACATGCACCCACACTTAAGTTGTGGCCCTTGGCATGGGCTGTGGTTATCATTGTGGCCTCCGGGCTTCCGAAGTTGAGTAGCTCTGCAATAGGCTCTGTAGAATACCTGGACACGGAAGTGTTTATATTATTGCTTGTGTTTATTGTTGTTAAGGCAGAGAAGGATTTGGGGCGTTTTAATGCTTAAATTGCTCTTTTTCCTTGCACTGAAAGAGAAAATATGCTCTGACTCCTCACTGATTGCTCATGACACACACACATGTGGCAGGCTCCCTCTCACTTTGCTTGCACTACTGCCCTGCAGATCCTGCTGGCTCTACCCACAATGCACTTGCCAGGAGATTAACATGAAGAGCCTGCTGGGAGTGTAGGGGTAGTCGCCACAAGCCTGCTTCACACCAGCTCGTGAGGACCAAAATCATCTCAGCCTCCTGCTCCTGGATGTTAATCTTGCAAGGAAAGTGTGTGTGTGGGGGGGGGGGGGGGCAGCTGCTATCCAGAGGAAGGAGCAGGGAGGAATATCTAGAGCCAGAGAGAGAAGGATCCTGACAGTTCCATCTTCTCCCCAGCTGAACGCAAGATGTGCATTTGGCAGGCTGGACTGGCTCCAGGTCACAGAGGCGCTTGTCCCCTCTCGGAACAGGCAGAGAAAACAATCAGAAAAGCACAGTAGGAAACATGATTCAAACTCAGGGGTGGGAGACAGGAGGTGGATTCATGGTTTAAAATGTCTCTGATTACAGGAACTGGGCAGGGATGGGGGAGCTAGACATAAAATACCCCCACAGACACGCTGCTTGCTGCACTCAGGATAAACGGCAGGTTAGAATTCCACCAGGAAGGACCATGGGAGAGCATCCCAGTCCAGTGACAAACACACCAGCGGCAGAACAAGGGGGCAGTTCAGGGATTCTTGTCTGCTGAGGTACTTCTGGGAACTCAGCTGAGCCCACTGCCAATGTCACGTGTTACCCAACAGCTGGCAGACACCAAGCACTGTTGCCCAAAATTACTTTGTGCCTGAGAGGAGCAAAGCGCCAGAAATCGTTCACGCTTGCTGCACCCATCTCACCGTAACATGCTGGTGAAAGCACAGGAGCACTGCCTATCATGGCTCTTGGCTACACTGAGAAAATGCCCCCCACACAAGATCTTAAGCACAATTTTGCCCTTAGTGCTGGCGAGGTCTGCCAAACTTAGAAACCTGGTTGGGCTTGTCTACACAGGGACACACTCAGGAAAATTAGCCTGAATTAGCTAAAGGTGTGAATTTTAAAAGGGTTAGTTAAATAATACTGAGCCCTTGTGTAGACAATTAAAGATGCCTTCATTCATTTCCAAAGTGAATGAAGCTAAACCAAATTCAAATGCAGTTTAACCAATCCATTTAAAAACTTGATTCAGATTAATTTTCCTGAGTGTCACTTCAAATGACCCTCCAGCTGTCCATGAGCGGCTATCACATCTTTAAACAGGATTTGTTCCTGGCTATGTGAGGTACCATATAGTGCAAGCCCGCGAATGGGTTTTCTAACACGATGCATTTTCCCTACTACAGCATGGCCTCCCCATTTCCCTACCTGGACTAGAGTTTATACAAGCGTAATCCACTGGTGTGTTACAGGCACCTCTCCAGAGAGGCAACTAATCTATTACCGCACCAGCGGAGCAAACACTGGCTTTTCGGCTCAAACAACAGCAATTCCAGCTGTCAAGCTCTTGGGAGCCCTGGTGCATCAGACAAGATGGAGGCCCTCACAGAAACACCAGCATGTGACTCCTACTGCATCTGCCAGACGTCCCAACAAGCTTTGTAGCCAAAGGGTTTTCGCATCAGTGGCAGGCTGGCTTTAGGGCAACATGTCGAAACCTGTCCCTGCCTCATTGCACTATAGGGTCTTGGAAGGGACGGGGGAATATCCTGAAAGCAAACAGCCAACATTTGGGATTGCCAGGATGAGTGTAGGGGTTAGGGCTTCATAGCAGCAAATTTTCTTTACTCTGATTCATTGCAAGTCCTTAGCCTTACATGTACTAGGAGAGGGCGCACACAAAAATGGCATAATAGAAATAGATTTAATCATTTAGCTGGCCAATTTTCCCTTGAATAGAACATTTCTGGACATGGAGATTATGCACCTATGAATGTTGAACACTCACTGCACCACCTCCACCGTTATCCAATAATGCTGTGCAAGAGGGACCCAATCAAACCCCTCGGTAGTTGAAAAGAATCATAGAATCATAGGGCTGGAAGAGACCTCAGGAGTCATTGGGTCCAACCCTCTGCCCAAAGCAGGACCAATCCCAACTAAATCATCCCAGCCAGGGCTTTGTCAAGCCGGGACTTAAAAACCTCTAGGGATGGAGATTCCACCACCTCCCTAGGGAATCCATTCCAGTACTTCACCACCCTCCCAGGAAATAGGTTTTTTTTTATCAACCTAGACCTCCCTCACTGTAACTTGAGACCATTGCTCCTCATTCTTCCATCTGTCACTACTGAGAACAGCCTCTCCCCATCCTCTTTGAAACTCCCTTCAGGTAGCTAAAGGCTGCTATCAGATCTCCCCTCAGTCTCCTCTTCCGCAGACTAAACAAGTCCAAATCCTTCAGCCTCTCCTCATAGGTCATGTGCTCCAGCCCCCTACTCATTTTCATTGCCCTCACCAGACCCTCTCCAACGCGTCAACATCCTTTCTGTAATGGGGGCCCCAGAATTGGACATAATACTCCAGTTGAGGCCTCACCAGTGCCAAATAAAGGGGAATAATCACTTCTTTAGATCTGTGCACAATACTCCTCCTAATGTTCCCCAATAAGCCATTAGCCTTCTTGGCTACAAGGGCACACTGTTGATTCAGATCCAGCTTCTCATCCCCAGGCCCTTTTCTGACGAACTGCTGCTTAGCCAGTCAGTCCCCAACCTGTAACAGTACTTGGTATTCTTCCGTCCCAAGTGCATGACTCCGCACTTGTCCTTGTTGAACCTCATCAGATTTCTTTTGGCCCAATCCTCCAATTTGTCTAGATCACTCTAGACCCTATTCCCACCCTCCAATGTAACTACCTCTCCCCCTAGCTTCTCCCCTCTAGAATCTTTCCAGTGGCTTCAAAGGGACCGGCCCCCTGTTCATAAAAGCTCTGTTATCAGAATAAATGGTAAACTCATAGCACACAAACACACAGAGCTCAACTCAATGAGCAGTAAGAGGACAGGCACGAAGGTAAGTGTTTGAAGGGGAGTATGTGACAAGGAGAGAAAAGAAACATTTGGAGGGATACTAGGAGATAATTTCATCCTATTCCTTCCTGCTGGTTCTAAGCAGTGGAAAATTCAGGCGGAATATTAAGGGGAGAGAAGTTTGGCTTTAGCTGTTAGGCTGAAAACTAGTCCCTGGAAAGCTTCATTGGTCAAGTCATTTAAAACCAGATAGTACGAGGCCCTGGGGAACAATCTTAGATTGGTCAGGATGCAGGGGAGGAGAGGAGTAGCTGAGATGATCTAATAGGTCTTTTCCATCTCTAATGCGTATTGATGGCAACCTAGCTAAGAAATGCATCTATGTATCTCTTTGCTCAGCATCCCTGCCTTGCAATGGATTGCCCAGGAGTGCTACATGGAGCATGAGTTTAGAGAGTTAAAAAAAGAGAGATTGTTTCCTGTAAAAAAACTTAGATCCATATTTAAAAGAACAGACACTGTAACAGTGGACTCATGCAGGACTTTCCCCCACCTACGACAGGGGCCCGCGCTATAAGGGGACAATTAGGTGGCAATTTAAACATGGTAGAAGTTTCTTTCCAAGCCCTAGACAGTTATCAATGGGTTCAAACACTGAGCTTTTTCAGTCCTCTTCTGGATACCCTCTGGCCCTACCTCCTCTGAGGGCATTTCCAGCCACCTGTGTGGGATAAAACCTCCTCCTTTCCCATGCTCCGTGGCAGCTAGTTCTGGCACAGACCCTGAGCCATCTTCATCGGGAAGGGGCCCGGATCGTCACAACTGAATATGTAAAGAAATAATTGATGCGAAACCTGAGTGGGGAGGAAAATGTCTCCTTTCAAAGAAAAGCAAAAGAGCGAGAACCAAGACCCCAGGGACCGGAAGGGCAGAAAGGGGAAAGGAGCTGTGCCATGCGTGCGTGTGTGTGTGTGCGTCCATGTACGCGCGCGCGTGCGTGTGTGTGTGTGTCAGGATGGGAAAGGCCAGCATGAATTCTGCATGAGACTGAGGTGTATGTTGCCATGGAGACCAGTTAGGCCGGAGCTCCAGCTGAGACTCATCTGTGCACATTTACTCCTCCACTTGGGCCCACCCTCCCTGCCATCAATATTAATTACATCAGCAGTGTCTTGTTTGGTGAGGGAGAAAGAATCTGCCACTTTCACGCCATCAGGAGAACAGCTGGAAGCCACCCTATCTAAGCATGGCAGAAACCTCCAAAAGCATAGGCGAGGAAAGCCAGGCACGTACCTAGCACACATGGATTCCTGCTGTCAGCTCCACAGAGCTGGGCTCCGATTTCAACTTGGGTCACCAGTGCAGCCAGCGTGGAGGGATTTGGTGGACATCACCAATGCTATGCCCCAGGACTGGAGTGAATCCGAAGACCTGAAATCTAAGTCTCTTACACGCATAATAGGCTGAACTTGTGGGAGTGACTTGCGTGAACTAATATGAAGAGCCTGGTGGCTAGAAACCTGGGTTCTATTCCTGGCTCTGCTACTGGCCTTCTGGGTGACCTTGAACATAAGAACAGCCGCACTGAGTCAGACCAAAGGTCCATCTAGCCCAGTATCCTGACCTCCAACAGTGGCTACTGCCAAGTGCCCCAGAGGGAGTGAACAGAACAGGGAATCATCAAGACATCCATCTCCTATCATCCATTCCTAGCTTCTGACAAACAGAGGCTAGGTACACCATTTCTTCCCGTTCTGGCTAATAAGTACTGATGGATCTAACCTCCATGAATTTATCTAGTTCTTTTTTAAACCCTGCTAGGCTATGTCTCCAATACCAGGTTATTTTGAAACAATAACTCCCGGAATAACTATTTCAAAATAAGCTTATTCCTCTTCACAAACAGGAGTTAGTATTTCAAAATAACAATCCCATTATTTTGAAATAGCAGGTTTGTTAGTGTGGATGCTCACCTTGTTATTCTGAAATAAGGAGAGTTCTTTCAAAATAACTCCCCAGTGTAGACAGTCCTGGTCTACAACATCCTCAGGCAAGGAGTTCCACAGGTTGACTGTTCATTGCATGAAGAAATACTTCCTTTTGTTTGTTTTAAACCTGCTACCGATTAATTTCATTTGGTGACCCCCCCCTAGTTCTTATGTTATGGGAACAAAAACTTTTCCTTATTCGCTTTCTCCACACCAGTAATGATTTTATAGACTTCTATCATATCCCCCCCTTAGTCTCCTCTTTTCTAAGATGAATACTCCCAGTCTTTTTAGCCTCTGTCCATATGGCATGTGTTCCAAACCCCTAATCATTTTTGTTGCCCTTTTCTGAACTTTTTCCAATGCCAAGATTTTTTTTTTTTTAAGATGAGGTGACCACATCTGCACACAGTATTCAAGATGTGGGCATACCATGAATTTATATAGAGGCAATAAAATATCACTTAAGAGTCACTTCCTTACCCATGCCTCAGTTTCCCCATCTGTAAAATAAGCACAGTAATACTGGATAACTTTTGCAAAGCACTTTGCAATCTGCCAGTGAAAAGTGCTATACATGAGGTAGGTACTATGATACACACCAATGGAGGGCAATGGCCAGACACTGTTCACTAGGGTTAGCCCCTGGTGGGTCACTGCCACTAGGCCTTGCAACTCCTGTTGGCCACAGACTGCTGTTCCTGGCCAGTGGGATCTGTGAGAAGCAGTGCCTCAGTCTACACCGCTTCCTGCAGCTCCCATTGGCCAGGAACGGCGCTCTGCAGCCAATAGGAGCCGCCAGCGCCTGTACGTGTGGAAGCGCAGGTCAATACAGTGGTGGCTGCCTGCCAGGGGCTAACTGCCCCTGCTATGTATGCTACATCCCACGCTACATGTAATAATCACATGACATTCTATACACAGATCACACATACACCCATTCCACCTGAGTTGCTGGGGGCTTGATCTGCCCTGGCAGAGCGACATATGGGAAGTCTGCACTGTGCCTGCCACCTCCCAGTCCTTCAGTGCAGGAGTCTGCTCACCTCTGCTCAGCTCCGTGCTCCCTAGTCAGAAGAGCTGGGGTTGGCTACAACGATCCTAGGCACGGGGCAGGAAGGGACCGAGTCTGCGTGAGGCGGAAGTGGTGAGATGATGGGAGATGGGTGACAGAGCAATTAACAGTGGGCCATGAATACACGAGCAGTGACGCAAGGAGTGAGGCTGTCACGCTGGCATGTGCCACACCCCTCTGCAGCCCTGGGAGTCACACAGACAACACAAGCTAACACGGTCCATGCCTGCCCCTTGTTGGAGTGGGCTCCTTTTGCCTCCAGCCATCTCAAAAACCCAACATGTCCACCGCCACAGTCCCTTTGCTAGCTTTCACCTACCAACACCACTGAAATGGAGCCAGGGGGTAGCACACAACCCAAAGCACAAGGGGGGAGGGAAATGCTGGCTAGTGATGCCGCTGCAAACCCTGGCTGTTACAAAGAGCCCCCCAGCAGCCGTAGTAAATAGATGGCACTGGCAGCCCTGCTTTCAGGTCATGTCAGAAAGACCCCAGAATAATGGTGCCTGCGTGGGAACAGGGTGAAGAGCGCCACCCCAGCTGCTAGGATATTAATTCCTACTACCAGAAGGCTTCAGACCCTTATATTTAATCCACCAACTAACCTCTCCCAGGGCCTTACACAAGAGCAGCTCAGTTCCTTGTGTGGATCCCTGGGAAACCAGGCACTTCCTCCCTTCAAGCCAGCCTGGTAATTCACCACTCTTTATACAGTGATGCACGAGTGAGTGCACGCGCACACACAGCAGCCAACAGAGCACTACAACTGTGTTCCCACCAATCACAGCCCCGGCTTGCCTTTGGTCTGCTGCCACAGAAGAGACTAAGATGCCCCTTTTGTAACGGACACCGCAAACGGAAGCCCAACCCATTCAACGCTCCAGTGTATTAGCCACATACGAAAGCACTTCAGTCCCTCCCTACTGGAACTGGCACTGCCCTGCCGCCCGTGTTCGCACTAAGCAGGAGGAATGGAAGGAAAGCTGGATTATTACATGTTTCACTAACCAAGGAACAGCGGGGGGCGAGGCGGGGGGAGTTTAGCCCAGTGGCAGAAGTAAAGTGAAGCCCTCTACAGGCAGGGAGCAGAATGGTGACAAACCACACAGTGTGCTAGAGCTAGGGGGTGGGGCAAGGCTTGGGGTGGGAGGGGCTTAAGTTTCACATTCTCGTTATTCAAAACATCCAAGTCACTCTTGCAAATCAAACACCGACCTGGAGTCTCTCTCATTAATTTGTCACAAGTCCCATGGTGAGAAGAGCTCTGAGCTGGCTGGCTGACTTCTAATCATCCACAGAATTAATCAGCCCGTATCGCAGATGGATGCAGGTCAGAGGTGCATTCCACCCTGGGTTTGGCACCGAGGCCTGTCTCCATAACAAGCGTCAGCTCGTTGCCCTCACTTGAAATAAACACTGTCACCAGTAGAAGCTGCCCCGAAGAAACTTTCAGCCGTGAAATCAGACGAAACAGCTGGACACGCGAAGGATCCGTTCAAATGAAAAGGAAGGTGGTGTACAAGGAGACCTTGACGGGGACGGGGGGGTACGACGAAAGAAATGAATCATTTTAAGCTGCTCTCTCCCCTGAAGAAGGTGCTCAGCAGTTCCGGTGGTGAGGGGCTATATAGAAGAAGGCAAGAAGACTGACGCCGACCTCCTTTGTAAAGTGATCAGGGTCAACAGATGGGAGGCGCTGCGTGAGAGCTACATATTCCCAGACTCAAAACTAGCTTTCGGTTTCCTGGTCTGACAACCCCACAAAGCCAAAGCTGACCCCGGTCTCTCACTAGCCTTGCCCAGACCACTTGGCTTAGTCTTTGATCAGCCCTGCAATAGGCTCCCCCAGGATACGGGAGGGGCAGCCTTTGGGGTTTGGCATGATCCTTTTGCGTTGGCATTTGCGGTGGCTCAGCTTTCTTTGTCTGCTGCTCATATTAAATATTAAACATGGCAACGGCACCAGAAGGCCACGCTGGCCTGAGCTGAGTTGCCAGCTCTAATTACCCACCATAGCTCTCCAGCGTGCCTCTGCCTGATCGATGGCAGTGGCTGTGGTAAGCTGGACCCTCCAGGAAAGTTCTGCTTGCAGCTGTGGGCTGGCTTCCCCATGCACATCAGAGGCTAGCTTGGGTGCAGAGGGGGAGAGATCAATAGGCAGAAGCGATGCACATAGCCTTTCCTGCCTAGGACCAGTCTGGTGCGGCCCGGTCTATGAAACAATGACAGCTCCATCTCCAGAGACATTGGGACAGACACAGAAGAGGTGGTCGTCTGGAGACCTAGAAGGGAGTAGTCCTGGCTTATTGAAGAGCTAAGCACACTGGCTCCGATACAAAACACCTGCCCTCAGGCATTCTTTAGCTGCCATACAGTGGCTGCCAATTTCACTGAGTAAGATGGTCATTTTAAATTAAGGGCACCCAGCCATAGGAGCTAAGCCAGGGGTGGGCAATAATTTTTAAAAGGGAGCCACTTCATAAATTTCTGGGCAGAAGGGGCGGACCTTGGGCAGAAGGGGCGGGGCCAGGAGACTTCTCATGCTCCTCTGCCAGGGGGAGAGAGAGTGTGTGAAGTATTGCCCCCTCCCCCCAGGCACCTAGAGAGAATTGCCAGCTGTTTTAAGACAGCTGGCGGGTCCCTCTAGGTGCCACAGTGGGAGGAGACCTCGCACACTTCCCCCACCTCCAGGCCAAATCCACGGCCTTGGCGGAGGCCCCTTTGCCCACCCCTGAGCTAAGCAGAGCCATTTAGAGTTTGGCCATGGCCCAGTGAGGTCCAAAGCCAGTTCCACAGTGGGGGATGTTTTCACGGCACTCGCTCACCGCAGCAGCCTGCTCCCCAGAGAAGGGAACGCTCCGAAAACCTATATTTTTGCAGAGGTGCAAATATGCCCAGTCCAGCCGTGCACCGCAGAAGCTCCCTTCTCCTGTCACAGAAATGGCATGTGGCTCGCTGTGTCACTGAGATGGGGGCAGGGATGCCAGAGAGGCGGTTGTGGATTGTCCGTGGGGTCACTGCTGTCCTGCTGGTGAACTGCAAGGGGCAAAAAGAACAGCCCGAGGGAACAAGTGGCTCCAGAGGAGGCACAGAGAAAAGCCCGAAAGGACAGAATTGGAATCAGGGACCAAAGTGCCAGGTGCAGACTCTGACATGCTGCACCCCGGGTTCACAATCCCATGGCGAGAGCCAAACTGTGTCTGGGTATGTCTACACTACCACTGTAGTTCGAACTAGGGTGGTAATGTAGGCAACCGGAGTTGCAAATGAAGCCCGGGATTTGAATTTCCCGGGCTTCATTTGCACAAAGCCAGGCGCAGCCATTTTTAAATGTCCGCTAGTGCGGACTCTGTGCCGCGCGGCTACACGCAGCACGGACTAGGTAGTTCGGACTAGGTTTCCTACTCCAAACTACCGTTACTCCTCATGAACGTTTCACTAGCGTTTCACTAGTGGACATTTAAAAATGGCGGCGCCCGGCTTTATGCAAATGAAGCCTGGGAAATTCAAATCCCGAGCTTCATTTGCAACTCCGGTTGCCTACATTACCACCCTAGTTTGAACTAGGGTGGTAGTCTAGACATACCCTCTGTTGGGCAACGGCAGCTCCCAGGATGTAGCAAGCAGCAGTACCCCCTACTGGGAGGTGAAGGGCCAGCTGGAGGCAGGGCAGCCTGCTGGAGAGGGAACTTTGGAGTCAGAAAAACTAGGCTCCATTCCTGCCTCCACTTGGGCAAGTCACTTCCCTTGTCCGTGCCTTTCCTTTCCCTCCCACACTGCATCGGTCCTGTCTGTTGGATCGTGAGCCTTGTCAAGAACTCTCTCCCTCCACGTCCGTACAGCACCTAGTACAATAGGGCCCTGCTCTCAGTACATGTAACTTTTCCCACACGCCTCCCCTCCCCTCCATGCACGGAGAAGCATCATTCCTCTTCTCTCGGCTTCGTCTCCACTCCTCCCACCACTGCTCTGTGGGGACACAGCTCCCCCTGCTTGTACTGGGCCTGTCCGGATTCAGGGGCCAGGAACAGCGTCTGAACTGCATACATCACATGCCAGGTGCACCTGCCACTCTGTAAAAGGGCGCTGAATGCTGTTCACATCTGCACAGCTGTTTCCAGCAGACAGGCCAATATAGTCGTCCTAACACAGACAGAAAAGCCAGCTGCTTGACTTGTTGCTCCCTGAAAGGACTTGAAATCAGTAACCAAGGCCCAGACTTGAATCTTACACCTGTAATTCATCAGAGCAATAGGGGAAGTAGCCAAGGGCCCTACGCTCAATCACACGGCTTTAGGGAGAAGCAGACTGTCCCACAGGGTCATTATACTCAGGCACAATGCTGCACAGAAGCTTATTCAAAACTCTTAAGAATCTTCTCAAACTCCACAAGATAAAGGCCAGTGCCAGACACAAAATTAAGCCAGCAGGAAAACCTCACACAAAAAGAAAAACAAGCAAAGTTCGTTCCAGCACCCAGCTGATGGCTTGCAGTAACACACCAGTTGGCCATATAAGGAACTGAGAGGAGGATTCCCGCAGGATCCCTGCTTGGCAGAGACTAGGCACACGCACGGGGGAGGGAGCCCCCAGTTTCTTTGGTGGTAGCTTTCTGGACACAATTCCCCATGATCCACAGGACAATTGGCCAGATGGTGGAGCTAGGATGGGGGGAGGGTTTGAAGGAGGCTGGGTGGCTGCCTTGATACTGCCCGAGGGGGGGATCCAGATTCAGACAAGGCAAGGCAATACAAGCTTGACAGTTCTTCCATCTTCCCCTTTTCCCAGGATGGCTAAACCTTGCAACATGAAAGTGCAGAAATTGATCCTCAAGAGAAAGCTAAAACTTCACTGCCAATGGGGGGGAGGGAGGGAGAAATACTCTCAAGAGATCACAAGTGGTGTCTAATAACCACTGCCACTTCCCTAACGCTGAGCCATAAGAGGAGCTATATTTAGCATCTAGTCTCCCTCCAGAGTGTGAACGGGCTGAGCTGAGCTGAGCTGCGCTCGGCCGCAGCAGAGCTCCTGGGTCGCACCGCAGAGCCAGCATCCCGTAACAAGTGGCAGGCATGTTCCCCTTGCGTGAAGTGGCTGCTGCTGTCAAAATGCCCTGTCTGCCCCTCGCGGGGGCCAGCCACCCTCGAGGCACCTAGGAGAGCCCTCTCTAGTGCAGTGGGTCCAGGCCAGGAAAGCCACTTGCAGAGATAATGGAACGTTATCAGAGTAACAAGCAGCTTGGCCAGTCCGGAACAGGGTCCTTCCACCGTCACCCTGTACTAAGGATGCTACATTGGGGTTACCAAGCTAATTGTACAGTCGATACAATTTGTATTGACTATACAATTAGTCGATAGGGCCACTCCAGGAGCCACCCACACTGCAGCGTTGCATTTTAAATATAGTAAGAGCTGCTGGGCTCTTACTACATTTAAAATGCAGAGGTGCAGCGTCTGTACGAGCCGGGACTCCAGCAGCCTCTGTTCACAGCAGCCAGTGACTAGACAAGTCACTACCTGACTATCCAATAAGTCGTTTGCGTCCCTACCCTGTACCATTCCTATCGCCTGGCAGCGGACTGGTTTCATGTGCTTCTGAAGTCCCACTCGGCTTCTAAGGAAGTTTCCTTCCTTTCTTGGGTGCTTGCGTACACCACACCCACAAGGTCAATGCGCCGTATGCAACCCACCCCAGTGTTCCCCTTAAGCTGAGTGCTTGGGCAGCTGCCCAGGAGAGATTCCAACGCTACCCCAGCTGATTAGCAGTGCATCCACAGCCTGTGTTTCTACAGGTGATGCACATTCACACATGCCTTGGTGCACAGAACAACATTTATTCTGCAGATGGATGGAAAATATTAGCAGGAACAATGACCTGCACACCTTTTGGGTGTGGTGCACTGTTCCATCTAGCGGCACTGAAACCACTTAGAGAGAGAGAGACTAATGACTTTTCTACAGCTTTAACTACTAGCCCGCTGGCATTTTGCTCATGTGTTAGAGGCTCTTGCTCTGCACTCCAGAGGTCCCAGGTTCAATGCCACCCGCAGATAACTGGGGTCTGCTGGTGTTACACTTCCAGAGCCTATTTCCACAGTATCGGACCACAACCCTCTGGTGTGGTACGGAAGTGCTAACCTCCCCACCTTCCCTATGGACCTGAAGCACAAAGAGGCTAAGGGACATGCCTGTCATCCTCCAAGGAGAGGCTTTGGCAGAGGCAGGAGTTAAACCTAACCCTCTTGAACCCCAGCCAACCACTAGGACATCCTTTGTCCTCTTCAGGCCACTGACTGACAAGTCCAGGATGGCACATTACAGATAGTACCATCCTAACAGACCTCAGCCATGGGATCACTGGTGTGATCAGTGAAGTCATCTTCACTACTCCGGTGTTGTTGAGGAAGAGAGGCTGTGCCATACTCGGGGAAATCAAACAACCTTTCTCCCGAACAACACCAATACAAAGAGCAACTTGCTAGGGTGTCTGTATTCCCTTTCACATTTCAGGTGCTTGTGCTTAGAACAAGAGCTCTCACTCTGTCCCCAAGCCCCTTTTCTACAAGCAGAGCCCTGATTCTGTCTCTTACGATTTCAGCCTATCGCCCTGGGAATTATGCATGATCAGAAACCAGCTGAAAGCCATACGTTTACCATTGTAACTTCAGGGCAGGATCCAACAGACGGGGAAGCTGCCAGACCCCGCCACGGGAACAGGAATGGCCTGGGGTCACCAAGCAAGTGCAACACCACAAGTGTCTGATTGACTTTAGAGGGGGTTGCGAGTGCCCACTTCCTCTCCAGATCAAGCCCTGAGCGGCGGCACAGAAGTTCAGTGAAAACAGAGCAGTAGGTCAGTACTCCCGTCTGTATTTTAATAACGTCTTAAGGAGCTGCAAGGCTGTACATAATTAAAGGGAGGAGGGAGGAGAAAGGCACGGAAGAACCTGGGATAACAATCTAACCTTGCACAAACAGAACGGGCTGTCTTCTGTGTGGGCTGTGCAACAAAATCCTGCCATGCTCCGATTCCCCCCGACTTCTCCCATCGCCTCGCAGCTCTGGGACAGGCTGCTCTGTGACTGTCCCAGAAGGAAAGGAAGGGCAGCAAGCTCTGTGGTGAGAGCTGTAAGGACCATGGCAACAGCAAAGCTGTGTGTTAATTACCGAGATGCTGCAGCATGCATGAGACGGAGTCACCTGCAGGGGGTCTGGTGAGGCCATAAACACAGTAAGTATCCAGCAGGAGTATCTGGCATCTAGGGTGGCTACGGGGCTAAGAATGGCCTGGCTGCTCTTGGGCAGAAGACTGGAGCTGACCTTATGCTCGTTAGCTGCAACCTGATCACCTTGCATGTCCTGAAATTGTTACGAGGTTTTCTCCAGCATCTTGAGAATATTACCCCCACCTTTCCCTAAAGCCATCAGAATACGTGCTGTGCAGAGAGACCGTGCAAAGCAAATTCCCATCCCTGTGTGGAGCAACTGACTCTCCCTTTGGGGAGACTCAAAGTGCTAGTTAGGCAAAGAATTTTAGGCAGACACTGAATTTTGTGGGCTTCTCCCTTCCGCCACTGATTACCCCCAAAGCTACTGGCATAAAGGCTCTTCGTGCTGTGCTCGAAGACTCCTGCTAAGCAGTCTCACCCTCGTTTAACATGCCAGCTGGCTGCTACGGCAACAATTCCTCCATCAGGGAAGGCTGGGAGTTCAGGTAGGGGGAAAACGAGACTCCCTTTGCTGCCAGCTGAAGAGCTGGAGACTCTGTTTACATGCACAGCGCCTGAGTCTAGGAGGATTTACTTCACCACAATTGTGTTTGTGACAAGAGGCTCGACAACACAATCAGACGAGATGGTCTAAGTCAGGGGTTCTCAAACTTTGTGATACCGCGACCCCCCCTCTAAGTTACTGCAACCCCCCCGGGGCAGGACCCACAATTTGAGAAGCAATGGTCTAAGTAATTTAAGAGGCTCAGGTGGTTCTCAGGGTCATGCTCCCTCCATCCCACCCCCCATGTGATTGATCATGAAGGTTTTCTCACCTTCCCTTCTCCAGCATGGCGAGGTGAGGTCACGGCAGCCTCTCAGGGACTGGAAGGAGCTGGGGGAGGGGGGGATGTTGGGAGGGCAGGCTCATCAAAGCCTCACAATCTAGGTGCATTTGGTAGGTGAAGGACTGACAGAGGCAGACACAAGAGCCTCAGGCCTTAGTTAGATGGATTATTGCTGGAGTGGATCAATTTCCCCAGCCAAGCTGCCGAGAGACAGCCCAGCTCCAGACTCTCCTAAAATTGTGTGTGCGCACGCACACGTGCCTATGCATGTATGAGACTGTGTGCACACACACAGGGACCGGAGAGTGGGTGGAGCAACAATGGGTGGGCAGAGGAGGAGGGGAGTTGTGAGGGATCTAAACTGCCTAGATCTAGCGCAGCCCGTCCGGGCAGCCCGGGCTAGGACTTCACTCGGCAGTGTGCAAACCTTGCAGCCCAAGCGGAAGAGGACAGCTCGGCAGTCGAAGCCGGCAGAGCATGACACAACCGCTGCACGCAAGGGGGGAGAGCAAAGAGTGGATGAGGTTTGGTTTAAGTGATGTTTTTACACCTTTCCTCCCTCCTCGAGCAGCTGCCGGAGAAAACGCCGAGCTGCTTGTTTGGAACCCCCCAGGCCCTTTGGGAATGCAGCCCAGGGCACTGCTCCCAAAGTTGGCTTGGCCCTGGCTTGGAGAGCGGGGGCATGATGGAACACTCAACAATAAGGCTTTAACTTCACGTACAGCGCCACTGGAGGGCTTCAGTGGAAGATGCTCTTACGTAGCCCCAGGGTATAATCAATCTGCCTCCTGGAGGGGCAGTAGCTATGTCAACGGAAGACATCTCCCATCAACCTAGCACTGCCTACATGAGGGGTTGGGTCGGAGTCACTGCGTCGCTCAGGGGTGTGAAAAATTCCAGAGCAACGTAGTGTAGACCTGGCCTAAGCGTAAAGCTCATGTGTGTGGGGGACAGGGCCTTCTCCGAGATCACCCCGAGGCTGTGCAGTGGACTCCCCCGGGAACGAAGAGCCAAACTAAACCTCCCCACCGTCTGAGCCACGTGTGAGGTGCACTTCTTTGACCTGCCTTCTCTAACACAAGCACAGAGCAACAGGTATATTAAAAATCACAATAAACTCTGCCCATGCTTCTTTTGGGAGAGGAGGAGAGACCAACCCACACAGGACAGATGCGTGACCCACTGCTCAAAGCTTTGCTCCAGGCCAGGCCTTCACCACAGACCTAGAACTAGCTTGCTCTGGGGTGTGAAAAATCCACGCCCCTGAGCGATGCAGTTACTCCAACCTAACCTCCCCCGTGTGTAGGTAGCACTAGGTTGATGGGAGAATGTCTTCCGTCGACTCAGCTACCGCCTCTCGGGGAGGCAGATTAACTATGCCCATGGGCCACGTAGGAGCATCTTTGACTAAAGCCCTACAATGGCGCTGCACATGAAGACAAATCTTATTGTTTTGCATTCCGCCAGGTCCCCACACAGGCCTAGTAAAGACCTGCTAAATCGGCCGCTGAGGGCGCCCCCGTCGACCCTGCTACTCTACTGGGTCACAAGGAACAAAGGAAGTGGATGGGAGAGTTTCTCCCGTCAGCCTCCCGCAGTGGGGCCACTGCGGAAATTCGAACCGAGGTACGTCGACTCCAGTTACGCTATTCACGTCAGTGGAGCTGTGCACCTTCGGTCGAATTTCTCCCCTAGCACGGGCCTGGCCTGAGACTACGGCGGTGATGAGCGCAGTGTAAAAGCCAATGCAGAATAGGAAAGGGAGCAAGTGAACCAGCCACGTCTTTCTAAAGTCACCTGTCAGAGAAGCAAAACAAAACGGGCCTGCTTGGTAGGAGCGCTGTAACACAGGGATAGTGGTACTGAGCTCCTCTGCCAAGTTTTTGGAGATCCAGGAATAAGAAGTGTCATGCAAGAGACAGCTGTTATTATACACTATTACTGCGGAGTCTTTCCTCCTGGTTATGATTATTTATTTGTATTTGGTAGTGACTTCAGGCTTCAGCTGAGACCAGGGCCCCACTGTGCTAGGTGCAGGGTGCGTGCACATGCGCGCACACTCTCTCTCTCTCTCTCTCTCTCCCTACTCCAAAAAATTTACCATCTGAACAGATAATAAACCTTCCTATCTTATCTCCCATTTTACAGATGGGGAACTCAAGACCCACAGAGATGAATGGACTTGCCCAAGGTCACCCGGTAAGTCTGTGACAGAGGTGGAAGATAACTCCAGATCACCCAAGTTTGAGGCTGGAGCCATCCCCACAAACCCATCCTTCCTCTCAGATGACATTTTTGCCCAGACTTTCTTCTGCAAGACATGAGCAGACTCCCTGCCGTCTTCTGCAACAGGAACCATGTGGACTGCAAATAGCCAGCACCGCAAAAGGCAGGAGGAGGAAGATTAAGAACCTTGCCCAATTCCTCAGCCCAAGTCAACCATCCCTCCAATTACATCTCTATCAACAGGGCCCTAGATGAAGGAAGCCACAGAGGCTCATTAATTACAGGCGTGAATTAAGGCAGTTACATTAAGCAATCAAAAAAGCAGCAACTCCTCTGCAGCACAGCTTGGCGTGGGACAGGCAAGACCCAAGCCCCTGACTGCTTAAGCACGAAGCAAGATTTACACTCAGCCGCAGACCAAGCCTGTAAGATGAAGAGAGCCAAGGCATCCGTGCAGATGGCTAAGCCCCCGCCCCTTTCCCCCCTCCTCAACACTTTAGACACTGAACAGATTCCACCAAGCCAGACAGATAACCCCTTCCAGTTCCTGGGCTCCCAAACTGTTTGCACTGTCAAGTTGCTGGGCAAATTTCCAGGCGATAACGGATAGCAGAGAAAGCTGGGGCTGTGTTTGGAAGAAGGGGAGAGACAGAATTACGGCCGTCTGTGCCAAAACCCAAGCAACTGAAGTATAAATGCAATTCCCTCCCTCCTTTTACAGTGAATTTAGCAGTGGTGCAAAGGGCTGGACTCCTGTCCCCACAGACTGGAGAACGGGGATTAAAAACATAAATAAAAGTCACAGAGCTGGTCGTGTGCAGGTGGCAGCAGCGTGGGCTTCCCGCAGCGCCCTGCCAATCCGTTTCCGCCTGGAGTGGGCGGGGCCCTGTCTAGGAAAGCGAAACGAGCTCTTTCGCCATCACGCAGCGCTGGCCCAGCTAGGGCGTGGCAGGGAAAGGAACCAGTAGCTGATTCTTCTGAATGTGGGGGGTATTTTGCGATACAATCCTGGCACTTAACAGAGTCTAAACAATCCATTGTGCCGTCTCCCATCCCGGCTGATCTCTGCCAGCGATGCTGCACACGCAGAACTAGCTGGATTTTCTCCCCAGGGTGCCCGCGCTCAGGTGGAAGGGAACGGTCAATGTCAAGCAACAGGCACAGAGGCCTGGGGGATGCTCTCTTGTGGAAAGGCTTCCAGGCTCTAGTCTAGAAACCGAAGCCCTGGTGGAGAAGCAGGAGCCCACCTGTTTAAACATGAAGACCCAGCACCGAGGGCAGGGGAGAGTCAGCGACCAGCCATGGTCAAACTGTCGGGATTTAGGATTTAAGTGGCAAACTGACTCTCCATGCAAAAGAGAAAAGCTGCGGCAAAGCAAACAGACCCCCCTCCCCCGCCCAGCCAGCCACTGCTCTGCAAACCCTGTATTTATGGGGCTGCCAGGCCAGAGAAAGTGGTTTTTCCAATATTTAATTCATCCGAGGGCCCTTCCCTAGTGCCTCACGGACGGTTTTATGGGTCCATAAACAGGCGCTTAGCACACTGCCTGGGCCCGCTGGGGGAGGAACCCAACTCACTCCAGCCACACTCATCAAGCCAAGGGGAGATTGAATGGCCAAGCCTGCAGCCACCTTCTCTTTCAAAGGCTTCCAAAGCAGCACCAGCGTCCATCCCAGGGCCCTGGCGAGTAACTGGGAGGGGTTCCCAGCAGGCTGGAGACACCCCTGAGGTAGGGCTGCCAACTTTCTAATTGCACAGAACAACAGCCCTGTCCTGCCCCTTCCCTACGGCCCCACCCCGTCACCGAGGCCCTACCCCTGTGTTGTTTCATTCCCCCCGCCCTCCATCATTCACTTTCACTGGGCTGGGGCAGGGGCTTGAGGGGTCAGAGGGGGGGAGGGCTCTGGAGTGGAGCTGGGAATGAGGCGTTTGGGATGCAGGAGAGGACTCCAGGCTGGGGCACGGGTGCAGGGTCCCGGTGGCGCTTACCGCGGCTCCCGGGAAGTGGCCACCAGGTCCCGGCAGCCCCATGGCACATGGGTGGCCAGGAAGGTTCCACGCGCTGCACTCATGCCCTCAGACTCCACCCCTGCAGTTCCCATTGGCCACAGTTCCCAGCCAATAGGAGCTGTGGAGCGGACACCCAGGGAGGAGGCAGGGCGCAGAACCACCTTGTGCCTAGGGCCCATAGGGCCACTTCCAGGAACTGTGCATAGCCAGGGCCTGAGCCCTGAGCCCCCGTGGTGCCACTGACTGGATTTTTAATAGTCACCACAGTCCCTTTCTGACCAGGCATTCCAGCCAAAAACAGAGCGCCTGGCAACCCAATCCACAGGGCAGCACACAGGTCAGGGGCACATTCAGGCTCCTGCCACAGCTGTGGCCCACGCCACTGAGAGTGGTGGGGGATGGCCTCCCTCTCCCAGCAGGAGTGTGGGGGTGATGTGGCCTCTGGGCCAGGCCAGGGGCTCCCCAAGAGCAGCAGTTCAGCCCAAGTGATTGATCTGGGGCATCACTGAGCTCGGCTCTCCTCAGCCAGGCAAAAGAGCAGTGACAGACCTGGGGCCTGAGCCTGGCCTCGGGGGGGAGAGGGGAGAGACAGAGCAAATAGTGACTGGGGTCCTGTTTCTGAATCTTGCATCCTGAGTGGCTTTCAAATCCCTCTGAGACACAGGGCAGGGATAACTCCCTTGGAGAGAGACTGGGGAAACTGAGGCACAGCGGTCAAACAAGTCACCCAAGGCCGTAATAGGGGTTAGATCAGATCTTGCAGATCAGGGCTAAGAAAAGCGGAGAACTAGGGCTGCTGTTTACCTTTGTCCCATGCCTGGGCAGGGGGCAGGGTAGAGCTAGTTCTTGCCACAGGCAAGGGAAAAGAGGGGACGGAGGGATTTGATGTCACAGGTACAAGGACAGAGTCTTGGCTTCCCGTGAGAGCACAAGGTGGAGGGAAGTTGAATGCTGGTTTGGTTCCTCGCTCTGACATTGCCAGTGTGTTGTGGGGGAGGGACGTCCTTGCAAGAGGAGAGAAGGGAAGAATTGCCCCGATGCTGTTCGCCCCGGAGCCAGGTGCTGTGGGTCTGATTAGCACTTGGCTAACGGAGCGATAGTAGGAGAAATGAGACACTCATCAGCCCATCCAGAAGAGTCTGGTCTGGTACCTGCCCAAGGGCATTTAATCAGCAATCACATGCATGTGACGGACTGGGTTGTGTACAGCAGCGAGCACCATGCAGGCACTACAGAAACCTGGTGTTCCTGCTTTCCCCCTTCCCTCCCCGCCCCTCCTCCCACCCCCCTCATCCTCAGCTACTATTTATCTCAGAAACAGCAGCAGGGGAGGGAGGAGGCTGCTGCGAAGCAGCTTCTGCCCCGGCAGCCCCTGTTTGCGGCAGCCCAGCACAAGCTGGGACCGAGCAGTCTCGGCTTGCGCCGGTCGGGGACTGCTGCAGCTCTGCGTTTTGAATGTAGTAGGAGCTGGGCAGCTCTTACTTCATTTAAAATGCAGAGCCGCCGCGATCCTGGCTCGTGCCGGTCTGGGACCTATCCCTGCTGCCGCTCTGCAGTTTCAGTGTAGTAGGAGCCAGGCTGCCTGTGCACCCAGTTCTTACGACATTTAAACTGCAGAGCCGCAGCGGGGGGGCAGCTCTGGGGCTGGCGGGAGCTGGGGCTGAGCATCTTCCCTGTCGTAGATGATACAAATTGTATCAACGACAGGACTAATCAGTTACCCGCCTCTTAACATCCTTAGCCATAGCCTGGAACCAGAAGGGCCCTGCTAGGAGGCAGGAGGCCGCGGTGACACAGGTGGGAGGAGCCCTAGGAATGGAGTCTCTGGAGGGGTGAGGTGCATTGGCAGAGCAGAGGGGGAGCCCAGACTGCAGTGCATTGGGGTTGCGGGAACACCACCCACCTGCATTTCAGATGGTTCCAGTCAGTCCCCCACCCCACCCCCATGGCCGCCCGCTGAAGGATTTGTGCTCTGTGGCGCTCGTGGGGAGCTCTCTTTGAGCTTCCCACCACACAGGCTGGTCTTGCGCCCCCCACACATGCGGGGAACAGCTGTGCATCACTGCTGCTGTTGTCGCTAACACATGCCCGTCAGCTGCCAGGTGGGCCATCGCACCCCACAGAGATCGTACAAGCAATTACCCAAGGGGAGACAGCGTTCCGAAACTCTGCAGAGCAGCCTCAGCGGTGGTGAGGGGAGGGGGGGGAGGAGGAAATCTCAAGGTTGGCCTAACCCTATGGTTTTCAAACTAGGGGTTGTACCCCAGTACTGGGGTGTGGAATGTCAGGTACTCGGTCTTGGGGCTCAGGGGGGATCAGATGATGGGGGTAGGGGGGTGCTAAGGCAACTGCCTGCCTGTTTTGGCACTGCAGACTGTGCTGTGCCCCAGAAGTGGCCGGCAGCAGACGCGGCTCCTAGGTGGGGGTAGGGGCAGCAGAGCGCACATAGGCACTACCCCTGCCCCAAGCCCTAGCTCCACTCTCGTTGGCTGGGAACATGCTGCTGCTGGTTTCTGGGGCACAGCATGGTCTGTGGTGCCAGCAGAGGCAGGAAGCTGCATTAGCATCCCCACTGCACCACTACTGGGAGCTGCTCAACTTAAAGCAAGATCAAGTTTGATTGTGCCAGGAAAATGGGAAGTGCCACAAATGGGACTGTTTTCCAGAACATGGAAAGGGAGGGGGGCATAATTCTCACAGTGATCCTTGGGGCAGCGAGCAGGGGGAGATTCTGTACTGTAGAGTGACCACTGGGGTCAGCAGCACCAGTAACACACTGGTCAGCTGTGGACAGGGCTCTGCATGTGGCCCTCCAGTGGAGAAGCTCAGTGGCCCTCCTTGCCCCAAATAGTGCCAGGGGAGGCACCCCTGGATCCAACCCAGGAGACAGACCCTGCCTTCCCTCAAAGGAGAGACCTACCCCCCTCAAGAAGAGGTCAGGGCCAGGAACCATAGCTCGGCCGTGGACAGGCTGCAGAGCTGCAAGTTGCAGGGAGGCCACTGGAGGATGGGGGCAGCCTCTGGATGCTCTCCGCTCCTCCCCATGGTCAGCCTGCAGGTTGGGGGGTGAGGGGAAGGCCTGAACCTGCCCCCCCTCCCAGGCTGCAGGGCAGGGGAAGCAGGTTAGGCTGCTCGCCCAAAGCAGATGTAGGGCTGGGAGAGGGGGGAAACCTCACTTGCCACATCCTGGACCAGCTACAGGGCTGGCCCCCAGAACTTCAGCCCCCCTCCCTCCCAGACAGGCTGCAGAGGCGGGGGGGGGGGGAGGTGAATGCTGAGGCCAGCCCCCAGAGTCTGGCCCTCTAAACCCACAGACTCCTGCACTGTAGCCCTTCCTTAATGACTGTAGCAATACCGGGTACATTTGCTAGTAACTCAAATAACCTCTTCACACTCTCACATCAAACCTGCCTCTTCCAGCGGCTTCCTACAGTGGGGGGTCGGGAGAGGGAGTTTTACAGGAAGGGCAGGCTGGAGACCCTCCTTCTGACCCTCAGTCGCAAAAGGATTCTGGGTGGTGGGGACAGAGGAACCCTCTGATTGTCCTGGAGGTGTTTTGGAATTTTCAGATGAAGATCCCATTTTACTCTCTCATTCTACCCCCCCCCCCCCCCCAAAACTGGGCGTGGATGGATAGCAGACTGCCACGGAGGTTAAAAGGCTAATAGGCCGCTTCATTCTCCAGCCATTCCTTGCAAAAAAGACCCAACCCCCTAACTCTTGGTCCAAAAGTTGGAGCCAGCTTCTTCCAAGAATCCAGGGTTTGAGCTCAGCTCGCCTTGCTTCATGACTTTTAGTCCACAATTGTCACCACAAAATCTTGCAGAAGAAATATGGACTCTCATTAACCTTGGTTATGCAAAGAGAAGACAGGGAAAATTCACACATCCCTTCGGACCAGAAAGACGTGACAGAAATTGTTCCACAGGAGCATCTTATTTAGAAGATTAATGACAAAAACCAAGTTTTCATGAGAGACAGTCATTTCCCGTATCTAAAGAGAAACAGACCTGTGGGGGAGGGGGGGGAGGGAGTGTGATGCAACAGGAGAGCATGAGGGAGGTGGCACTGGGAGGATAGCTTAGCTTTCCAGGACTTTGATTTGCTGCTTGTCTATAAAAGTGTCACGCATGCAGGTTGGTATCGCTGTTTGGAAGTCAAGCTATTAAAAACAGCCCCAAAGAGCGAAGCACAGATCCCCAGCTCACGCAGATAAGGGTCAGCTCCCTGGAGGCAATAGAGTGATGCAGATCTGTAAAAGCCAAGATCTGGCTACTACATCCAGCAGGAATAACCCAGAAGAGAGGCACTCTGTGTGGACGAGAGTCGGAGAAAAAGCAACCGGTGTAGCCTGCCCTGTGCTCCGTGAATACCGCACATAGTCCCAGCACTCTGGCAAAGTACCCTCCCTCCTTCCAGGAGTACCTGCCTGTCTGTCTGCTGATGGATGGCATCACCACCCCTACCCAATCTGCTGTCATCCGAGAACAATGCCCATGACATCACTAATTCAGTGTCCCACCTCAGCACAGAGAAAGGCCAAAACTCCCCAACCAAATATCTTTCAATAGCTAGCAAGTAGGGATGCAACAGTGTAGTCAATTAACTGATTAACCAATAAGCGAAGGCTTATGGGGTAATGCTATAGACTACACGCATTACCCTCCACCCTCCCTTGCCAGTACATTTTTTGGCAGCAGGCTGACCAGCTGCCCGGCTCAGTCCTGGCTCATGCTGGGTCCAGGAAATACCCCCACTGTGGCTCTGCATTTAAAGTGTATTAGGAGCCAGGCAGGCAGGCAGCCTGGCTCAGTTCTGGCTTGCGCTGGGTCCAGGAGCTCAGCTCCCCCAGACAGGGGCTGCTGCCACCCCACGCTGCTGCCTCTTTATCAGAGGCAGCAGCACAGGGTGACTCACAGCCGGTCCATGAGGGGAGCTGGATTTTAAACTGACTCCCCTCACTGACCAGCTCCCACCTGGCACTCTGCGCTGCTGCCCCACCCCCCGGGGACTATAGAATAGCCGACTAACCAATAAGAATTCATGAAGTTACTTGACTAGTCAATTATCCGATATTTAACATCCCTACTAGCAAGTTGTAAGACAACTGAGGATGGGAGGGGGATAAAAGGTTTAAGGCTACTAATGGAAGAGGTGCCCACAATTAAAAAGCTATAGGTAGACAAATACGACCATGTGGCCAAGTTACAGTCCAGGTGTGGGTCTAGCTCCACTCTTTTACAGCTCCCACCTCCACAGTACCTGAGCGCTCTCCCCTCCCCTAACCCAACCAACCACTTAACCGGAGTTGGAGGCCAGATACAGCCTAGGGGACTCTGCAAATAAGAGCCCTGTCCCTGTCCTGCAAAGATCTGTGCACCTGCTTTCCTTGCACAATCCCTTGGAAGTCGACGGCCCACGTCTGCATTTAAAAGTGATGCCCACGCCCACATGTCTTCGCAGGACCAGGACCTATTACAGATGCAGGTGACGGGCGATTGACACTACCAGTTTTGCTGATGCAGTCCTGTACAGACAGGGCGGAGGAGTTGGTCTTGTAAAGAAATCTGCACCCCTCTCTCCGAAGTGCCTCACAAGCAGTGGAGGCATCCCGGATTTTTAATCATATGCACTTGAAACGTTTCAGGCTAGCAGAGAGGACCCCCTTTAGGCACACGCGTAAGCCTTGTGCATTTCCACCTCCTGACGGGGACTCTGTGGAATGTGTCAGCTGGATGGGTTTGGTTATTAATATTTCAGAGCCCTGAGATGGGAGATACACCTACGTTCCTTTTTATTTTTGAATTGTATGTCTTCTTTGGGCCAATTATAGATTAATGACATTTTATCTGGCATCTGTTTCTCCCCCATCTTTCTCCCCACCCGCACCCTGAGAGAGAGAGAGAGAGAAACTAACATGCTATAATCGGCTGCGTTTTCAGATGGGGTTATCTGTGCATTCAACCAGTGAAACATAGATGAGGTGACGGAACAGAATGTAGGCAGAAAATGAGGGGTATTTTTTCTATCAGGGAAATTAACATTGGGCTCTGGGGAAGGGGGATTCCACTGAGGCAGCATGAGACCATGAGGCTGGGAGGGTTAAAATAAAGGGACAGTGAAGCGTCCAGGAACAGAAAATCTTCTGACTCCCTCAGGGATACAAATAACCCCAAGGAAGGGGAGAGAATTCGGGTCCACATTTCTAAGCATCCAGCTGGCTCACTGTCAAGAAAGACATTTACGACCGTGGCAGTAAAAGGCACCCAATGCCCAGCTGCAAAGAAGTTTCTATTCTGCCTCTGATGCCAGGAGGGTACTCAAAGTGCTATGCCAGCTGCAGTCAGAGCCTGACAGATAATGTGCAGGGTCAGTACAGCAGTACCGGCAAAACGCTCAAAGACTAAACTTCCCCAGTTGCCCCAAGACCTGGTCTGTGTAATCTAAGAGGTGGCTTTACCAACCAAGTTAAGGAACCGTGCAAACCTTCACCCTAGTCTTAACTGCTCCTCTGGCTCCTCCTTTCTGGACTGTTCAGCCCACAACCTATGTCCCTTCTCTCTCCAAAAGCACCTCCCACCTCTTATATGAAGAACAGGCAATGAGCCATCTGCCTCAGTGAGTTTGCAGAACCCACTTAACCCTTCCCTAATTTCAGGGAAACACTGCCAGCCTGTTACCCTGCTTACAGGGGGGCCACGGAGCCAAGGTTTGTGGGCACAGTGGCAGGGTAGCCTAGGGGCAGGAGTGAAGCTTGAACAGCTGCTACCCATGCTGTGGTTAAGCACAAGTCTTCAGTCTCTGGGCCTTTTGCCAGCAAAGATTGAGAAAAAAGGATTTTGTAAATAAATAGCTCTGATTATTCTGCTTCTCAGGTTGTTCCTCTCCAAAGCCTCCCAAACTTGTGAGCTTAATATGCACTGAGACAAAAGGAACCATGAGGGAGAGAACTGCTCCCCCATTCCACCCACACGCTAACCCGTCACCACCTTGAAAAGGGGCTTTCCCTGGCCAAACTGCCTGGAACTGAGCTCCATATGCCCAGGGCACCCCTGCCAGTGCCTCCCACCTGTCTGCAAACCAGCCATTCAGCTCATTGTTTGAATTTCCCAACCCAGTACCAACGCCCAGTGCAAAAAGCCCTGCCAATACCCAAGGCACCTTGGGGACAATGGCATTATGGCCACAGAATTAGTCACCATTACTTTTCCCCACTTTCAGGGGTGGGCAGACATTGGCCTGAGGGCTGCATCTCGGTTTGGAAATTGTATGGCGAGCAGAAGTAGGCTGGGAGACCCTTGGGTATGTTGTGGGGGAGAACTCTATAAGCAGGGCTCAATAATCTATTGAATCTACTCGCCCATGGCTAGTAGATTTCAGCCCGGCGCCCCGTTTACCGGTGGCATGCTCATGTGCAATGCAGCTCTTGCGCATGAGCAGTGCGGGGCTGGCGAGCAGCTTTCGCCGCGGTTCATCAAGCCCTGTCTATAGGAATGTTACTGAGGTGGAGGCAGGGGACGCTATGGGATGTAGCACTGGGGAGGCGGGAGGAAACTTTACAGGTACATTCCTGGGACCAATGTTCCTTTGAATTTTTCTCATCCAGGCGCAGAATAAATTTTGTTATGAACACCAAGGTGTGTGCAGTTGTGCACCGCTAGTAGAAACACAGGCTGCCGGCTCTCTGCTAATCATCTGGGCAGCATTTGAATCTCTCTTGGGCAGCTGCCCAAGCACTCAGCTTGCACCTGTGGTTCTCAACTGGTGTCCATGGAACACTGGTGGTCCATGGTGACCTTTTCGGTGGTCCACAGGAACACTGTCCAAAGACACACGGCGTGAGCAGGCGCTGCCATTAGACTGTTTTACGCCTTTCTGTCTGCTCTTTTTTATCATGTCTCAAAAAGGAGGTGGTCCACGAAAATATTTTGATTGGCCTGGTGGTCCGTGGACTGACACGAGTTGAGAACCACTGGCTTACACGGATCACTGCCTGGGACTCCGCCAGCAATGACTCCACGGCAACCATACCAGACACCACCACAGGCAGGAGCACTCTAGCTGGGCTGCGTGTGACCGTTGGGTGATTTTGAGGCTCTTGAAGGTTGGGCTGTAGGAGACCGGGAGGGGATTGGGCACCCTGCTGCTGGGAGGAGGGGGGCGGGACTGCCACGTAAGGGCGGGACTCCGATCCCGGAAACAGCGTGGTGAATCACACCTGTGCAGCATGGCGCTGCATACTGGAGGATGGTGAAATTGTGAGCTGCAGGTGGACCTGCTCCCCAGCAGAAGTTTCAAAAACCGGATAAAAAAAAAGTCCACCAGGCTGGATGTGGCCCCCAGGGTGCAGTTTGCCCACCCCTGTCCTTGAAGACCAGCAAGGCCCCGCGCCAGTGGCCGCTCCATCCCAGCAGGTGACATGGCCTCGCGGGGGAGTTCTGCAAGCAGAGCTAGCACAGGGGGAAAAGATCTGCCCGCTGCAGGTCTAGGCGGGTTGGGCCCTTCTTCCCAGGAAGCGGTGGCTGAGAAAAGGAGCCACAGGGTGCTGTGCCTTTCCCGGGGCGAGAGCAGACAAAGCCACTCTGATGCTTCCTAAGCAGGCAGAGAAACGGCAGGAGAGGGAGTGGGGGAGCAGCCCAGCCTGCTCTGGCTATAAGAGGGAAGGGGGGGAACATGCACATCTGAACCATGAGTCAGGCTGAGAAACAGAGCCCTGGGGCAGGAAGGCACTTCTGCAGCAGGCGACTGGAGGAAGCAGAAGAGGCTCAAGTAATTTGCTATTAAGTGCGTCCCAAGTGCAGAAAAATCAAGCGCGAGGAAGCCAGCCCGTACTTACCATCCTGCGGCATGGGCAGCGGCGAGGGGAAGTAGTTCCCGGGCTTGTCTGGAAAGAAACAAACACAGGGGAGATCAGCGACTCCTCCAGCCCTGGCACAATCCTCCCCCGCCCCACTGCACAGAGCACGGCCCGGCCTGCGCTTGGAGGAGGGTAGTAAACACTCCTCCAGGGCCTGTCGCCCAAGGTTCTCAAAACTTAACCCCCCCCCCCCCGGATGGAGGCCCAGAGGGGCGAAGTGACTGCCTCAGCTGACAGAGCAGGCCGGCTGTAATCGGGAGGAGAACCCTTTGCCGTGGCAACGGTGGACCCCAGACTTTTTCATGAGGGCTCATTCGGCTTCGGACCGGCTGATTCGGAGAGTTCCCTGCAGAGCCAACCCTCTGCCTGGCAGTGCCGGGGGCATGGCGGCCGGGGGCATGTCAAACCTGGCTCCAGCAAAGCCTTCCCTGTCCTGGTAGGTGAGTTCTGGTTGCCCGGGGCAATTCTGGGTCACTTTGTCCAGGCCATGCTGAATTACCTCTCTCACCCCAGAGCCTCCCACACCTCCAATTCATCAAGGCATTCCAGTTGATCCGGGACACTATGCTGAGTGCAACAGCCTCTCGTGCAAGGGGAGGCGTGGCAGGGGTGGGGGATAACAATAGGACAAATGGACAGCCTGGGCCACAGGGAAATGCAAGATGCAGGCCCCGGGACTGAAAGGAGCTCGGGCCTGGAGGATGGGACAGAATCCATCACAAACCCGCCTCTGAAAATACCTCAGAGCCTGATGGATGGACGGAGGCGGCTGCTCCCTTTACCCCCTCAGACTCCACAGAAAGCCCCTTCGCCTCCAGCTCCCAAATGAGGGTGGAGCGCCCTAGTTACCCCCAACTTGAGGAAGTGACTTGCCCAAGGTCAAAAAGCAAGACTAAGGCAGAGGCAGAAATGGACCCAGGTCTCCTGAGGGCCAGTCCACTGTGGGAGCCACTAGCCCATTCTTCCAGAAACACTGTCTGGCCCCTGCTCCGTACAACGCTGCGTTTTAGCTGCTGTTCACAGTGCTCTCCAGGCAGTCAGGTGGGAGGACGCAGCCTTTCCAGATGCCTGTGATTTGATTTCCTAGCCAGCCACCCTCCCCATCTCCTACGCTGGAGGCCCAGAGGGGTTTCCTGGCAAAGGGTATGGCAGAGCAACGTTTCCTCCGAAGGTTTCTGGGGAAAGCTGAGGCCTGATGGATTTCTCCTCCCTCTGCTATGTAACCAAGCCTGAGGAGATACCGGCAGGGGGTTAGACACCTGTGCTGGGAGATGCTCTGCATGCACATGGCAGAATGATGGAGCGGCCTGTAGGTACCACTAATCCAGACTCTGGTGCCAGTCGTTACCTCAGCAGCTTGCTCCCCACAGCCAGTAGGAGCAGCTTCCAGGGGAGGCCTATGCCTCCTTGCTCTCCCACCAACTCCTGCTGACCACTCGAGGCACAGGAGGGGAGAGAGGGTGGGCCCTGGGGCCGCTGGCCAGCGGGCAGTGAGATGCACAGCCCACCCCAATGACATGCCCAGACCAGCAGGGGGTGATGGGGAGCCGGGGATTATGGCTACGTCTAGACTACATCCCTCTGTCGGCAGAGGGATGTAAATGAAGCACTTCGAAAGTGCAAATGAAGCGGAGATTTAAATATCCCGTGCTTCATTTGCATAATCACGTCATGGCGCTCTTTCAAAAAAGCGCTATTTCGAAATTGAAACCAGTCTAGACGCAGTTCTTTCAAAAACGGGGCACTTCAAAAGAACCGTGTCTAGACTGCGGTTTCAATTTCGAAATAGCGCTTTTTCGAAAGAGCGCCATTACATGATCATGCAAATGAAGCACGGGCAGGAGCGGCCCTAGACGAGCTGCTGGCAACTGGCACACTAGGTGAAACATGCAATCAGCGCGCGATCGGTGTCCCCGCCTCCAAAGCCCTCAACGGCCGTTTATCTTGGTGCCCTAGGCGACCGCCTAGTTTGCCTGTATTGAAGGGATATTTAAATCCCAGCTTCATTTGCGCTTTCGAAGTGCTTCATTTACATCCCTCTGCCGACAGAGGGATGTAGTCTAGACACGCCCTAAGTGTCTTGCCCAAGGCCAGCCAGGGGCAGAGGACGTCGTGTGGTGTAGAGCTCACAGAAGCTCTTGGCTCCCAGCCCTGTGCTCAGGCCACACCTCCCTTCACACGCAGAACCGCAATCACTGTAGCGAGAGTTTCTCTGACACTGGTCTGTTGGGACGAGGCGGGAGGAAACGCAGCCCCGCCCCTGCAAGGGGACAGCACGGGCCACGCCACACTCCGGTTCTCACCTCCAGCAGCTCACATGGGCTCAGGCAGCTGCTCGGGGAACCGAGCGAGCGAGGGGCCGGCACTGAAAAGGCGGGAGGATCCCAGCCCTCAATCACCCCCACCCCCACTCCAGCCCTGGGCAGAGAACGGGCCTGGGGGGTGGGGTAGGGGATCAAAGAGCAGCAGGACAGAGCCAGTGACAGACCAGTCAAGGAAGGGATGGAGAGGGAGGGGCAGGCACTGGCTCAGCTTGGGGACACTGACTAGCACGGAGGAAGAGAGGGCAGCTCCCAGGCGAGGAAGGGGAATCCCAGCCCGTGGCACACAGTGGCTCTTGGGATCTGGGTTCAGCCTGGGAGGGAGCCCAAACCAGGCTGTCTGGATTTAAAGCCCCTCCCTCCCCTCTCCCTTCCTCCTCCCGCCATAGGTCATTGGGTGGCCGGGGTCACCTACAGTTGTTGAGGAAGAGCAGCACAGCAAACCCCAGGGTCGAGGTGGCCAGGAGGATGAGGCAGATGTTGCAGGGGATCATGAAATAGCGCACCACCAGGGAGACCTTGTGCTGGTATATCCGGTCCCGCTCCAAGGAGCCGGGCGCGATGGGGTACTGGCAGGCCGTCATGCTGCTGCCAGCAGGGGCCCCGTCGGACAGGGGCACATCCAGAGCAGAGGATGCAGCAGGGGGGCAGGATACCCCTCGTCCTCTTCTGCAGCTGCAGGGAGCTACGTCTTCCCAGGGATTCCCATCCTCCGGCCGGCGCGGGCTCGGCTCACAGGCAGCAGGAAGAGTTTCCAGCCGCGCACTCCATCTCTACGGCCTCCGCGGCGCCACAGGTGTTAGGACCCAGGGCCTGACCAAGAGCCCAAGAGGCCAGTCAGGAAAAATTCAGGATAGACTCTCCTCGTCTCAGCTTCCCAGATCCTCTTGGAGCCAGAGGGTGCAGGGGAGGACCTGAGGCGCCACATGAACAAAGCCAACCGCTCCCCCAGCGAGCGCCCAGCCTCTGAGCCCCAACCCAGCAGGGGCTGGCACGGGGGGGGGAGGAGTGAAGGGAAGAAGTTCCAACGGGCAGTGACGCCTCACTGGGCCCCCTGGCCAGCAGCAGGAGCTCCGGTTCCAGAGAGGAGGAGAACTGGTCACAGACACGCCAGCAGCACACCTCCGGAAAGGAGAAAGGGGCCTTTTTCAGGGGAGGCGTGGCTGCTCCCCAGGCACGTGGCTGCCCGACGAGTGCCCAAGTTCAGACGCCAGGTGGGTCTCGCGTCTGGGATGCAGGGCTTCTTTGGTCCAGGTGTCGGACTGTAAATCCCCCCACGCTTCCGTCTCAGCCCCCCGGCTGAGGCCCGACGGCCACGCACAAGTGGTTCAGCTACCAGTTTGCCCACAACCCAGCCCAGGGCTGCTCTCCTGCCACGCTTCCCTCTTCAAAGGGCTGGCAAAGTCCATGCCCGCTCAGCTCCGGCATCCTAGAGAGCCGCTGGCAAGCCGCTCTCCTCTTCCGTCTCTGCGGTGGCCAGCTCCTCTGCACCCCTCCACCGCTCCTCTGATCTGGGACTTCGGCCACAGGCAGGTGCTTCGTGTCTCCTACCCGCACCACCTGCTCTCACAGCCTGCGTGCAGCGACCCAGCACCACCACCGCGCCAGCTGGGATGGGCCAGCTCCCCTCCTCACACCGCTCGGACATGCCAGTCCTGCCCGGAGAGATCCTGATTCCTCGCTGAGCCAGGCATCAAAGGACGCACCCACGGACAAGAAGCAAGCCACCGGCAGCCACAGCCTGGAGGGGTGGGTGGGAAGCTGCGGGGCTTCGAGACCTAATTCCAGAGCCCGGGGCTCGCTCTCGCTCTCAGCTGAAGGTTTGTGCCGCCCCAAACAAAAAGCATCTGTGCTGTTACCTCGTGCTGCACACCCCCAACTTCTCTCCGCTGTCCGCGCCGAGCCGGGGTGGTGGGTGAGGAGGGCCAGTGACCCCAGCAGGGGGAGGCTGGGAGCGGGTTATTGTTCCGTGCCCCTCTCCGTCCGAGGCGTTGCATTGATCGCACACACCCCCATTCCCGTTCCTCAGAGCAAGCTTGCGGGGGGCAGCGGGACTTCCCTGGGAGAGCTCGTCTCTTCAAGGCACCGGCAAGCCGCCACCAAGCAGGAGCAGAGGAAGGAAAGCAGCCCCGGGCACTTGGCTGCAGGACCAGCCAGCTCGCCAGCCCCAGCCGCCAGCCAGCGAGGAGAGAGGCGACTCGAACAAAGGCGAGGAGGCTTGGGGGAATTCTCTGCCCTGGCTCCTCGGGGGAGTTCTTCGCAGGCGAGAGCACAAAGGGAAACAGGGAGGAGGCACTTTGCACCTCGGCTAGGCGGCGGCTGGGAGCCACAGCCACCTGTGCGCAGCTCCACGCTCCTCCGAGACGGGGGCTGAGACGGGATCCACCAACTGACCCGGAGCTGCTGGGATATTCCGCTCACTTCTGTCCCTCCTCCGGAGAGCATGAAAAAACCCTCCCCCGTCAGCTTTCCATTCAAGCACTAAAGAGGTTGAGAGGGGCGGAGACTGCACTGTCAAAACTCATTATGCTTCCCCCCCCCGCAGCCTGCTCCTGCCCTCTTTGCCCCCCTCCCGCTGGAGGGGCAGGGGGAATGGGAAACCTCCCCCGCCGTGTGGGGAGGGGCGAGGCCCCGCTCTTCCCGCTCACCCCTCCCCACCCCCACCCCTTGTGGCCTGAGACCCCGGAGGAGGGAAGCTTTGGAGACTCAAGAGCATTTGCCGACCAGACTGTCGCGCCCCGCGAGGGTTCACACGGTATAAAAAGCACCGGCCCCTTTGGGCCCCAGCGAGGGAGATTTATGCCACAGGACAATGCTACCCGCCCGGGCTTGAACGCCCAGCCAGACGAGCGCTGAGGAATTCAGAGCCCAGTGAAAGCCAATGAGAGGCTCCTGCGGCTGCCAGCACTCTTGGCAACAGGCCCACGACACGCTGGGGTTTGTAAAGAAAGAGGCTCAAGTCAAGTGGGTGAGCGGCTCCCCCAGTAGGGGGCGCACAGGTTCCATGGGTCGAGAGGAGACCTGAGCGCCAGGGGGGCCCTGGCAGGGAATTTCTACCTGGCATGGTGGATTGGGAGGGGGCAGTAGGAGAGAGAGGGACGCCGGACCGGCCAGGGGGCATCCCGAGCTAATGAGCCACTGGGGCGCCTCCCTGTAGCCACCGCCCCGTGGCAGGATGCTGACAGGAAGGTGGCCTGGACTGGGTGTCAGCCCCAAGGCAAATCCTGCTGCATTAGGCACAGGGAAATTGCCCGGGGATGAGCCAGGCTTTGGGCCACAGTGGAGTCGGGACCAAGGGCAAGGTGCCCTCGGCGAAGGGCCAGAGCTGGGAGCAGAAGGGGAAAAAAGGGAGTTCCCAGGAGCAAGATGGTCCTAGCATTGGCCAAGTCCCTCTGAAGGTGTCAGAAAAACGATGCAAGTCAGTTGCAGTGGGTGCAAGCCGACATCCACCGAAGCCAACGAACTGACTCCAGTTGACTGGACCCTTCGCTGGGCACGCGGTGCCGGTCACGTCCAGCGCCGGAAAGCCGCAGTGCCACCTCGCGGGTATTAGGCACCCTCTGTCCAAGGAGGCTGCCGCTGCCATTGGTACCACATAGCCAGAGCGCTGGGACCTGCCACTGTTACTTCCAGCCCACAAAGCTTCTCGCCAAGCTGAAAGCTCCTGGGGGCTCGGAGGGGTGCGGGGCATTGCCCCCCCAGCAGGGAAGGCTCCCCTGGCTCAGGTGCCAGGCACTGCCCTGGTGCTCCGCCGGTGCGGCGGGAAGCGTTCCACACTTCAGGCTCCACGCAGGGAGCGAGACAGAGCTACCCCCCACCAGGCCGGCAATTGCCGTCTGCCAGTCCCAGATCCCATGCTGATTGCGCTGAGCGGGGGCTCGGGGCGGGGGGTGCTTCTTGCAGATACAAAGCGGGGGGAGGGGGTAGGAGGAAGAGCGGCTGTTGTCAGACATGGAGGCCTCTGGCAAAGCTGGCTTCTGAAATATGTTCCGGCTTCTCCGGCTTGATGCGCTTTACATCAGGCAGCTGTCGCAGCCAAGGAAACCAAAGAGCTTCTCTGCAGCTGCCAGCCCGTGCCATGGCCCCGCCAGGCCCGACGAAGGAGCATCGCTGCTGCCCCAGCTGAGACTCCCACGACTCCACGCCAGATCTCCAGCCAGAAAGCCGGGCTATTTTCAGTGGCGCAGCCTTGGCAGAGCCCGGGAAGGAGAGGGCACCGAAGCCCCACGCTTCCTCTGCGGAGATGCCTGGCTAGTTACTCCACCAGAACATCAGTCTCCCCGAAGAGAGGCAGCATGGCCCCTTCCATCTCCAGCCTCCTGCTCCCAGTCTATCCTGGCTGAGGGCTGCCCCTGTCGTGTGCAAAGTGGAGCAGGTGCCAACCTCTCCAGCCCTGAGGTGTCCTAGGCCCAGCCCAAGGCAGGGATCGATCCGGCTGACTCAGCACACGCTGGGCACCAATCCCAGCAGCCCCCAGGGCCAAGGGAACATGCCAAGGACCCAGCAGAGCTTGGGGCAGGCAGCCCCTGGTAACGAGGTGTGAGAGAAGGGAGAACCAGCCCTCTCCCTACGCAGAGCAGCAGCCAAGAGCATGCTCCCAAAGGAGGCAGGGCATACAGGGGGTGTCTGTGCCCCCAAGAGCCTACCCCACCCCCACTCACTCTGCGGAGCATCATGGGAGCCTTTGCCACCGTGCGGTGAATGCCTCTCCCCTGCTCTCAGGTACATGTGCTGCTGGCCTGAGAGAATGACTGGGGGGAAAGACAAGTCCAGCACCCTGCCTGTCCCAATTAGGGACGTGAAGGACAAGTCAACTAGTCGTTTCCTCCCACCTTGCTGCCTCTATCAGAAAGAGGCAGCAGGGGGAGAGAGAAGAGGGGGTACTTCAAAGCAGCAGCGCCGCATGGAGCCTGGGGTCAGTCCCTAGTTGACCCTGGACTCCACGCGACGCTTTCGTCTTTGAAGTGTAGCAACAGTCCTAGGGCCGTTGCTACACTTCAAAGGCAGAGGCGCCCAATCGACTAATCGAATAGTCGATGCAAAATACATCGACTCTTCGATTAGTCACTTACTTGGTACTTAACGTCCTTACTCCCAATCCCTCCCCCCACTCCCAGCCCACTGGTTTATCAGGTGTTCCTAGTGCAGTAAGTCTCAGCCCAGCTCAGATTGGGAATCTTTGGGGGAGGGGGGGGGTGTCTCAGGGACCCAAGCTCTCCTCAAAGAAAGAGAATAAGCTGGTAGTTAAAACACCCCAGGTTCCTGGGTCCTCCCCCCTAGCCCTGCTCCCAGCTCCTGCTATAGCTTGAGGCAAGTCCAACCTCTGCAAAGTGCAGGGAGAACTGACTTTCCCTGCTGCCCAGGTGGGTGGCACGGCCGGGCTGGGCACATTACACCTGTGAGAGCTCAGGTGGAAGGGGCAAAGGAGTGCAGCCTATTGTTCCGGGATTCAAGAAGCAATCACCACCACCTGTCACACCACCACTGCTGGGCTATCTCCCGTGCTACCCGCACATCAGTAAGCAGGACTACATGGCAGCAGAGATGCACCGTTTGCGCTGCAAGCCAGGCCCCTAGCATAGCCCTCTTCACCTGTTTCCATATGCACAGCAGGTCTCACGCATTCCTCTGTCTGCCAGGATTTCCCCAAGGGCCCTTTCAAGGGGCCACTTTTGGGGCAGAACCACCCCCCTTCAGAGCCACAGGAGCTCCCCAATCCCAGCACAGCAAGCTCAGCCCTTCCTCCTTCTGGCGGAGGATGAATTAATGCAGTTGACAGGAGGCAGGGTCTGGCGGAGACCTTACAAACCAAGCCCCAACCTGCTCTACGGAGTCATTACACAGCCTGGCCCGTTTTGTGTATGTGCCGGGGCTCCCCTCTGTGTACTGGCCACAAGTCTACTCCTCAGATCCCCGTCGCTCTGGGCTGGTCACCCTCCCCTTTGCTGCTGTCCCACATCCAGAGGTGGCTGCATCTCTGCACTGTTACACAGATCCAGCCATTCACAAACTACAGGATCCTTCTGTAGCAAGCGGGAGCACTCCAGGAAAAGCTCTCTCCCTGCCCTCGCCCTCTGTTGGTCTTCCCCAGAACCTGCACTTGGAGTTTTCCGTTTGGCTCTCTTCAAGCTGGTGATGGCAGGGATGGGGGAAAAGAAATTAAAGAGGGGAAAAAACCTCACAAACAGGGAATATAGCTTGGGAATATCCTGAGCTGTTAACTGAGGCTACGTCTACACTGCACAGTTATTTCGGAAAATGCTACTCTGGAATAGTTATTCCTAAATAGCTTTTTTCGAAATAGAAGCTCTACTCTGCAGGAAAGACTCAAAGGCTGCATTTAGATTGGCATGATTTTCTGGAAATGCTTTTAACAGAAAAGTTTTCCATTAAAAGCATTTTTGGAACAGAGTGTCTAGATTGGCACGGACGCTTTTCTGCAAAAGCACTTTTTGTGGAAAAGCGTCCGTGCCAATCTAGACGCACTTTTCTGCATAAAAGCCCCGATCACCATTTTCGCGATCGGGGCTTTTTTGCGGAAAACAAATCTCAGCTGTCTACACTGGCCCTTTTGCGCAAAAGGGACTTTTGCCTGAACGGGAGCAGAATAGTATTTCCACAAGAAGCACTGATTTCTTACAGTAGGAAGTCAGTGCTTTTGTGGAAATTCAAGCGGCCAGTGTAGACAGCTGGCAAGTTTTTCCGGAAAAGCAGCTGATTTTCCGGAAAAACTGGCCAGTCTAGACACAGCCAAAATGAGTCCGAGGCAGGCTTCCCTAACAGAGACATGCTAGCTCTGTTTAAAGACCTCAGAGGAATAACTTAGAATGGCTCTGGTGAGGGGCTATTTTGAAATAGCAGAAGTGGAGCGTCTACACACGCCGTATTTCGAAATTGCTATTTTGGAATAGGCATTATTCTTCATAGAATGAGCTTTACAGAAGTCGGAATAAGCCGGCCGTTATTTTGAAATAACGGAATTGCCGTGTAGACGTGCGCCTCATCATTTCGGAATAATGGCCGTTGTTCCGAAATAACTTTGCTGTGTAGACACAGCCTTAGGGTCTTGCCGCAGATAGAGTCAGGGAGAGCCTGCCAGGCCTTTCCAATCTCCGAACAGCGGTCTGCAGCGGAGGGACACGGTTGGGAGCTTAGCACAACGCATGGAGAACTGGCTCCATCCGGCTGGGTGTGGGCTGAAAACAACCATCCCTTCCTTGCGACACACACATACTCCTAATGTCACACAGGGTGGCCCTTCTAGAGCAGCTGCAGGAAGGATCTGAGACAGCCACCGCCAGGCCTGTTTGCAGGGACCATTGCACGCCCCTGGGAGAGGACGCTGGGGGATTACGGGGACTCGGAACCACTGTCCCGTCACTGTCACCTCCTGACATGCTGCCCCGCTCCCCCAGCTGCACAGCCAGCCGAGAGCGAGCGATCCCACCCACGGCTCCTGCTCTGCTGCCAGCCAGGATGGGGGTCCCGGAAGGAGCTGCAGGGCAGCTTGGCAGAGGTAGGCCAGCCAGCACCACTAGGAGCCAGCTGCCTGCAGGGGATTTGCCCACCAGAGGCCCCGGTGTGGCTGGGGGCTATTTAGAAGGGAGGAAGCAAGAGGTCAAGAGGACACACGAGGGGCCTGCTAGGAGACACTCGCCTCTCCCCCACAATACAAAGGCCCTGACAGATGCCAAGGTTCCCAGGTCAGTGGAGGGTCAGCCAGGCACCCACATGGGACCGCTGCAGATTAAGAGGGGCGGGGAGAGGGGTGGGCGGCTCTGCCCCAGCCCTCAGGACATGTGCAACAGGCCCGGCGAGAGGCAGGGAGGGAAGAGCCGAAGGGGTATTTCAGCCACCGAACACCCACAATTTCAGGGGGCAGAACCTAAGGAGAAGAGGCCAGGATGAAAGGTCCTAAAAGGGTAACCCAAGGGGGAGCAACATTCCCTGCCCCCTTGCCATTCTTACACTGCATCATCCCAGGCTAATCTTACAAAGCTGCCGATCACTGTGATATCCAGCCACCTCCCCATCCCCAGTCCCACAGCACCCATCCCCATGGTATCCAGCCACCTGTCTCACATGCCCCCTCATCTCCAAGCCCCACAGCGCCCATCGCTGTGGTATCCAGACACCTACATTACATCCTCCTAACCCCCACAGCGCCCATCCCCATGGTATCCAGCATCTGTCACTCATGTCCTGTGCCAAGTGACCTTCCCTGCCTGGGCTTCCCCCCCCGTCCCTCCTACCAGCTCACAGAATCCCACTGCCTCTCGCTCCCACCCACTGCTGCATGTGCCCTGGGGGAACTCAACCTCCCCCCCCCCCCCGCCCGAAGTGAGGTGACGGCAGGTCCAGTCTAATGCCCTCAGGCACAGCTGCCACCGGTTCATTATGCAGAAAACAGCAGCTTTGGCTCCCCACCCAGCTTTCTAGACCTGAGTGTTTAATGCATTAAGGCCTCTGTGTGGTCACCGGCCATTTTAAAGTGCAGCGCCGCTAATGGCTTTATTTCTAAGCACTCCCAGCCAGGACTGAACAGCTGCTGCCAATGGGTCAGAAGGGGGAGGGGGGGCTGCTGGAACAGCCACATGTGTTTTAGGGGGGCTTTATCTCCCTGCTCCTGTAACCCAGGGCTGTGCCAGGACCCCTGAATCTCCCCTAGTTCTGCGATGGCCACCGCTGTATCCTAGGGCCTAGGCGAGATGTCCACAGCCAGCCACCAAGCTCTTCAGCCCACACCAGCCTGTGGGGTGGGGAAGTGTTGACCGCCTGCTTCTGGCTCCCAGCTCTCGGGCCGGCTCTCTGATACCAGCAGCCCCAAGGCAGGGTGATGGCAGGAAGCGACGGACAACTCGACACTGATATTCTCACTGGCCTGGTCAAGGAATCATGGGGGCTGTCTGGAGCCCTGTGTGCGGTCAGGCAGGGAGAGCCCCCATTCCCAGGGGGAGCCCCCAGCCTGCATGGGGAGAGGCAGAACAGTGGTTTTAAGGCAGGGGTGAGGAACCTTTTTGGGGGTGGGGGCCACTGACTCACAAAATAAAATCAGTCGTGGGCCGCACAAAAATGAGAAGCAAACTAACCCCCCCCCCAAAAAAAAACCCAAACCTTCACTGACATGGCCCCCAACTGAGAAGCCCCCACATTCCCCTCACACACCAGAGCCTAGAGGGGCTCAGGCTAGTAGATTCTGTGAGACCTGCTAGGCCAAAAATGAGGGGTTCCATGTGTCAGAGGGGGCTGCTGGGAACCAGGCTGGGGGTGAGGGGTCTGGGCAATAGGGACTGAAGGAGTGGGCTGGGGGTGCGGGATCTGGGGGATGCTGGTGTGGGGTCCCCAATTCTGGGGGTGGGGAGCCCCGAGCCTCGGGGGCCGAATCCAGGCAAGCCCTCCCCACCCGGTTTTAAGGCCACCCCTGGCCAGAGTGAAGTGGCTTTCACAGCAGCAGATGGACGCACCCGCATGGGCTCCTCTGCCGGGCTGGACTCGGGGAGGAGAGGGAGCCTCACAGGGCGGCAATGGCTGTGGTACAAGACAAGATCAATGGCCTGGGCTGGTGTCAATCTCCCCTCCGGTCCTGCAGAAAGTGGCGGCGCCAGAGCCCAAAGCCGCTGGCCCCCTCCCGCTGCCTGGCCGTGCGCTCTCCAATCCGGTTTGGCAGCTGCTTACCGAGTATTTGACAGCGCCCCCGTGGCTGCGGCACCACATGCAGCATCCTCTGGGGAATCTGCTTAAAGAGTTAATGGCACCCCCCCTATTCGTACACTCCCCCCTTCTACAGGCTAATTACCAGCATTAGGAAGAAAAGGGGGGAGGGTGTGGAGACTGTGGGGAGGGTTAATTATTTCATTTAACACTTGGCAGGACCCAGCTTGCTTCCCACTGAGAAGCACCTGGAAGCAAAGAGAGTGGAAAACCTAGGACTGGGGTAGGGAGAAGTGAGTGTGGGCTGGGGAGGGGGGCCGAGCCCTGGAAAGTCAAGCTGGTGTGCATGCTGGGAGCAGCACGGGAGTGCTAATGAAGGCGTCTCCTAATTAACAGCCACGCCAGGGGGGCTCAGCAAGAGGCTGCTCCTGAGACCAGGGGAGTTTCCTGCTTGATGACTTCTCTGCTCATATGGTCACACTGAAGCCATGGGGCGGAGGGGAGGGGGTCTCGTCCCCTCGCAGGTCTTAGGCAGGAACACAAGGAGAGCTCAGCTTGTTTGCTGCCTGCCGGGTCGATCCAGGGCACGAGCAAGAAGGTGGCACCTTTGCTGGGCCAGCGGCACCGCTCAAGCACTGGCGGTTCCTGTGGAGGGGAGATACTAGTATCACAGCCAGAGCAGCTGCTTCCCCTCGCCCATTCTGATGGGAGACCGGGGGAGGCCCGGGGCTCTACGAGCCACAGAACTTGGCCCACACAAGCTGCAGCGCCACGGGGCTGCATCAGACTCTCCTTCCGCACCTTTTGAGAGCTCCAGGGAGTCTAAATTACAAAGTGGCCCCTTAAACCCGAGCCCCAGGTATGGGTGTGTGTGTGTGTGTGTGTGTGTGTGTGTGTGTGTGTGTGTGTGTGTGTGTGTGTGTGTGTGTGTGTGTGTGTGTGTGTGTGTGTGTGTGTGTGTGTGTGAGAGCCCCAGGTATGGGGTGTGTGTGTGTGTAGACCCTCAGTCCCAAAGACCCACCAAGCTCGGGTCACACAGGCCGCCAAGCAGCCATTGGATAGCGACCAAACTTTCCCATCACCCCCTCTGGCTCGTGGAGTTATTCAGACTCCATGAGCCCTGTGTGTCCTGGTGACCTTAAAGCCAAAGATGTGGCTGAAAAGCACCGAGAGGAGAGAGGCATTTTACCACCTGCCACTCCAAACTCAAGATGGGTCAGAACCAGAGCAGGTGTGATGTCCTCAAAACTAGGGATGTTAAAATGCAAGTAAGGGGGTAACCATGGAGCCGCTGACAATCTCAGCAGTTACATGCACCTACAGCATGAAGTGGCAGTCGGCTCCCCAGAAGCCGGTGTGCTCTGGAAGCCAGCTTTTAAGCCATCTCCCCCCGTGCACCGGCTCCCATCTGCCGGCCCCGCTTCTGGGGAGCTGGCTGCCACTGCTGCACTGCTACCTCTAATACAGAGGCAGCAGCTGGCTCCCCTCCCCGGGAGCCAGATTTTAAGCTGCCACCCCACGCTGCTGCCTCTGATTGTATGCAACTCTGAACTGGTTGACTTGTTTAAACAGTTATGCCTTTACATCCCTACTCAAAACTATGGACTAATTCTGACCCAGAGGCAGATGCTGCAGAGGAAGCCAGCACCCATCAGCCCTGATTGCATGGCCCCCCTGGTTTTCAAGGAGTATGGGAAGTCAGACCTGCACACCCCTTGGTGACCACGCTAAGATAGAGTCGTGGCACAGGGTATATAAAACATCAACGAGTTCACAGACATAGGTCCAGGGCTTCCACCCCAGAGGTGGTCCAGCCAGCCCGCGCACAGGAGGGGTCTGGAAAAAAAACTTCCGCAGCCACAAGTTTCAGCCCCCCAGTGCAAGTTCCCCTTCTGCTGCATCACGTCCTTTCCAGGGCCGGGAAGCCGCCAGCCACAGAGCACGTACGTGTTGCCGACGCACAGGGAGAAAGACCCCTTCTTGCCGACAGATGTTGCCGCACGCAAACAGCGCGGAGCTGACATCTGTTCCGCCGCAGATGCAGCAGAGAATTGGATTTTACGATTTTTTTTCAATGATTTAATTGGCAATTACTTAAATGTGGGGTTTACACAGGGAAACTGACACCCAGAAATAAGCGCGTCAGGCTGCAGCCTGAGAACAGTCCCAGAGAGGAAACGCCAAGCAAGTGGCACATGGCTCTGCCAATGGATTGCAGCCCTGTGCGGTGGCACCTCCCACTGGGTCAGCCCCGGGGAACCTGTCCACGCAGCAAGCCGTTACAGTGGGGAAGTGTCTCCGAGACAGGGGTCAATAGTCTTGCTGGGCCCCTGGCCAAATTGGAGGGGGCACTGTGTGCCCAAAACGGGCAGGAACTCAGGCAGAAGAGGTGGGGCTGGGGGCAGCCAGCCCTCAATGCTACCAGGAGCGCACTGCGATGCTCCCCCCACCCGCCAACCCTCAGAGCCACCCACAGCACGTCGCATGAGGTTCCAACGGTGTTTAAAGGGCCCAGGACTCCAGCCGCTGTCACTCCTGCAGTAGCGGTGGCAGCCAGAAGCCCCTTTTGAATCACCAGGCCCAGGGGCAACTGCCCTCTTTCTCCAGCCGCACCCCCCACCCCATGTCAGTGGGCCTGCCCCTGGAGCTAGCTGGTCTCCTTTCTCTCCTGGCCAAAGCTGGAGTTCAGCTAGACAGACAAAGTAGCTTCGCACAAAGCTCACGCTGAGGCCAACGTTGTGTCTGTATGGGCACAAACACAGGCCTGTGCTTTGGTTCGCTTTTGCAGACTAAGGGATCTTACCTTGTAGGACCCTCGCGGCCAGGATATTGACCTAGGAGTTCAGTTTTTCAAAAGCCTCCGCACAGCTACCGACTCCTAAGCCTAAGATAGAGATCCAGACTATTGCTTAGGTGGCCTTTCTATAGACGTCTTGGAACCATCCTTTGCCATTTCTCTCTTCTATAGGAAACGGACTTGATACCAGCACTTGGAATAAAGAATTAGCTCAGGAAAGGAGAAACAATAAAAGGACAAGGGGATAGTCAATAAATTTGACAGGTAGCAAAGTCATAGCTGCTACAAGGAAAGCTAAACCTCACATACAGCAGAGTTAGCCTGTGGGACTCACTGCCACAAGGTATAATGGAGACCAAGAGCTAGCAGCATTCAGAGAAAGCCTAGGACTTTACATGAGAATAGGCTGAGTTTTAAAATGTTTTATAGCCGCAGCTTTGAAAGGGTTACAAACAAACACTGTTCCCTGTAAGCTCAGTGCTTGGGTGGCCACCCAGGAGAGAGTCCAGTGCCACCCAGTTGATTAGCAGAGTGCCTACAGCCAGCTGCATGTGTTTCTACTGGTGGTGCACATCCACACATGCCTTGGTGCACATCATAAAATTTATTCTGCACATGAATGGAAAAATTAGAGGGAACACTGGTTACAAACCCTCCCTCCCCCCCTTATTTTTTTTAGCAAAAAGCTACCTCTAACTATGGTGGGTGAGGAAGAAATAGAATCTGGCCCCCCAAAATACCAGATCTGCCTTTCTGGCCAGAGTTTTTTCTTCTGAAGCATCTAGACAGAGGCTGTTGGACTGCAGAGATTCTTGATCTAACCCAATCCAGTGTTTCTATGGGAGAAGTCAAACCTATAAAAAGATCACATTATTTTCTATGTTCAAGGGGGTCAGGGGAGGGGGAGATTCCTACACAACTTCAGTCCTTTGCAAGGGGCTCCCACTGGATTTATCCCTATACAATACTCACCATTGTCAACCCCAAGCATTTTAAAAAAAAAAAGTCCGGCTCCGCCCTGCTTGCAAGCCATGAGACCGTAAAAGCTAATTATGGATGGGATCTCTCTATTTACTGATTCTGGGTCTGGGCCTTGTAAGAGCCACGTAGTCGCGCTTTTCTCTGCTATCACATGAGCTAGGAACTCACAGTCCTTTTCCCTGAGAGCTGAGAGTCCCGTGCGACTCCACACGTTGGAGCTTTGTAGGACAACACAGTAGGACCACAAGGGCTATCCGGCTTCCCTGCATGGCCTATCCCCCCTCCAACACACACACCGTAGCCGTTCTAGATTAGGAATTTGTGGCATCCTCTACAGCAGCCCAAGAAAAAAAGAAAAATCCCTTTTTCCTCGCCCCAGCGTGCTGCCCAGCATGAAAATGTAACATGCGGAATGCTCCACAGCTCACAAACAGCCATTCAGCTTCAGAGCTTCACCTTCTCCTGTGATGTAACAGCACCATCTGCTGATCTCTCAGGCTATGGCTACACTGCCCTTTTTTTTTGGCAAAAGATTTCGGGGAATCTTTCGATTCTTTTTGCGGAAGAGGTTTTGCCAATTCAAAGACCCACGTAGATGGGGCCATTTGTCAGAAAAAAACGCCTTTCACAAGATCCCTTATTCCTCAAAAATCGAAGTTTACAGGATCTTGCGAAAGGGTTTCCGACAAATGGCCCCGTCTGCACAGGGCTTTTTAGCGGCAAAACCCCTTCTGCAAAAAGAATCGGAAGATATGCAAATGAGAGCGCGATTTGCATATCCTCTTCTGCAAAAAAAAAAGGGGGGGGGGGAGGAGGCAGTGTAGCCATAGCCTCAGACACATGCTCCAGGCTTCCGGCTAGAAGGCTACGGGGACTGGTGTTGGGACAGAGATGTGACCACTTCCATGGCCATTGTGGGGGGTAGAGCTCCAACCCACCAGCTCCCAGAACACCTGCTCTCCTGCCCCTGGAGCTAAAGTGGCCTCTCTCTTAGCTGAGAGTGAATCTTCCAAGGATTTAGCCTGTTTCCGTTCACAGAGCCATCCAGCTTTGCCATCAGGGACTTACTCCAACAAATTTCCTCCTCCAGCTGGTCTGTGAGCAGTTCTGCTAACTAGCCACAGTCCATGCAGGCTGCCTGGATTTCTGGATGTTCCCCAAACAGGTGACTGTAGTGGCAGGTCTTTACCTAAGTACCCTTCCCAGCATGGTGCAGGACAGCAGCTGCTCAGACTCTACTTCCCTCAGTTGGCCGCCCGCCCTGCTGCACTAAGGGAGCATCTACACTTGAATTGCTGCAGCAGCACTGATACAACACTGCAGGTGTGCTTCAGTGTAGATTGGGGGGGGAGTCAACAGCATCCACAGGCTCCCCAGCAAGGTGTGGGGGGGGTGGCTCCGTGCACCTGGAAGAGGCGAGGCCTCAGGGGGAAGGGGCAGGGTGGGGGCAGCCAGCCATCCGCTCCAGTGGCGATATAAAGGGCCTGGGGCTCCAATCGCTGCCACAGTAGCAGCAACGGCCGCTGGGAACCCCAGGCCCCTTTGATGTGCCAGGGCCTGGGGTAACTGCCCCCCCCCCATGCCTTCCCCTGTCAGTGGGTCTGGCGTAGACACTCTCTCCTTCACTGCAGTGGAAGGGTGATGGGCAGCAGGATGGAACAGAGCAGGCTGCTAGCTCACTCCAGTTTCTGCAGCCAGGGTGAGGGAGCAACCCCTGCTGCTGCCCTGTCTCCAGGCTCACGGTCACGCCACTCGGGGGAGAGGTGGAGTGGGAGCAGGGCGGCAGAGGGGTGGGTGGGCCTGCGATGTGGAAGGCTGCCCCATTCCCTAGGCAATGGAGGGGGCTTGCCCTAGGCCCCAGGCCCCCCATAATTCATCAGCCTTGCTGCTGCCTGCCAGAACATCGCAAACGGCTGGAGTGGGATGTAGGGTTGCCAGATGGTTTCAACCAAAATACCGGACGCACTTGCCATGACATCACAATCTCCACGACATCTGATTTAGAAAATACCGGCCATTTCTATTTTCTCCATTCGTTTCCCGAACAGAAAGCTCAAATACTGGACTGTCTGGTTCAAAACCGGACCCTGGCAACCCTCGTGGGAGGCCACCCGCTGCTGAGGGAGGGATGGGAAACGAAGAAGGGGTCCCTGAGCCTTCAGAGGCAGGCAGGACAAACACATCAGGCCACGTACACTGGATGGAGAGCAAGGGAGGGGGCGGTCGGGAAACGCCCCTTTCCAAAATGATGCTGTAGTGCCCACAGCGCAGCCAACTCTTCCCAACCAGCCCAGAGGCCCAGGGGCTGAGCCCACCTCAAACTAGGTGCAGTGCAGGTGAGGGGAAAGAGGAGAGCAGGAAATTCCCACCAGCCAAGGCAGAGACGCCCAAACCTGGCAGCATCCCAAGGGCAGGAGTCCCTGCCAGCCTTGTCCAGCGCGGCGAGGAGAGGGCAGGATGTGCACCCACTCAGGGGCAGGCTTGCAGGTTGTTAGCTGGAGCCTGGCAAGGAGAAGACCCGGCCTGAGAGGGGAAAATGTCTGCCAGGCTGGCTCTTAGTAACACTCCCCAGCAGCTGAAGACTAGTGTGCGCTGTGCCCCCCAGGGTCGCACGCTTCACGAGGCAGGACTTCCATGAAGCCGTCACTGCTCCCACAGAGCCCTACCCTTCATTCAGACTGTCATGGCAGGCTGGCTGCGTTCAAAGGCCTGTCCTCCTCCCCTCACCCCAGAGCTCTGGTACCCCACCCCCGCCCCTCACTCTCTCCTTCTGCTCTCTCTGGAAATCAGGCAGCAGGGGACAACCCAGCAAACACAAACTTGGAGTCCCTGTCTCTGCTACTGACAGTACGTCATTTGGGTAAGTCCCTTCACCTCCGTTCCTCAGTTTCCCCAGCTGTCCAGCAAGGATTATCTTGCTACTAGAAGGCTTCATCTATCAATTTACACAGCAGCTTCTGCAGTTAGAGGATCACAAAGACTTTCCAGAGGGATCCCTGCAGAAGCAGCTCTTCCTACGCCCCCAAGAGCGTCACACACCCCAGCCAGGAGCTCTGGGGAAGGGAAGGAGAGGAGGGCTGGGCCCATGATGCAGTGAAGGGCCCAGACCTGCGGGAGCAGGCAAAGGGGCAGCTTGCAAAGCACCCCACACTAAGGAGCGTACATGGCGTCAAGGAGGGGAACAGCGCCCCAGCTAAGCACCTGGCACGCTGCAGGGCTTCTCATACGCTCAGGATTAAGGCTGTACCAGCCGCTAGTTGCCCACACAGGAATTCAGCCCCGGGCTCCCAGCCAAGAGGAGCGCGGTGCAGCCTTTCAAATGGAGCCGCTCCTGGCTGCTGGTTTTCGAGCCTTGTTGTTAACGGCTTCCCATAACCGGGACTCACCACAAGAGCCGGTGTGGGGCCGCCTCGTGGCAGTGCTCCGAGCCAGGAGTTACCCCGCTCACGGCCTTCAGGGAGGGAGAAAAGGGACACAAGAGATTCTTTCATCCAGAAATAACCCCTCCTAACCAGCTGCAGCCTCTCTGCTTGGCACAAGGATGCCAGCAACTTTTCAGACATCTGTGGGGGGGGGGCTCTGGCACCCTCATCCAAGCTGCTTTGGGGCTGGTGGGCAGGTACGGCCAAGGGGTGACTCTGGTGCTCTGACACAAGGCAGGAAAGACTCTAATGGCCTCCCCTACATGTGGGTAATGCAGTGGCATAGTGAGTTTAGGGGTAGGGGTCAAGGGTGGAAAGCTAGTAGCATTGAGTCCCAAAATAAGAGACATCACCTGCCTAGCAGTGGGAATGCTGGAGAGGACCTGGCCAGCTTCCAGGGGACAGAAGTTGAGGTTTACATTTGCCTGGGTGCGCACAACTTCAATGGGCACACGCGTGTGCGTGCACACAGAACGGTCAGGCACAGATTCGCTAGCATGTCCATGGCATGACCTCCCACCCCCTTCCCTGCTGCAGCAATGTTGCCTGGGTCCATGGAAGTGAGGGAGCAGTGGGAGAGCTGCAGAGAGGAAGATGGAAATAAACAGGCTGCCACGCAGAGGGTGGGGCTGCTCAGCTAGGAACACGCCCCTGGCATATTTGTTATTTGTTTGGTCTCCCTGGCGGCAGGACTTTCCGTTTCTAGGGACCCCGTTTGCCCTCTCCGCCAGCAGGGCTGCCTGCTCTGGCCTCTCCTGAGCTGCATTACCAGCTGGGCACAGCCCCCCAGGGGGCAGAGAGGAAATTCCCTAATTTTCCTGTCCTCCCCCACTTTCCACTGTCATCAAAAAGTCAAATAACTTTGGAGCCGCTCAGTCCTGGATTTCCGAGCTGGGGGCATGGCTGCTTGAGGGATGATGGCCAGAAGCGAGATGGAAGCAGCTCTCGGGATGACCAGAGTGCAAAAAACTCAGCAGGGATGGAGAAAGTGTGGAGCAGGGCATGGTGGAGGGCTTGAAATCGAGGCTTGAGCCCCTCAAGCAGACACTACCCAAAGAATTAAACAAGGCCTCCCTGCATGCACACACAGCCGCTGCGCAAATAGTTCTGCTCAAGAGATCAGTTCGTTCCTCCCTTTCCCGGACCCTCCTTCCCTGGAACACAGTCAGAGGCCAGGCCTCAGCCAGGCCACCTCTGAACAGGGCCAGGATCCCGCTAGGAGTACGGGAAAAGCACAGACGTGGTGCACCTGGAATTAGCTGCTCCGCTAGCACAAAACGCACTGGGCAAGTGGAGAAAAGTGCTGCCTTTTGTCTGGTGGGGAAGGCTCTGTCCAGCGTGATCACCTACCCGGATCACGCAGAGGCCCATGCATGATTCATGGAGCCCCAGCCAAGAACAGGCGAGCTAGTACCGGAACCCAGCCCCCTTTGCTCATCCCACAGCAGCACAATGAAAGCAGGAGGTAACCCTGCTATTGTGCTGCCAGCTGGGGGGTGCACTCTGTTGCCAGGGGCGTGAGTAAATAAAATATTAACCCCATTGTTTGGGGCACAGATCAGAATATCCCCTCCTCCCTCCGCCCCAGGTGTAATGGGATCGCACGCCACAGCGAGGGGCGGGAGCGAGCTGCCAGAGGGGGCTCGGAGTGAGTGAGTGCTGCCTGGGAGCTGTCAGGAGCACTTAGTGCTGCTGCTCACAGCACCCCCCATGAGATATGGCGGAGATGTTCCAATTTTCAAAATGAAAAATTCATGCTGAACCACGCTGTGCGAGCCTGCAATGGAGAAGGGCCATAACAAGCCGCAGCCAGCAGGGGGCATCCTTGCGCTTGGTTCTGTGCTTGTCCTAAGTGCACTGCCCGGGAGCAGCAGCTTTTAGAGAACAGCTTTAAGACACTGCCCATCTCCCAGCACCTGCCCACTAGGCCAGACTGCCCAGGTCCCCATGGTGACACACGCAGACCAGCAAGGTAATTCAGATCAGGCTTTCTCCCCGCTCGTGGGGTACTCCAAGCCAGGCTCTTGGCTCTGTTGTCCCCTTGCTACCTTATTGTGATTTACTGTCCGCTGATTATTTGCAAACTGCCCCTTTGCCCACTTCAATGGGGGCAGGGCTCTTCATGGTGTCATGGGCCCAGCCCCTCTCCTTCTCCTGTCCCAGATTCCCTGGGTCGCGTTCTGCTCTTTGAGGAAGAGCTGCTTCTGTAGGGATCCCTCTGGGGAGTTTTGGGGATTCTCTGGTGGAAACTGCTGGGTAAATTGAAGGATGAAACCTTCATGCACCCCCTCAGGGCAAGTCAAGATTATCCTCATTGTACAAATGGGGAAACTGAGGCACAGAGGTGCAGGGAGGAGGAAATTTAATGTTAATGAATGCAAAGTAATGAACATTGGACAAATAATCCCAACTACACATACCAAATGGTGGGAGCTAAATTAGCTGGGACACATCCAGAAAGATCTTGGCGTCATTGTGGATAGTTCTCTGAGAACATCCCCTCAGTGTGCAGAGGCAGTCAAAAGAGCAAACAATGTTGGAAATCATTAAGAAAGGAATAGATAAAACAGAAAATGTCATACGGCCTCTATATAAATCCATGGTATGCCTGCATCTTGAATACTGCATGCAGATGTGGTTGCCTCATCTCACAAAAGATATCTTAGCAGTGGAAAAGATTCAGAAAAGGGCAAAAAAATGATTAGGGATATGGAATGGCTTTCCATTTGAAGAGCGATTAATAAGACTGTCTGTTTTCCAAGCTAAAAAGTCCCAGCTAAGGTAGGAGATGATCAAGGTCTATAAAATCATGACTGGCATGCAGATAGTATATAAGGAAGTGCCATCTACTCCTTCCCATAACACAAGAGCTAGAGGTCACCAAATGAAATTAATAGGCAGCAGGTTTAAAACAAACCAAAGGCAGTTTTTCTTCACATGGTGCACAGCCAACCTGTGGAACTCCTTGCCAGAGGATATTGTGAGGGTCAAGACAAGAGCTAGATAAGCTCATGGAGGATAGGTCCATCAATGACTATTAGCCAGGATGGGTGGGAATGGTGTCCCTAGCCTCTGTTTGTCAGAAGCTGGGAATGGGTGAGGGGCAGGATCACTTGGTAATTCCCTGTTCTGTTCATTCCCTCTGGGGCACCTGGCATGGGACATTGTCAGAAGACAGGCTGTTGGGCGAAATGGTTTGGACGGACCCAGTATGGCTGTTCTGCGTTCATTAGGCGCAAGCAGTGGCTAAGGGCTCAGCTTCGCCAGGCAGCGTTTCATCCGCCAGCTATTACAAGGGAGCATGACATGGCACAAGTCGAGTGTGGACTAGAGCCACACCCATGAAGGCCAGGCGAGGGTCAGCCCGAGAGCAAGCGCTGATTCCATGGGTGCCGGGTGCCAAGGAGAAGGAAGGTGGCTGAATGGCTGGAGCACGTCAATATGGGGGAAGGAGGAGTGCAATGTACTGCCCCATCCCCCGTGTGGAGCCAATAATCCCTGAGGTGCAATTAGAAAAGACACCCACCCTCAGGCCACGGTGACCAGGGGCCTTGGCCATGTGAAGACCCCAGAGGAGGAGTGTAGCCATGGGTGCCCCCCCCCTTTATAATCCAGGCCCACCCTCAGCGCTCATGCCAGGGAGTGGGGTGGGGGCATAGGGGCTTGCAACCCCCCGATCCCTGACTCCTCAGCCGGAACACAGGAGCAGGGCCCCTGCTCCCCGGCCGGAGTACAGGGTAGGTGGAGTAGAGCAAGCCCTCTGCCCTGACCCCCTCTTGCCATAGTTCTAGTCCTTGGCCGAAGTGCTGGGTGGGGGGAGGAGATGCAGGTGGGAGTGCACTTTTCTTCAGGCCCCCTTCCCATTTTTCCAGGGCCCTGGTCAAGGTGGAGAGGGGAGAGGTGGCCCAAAGGCTCCTGCCCCCAACTCCCTTGTCATTATCCACCCACCCTAAATTTCTCCGCCTGCCTACACCACTGCTCCAGAGACACACAAACAGGGCTGACATGCTGCTTTCAGTAGGGGGCGGGGGCAGACACCCCCACACTTTGCATTTGCCTCGTCCTCTGCACCAGCCAGGAGATCCAGAGTGTGTGAATGTGGAGGGGCGGGCACCAGGCTGAGAAATGAACCGCCAGAGCCATGTCCCGAATTCCTTCCTCGCATACTCTCCATAGCTGCAGCCGCCAAACAAAGGCGCCGGCAGCTGTTCCCAGCCCGGCATCCGGGGATTCCCAGCGCCAGGGATCACAGGGGAGAGGCTCCCATCCAGCCGTCGGTCAGTTGCAACGCGCACCCTTCCCTTGCCCTCTGCGATGGGGCCAAGTGCACGCGGGGGGTTGTTTTAATGACAGGGATTCACAGTTTCAAGCCAACATCAGCCCACGTGACCATTGGTGAGAAGAGCCAAGCTGTTACGGATACAGCCAGGGAGGCCGGGCAATTTGGAAACGAGACAGGCAGGAAAAAGGACGGGGCCTTTGGGGATACTGGAAGGCGTCCAAATGACTCAGGTTCTGAATAAAGGTGTGGGGAGGGAGGCTCTATGGGAAAAGTGGCATGGTCAGAAACAGCCCTTGGCATCTCCACCTCTCCGCTTGCACTGGCAGAGTGGGAGGTAGATGGTGCCACTAAAAGGCCTTGTCTGCATGGGGAACTTATCCCGGTTGAAATGACAGGGGTGATTTTAAACAGACATCACTAAAACCACAGCAAACCCCACTGTGGAGACTCTGGTTTAAGAGAGGCTTGCAATTGGGGATTAGCTTAAATCGGCTAGGCCATGTGTGCACGACAGAGACGAGCGAGGCAGCTGCAGTCAATCTTCCAGGGTTCAAATTAGCGGGCCTGGTGAAGACACGCTAATTCGGACCGAGGGGGTGTTCCCCTTGACCCGGGTAGTCCTGCTCCTGCGAGGAGGAAGGGAAGTCGAAGGGAGAGTGTGCACTCCCTTCGACTTCCTGCAGGGTGGACAGCGCCAAAACGCGATTTAAGATACTTTGTCCTCTCGCTACTTTACTGTAGCTGGAGTCTGAGCCAAAACCTTTGCTTGGGGTATCCCTAGAGTGGGGGGGGGGGGGAGAGGGAAGCCTGCTCCCACTGGCTGGAATCCCTGCTACTCCTGTTGCAGCAGCACCCAGTGTGCCGTACGGTGTACTCCAGACAGTGCTGGGGGCGTGGAGGGAGGGAAGGAGGGCCCATAGTCCAGGCAGCACTCAGGGATGGCTGCCCTTGGCCCTGCCCCTTCCATCTGAGACCCATCCCTTCCAGGGGCATGGAACCAGTCCCCCACCTTGCCTGGGGTTCTGCACGGCGGTCCGCTCCCCTGCTCCCTTCATCCCAGCTGCCTGGCCTGAAACCAAGCACAGCCCCTCAGGCAATCAAGCAACACCACAAGGAAGGACAGACATGGGGCAGAGAGGGCTGGTGGCCCCTTTGGCCTGTTACGGTCATGGGAAGCCAGGGAAGGATGGAGTGATACCTGGAGCTAGGTGACAGCTCTGGATCTGCAGCGTTCCAATGGGGGAACACGGCTGTTCACGTCTGGCATTAGCCTGGCTCCGGAAGGTCATTGGTGGGCAGAAGGGCAAGAGCCAGATCCTCATGGGAGCGATCCAGGACACATCCAAGGGCAGGGTGTCTGTCCACCTGTGATCTAATGCCATTAGCGACCTCGGAGGTGCACGTATGCCCAAAGGCCCACCGGGGCCCACCTGGGAACGGGCCAACTAGCACCCACCTCCGGCAGGCTCCCTATTGCTCAAGCCCCTCCACAGTTTGATGCAGAAGCTTAAATGCAGGAGATGGGCGGGGGAGGAGAGGATCGGAGGTTGGTTTGATGGTGGATGGAGGAATGGATGATTCACCATCACTTACCCGCGAGAAGCCTCCTATGTTCTTTAGAAAGCAGGGGAAGAGGGGAGGGGGAGAGAAAGGAAAGAACAAACAGTTAGTACAGCAACACAGCCAGCCTCACAGCACCCTTCGCCTGCAGCCCCGCCTCCATCCGCCCCCCCATGGGATTCCAGATCAGCCTCTCACAGCAGCGCAAAGCTCGTTTCAGGGAGTGCGGGGGGGGGGGGGGGGGAAGAGCATTAGAGACTCCCTCCAAACAGGGTGGCAGGGGAGCAAAGAGAGGAACTCAGACTCCACAGGGGGCTGGGTAGAGGGAGCCAGTTCTAGGCTGGGAAGGATGGTCCCACTCCAGCCCCTCTGGGTCCCACTCCATTTCCCAGCCCAAACCTGGGCTGTGGGGCAACCCCTCCATTTGCGCTGGGCCCTGCTTTTGCTTCCCCCTCCCCGCAGGCATGCAAGTGTTTAAGGGGGTGTGGTAACCCATTCCCCACGCCCTGGTTCCACCACCCTGGGGGGCACCCCATTAGAGCTGGCAGCATGGCTTCAGTTTCTTTGGAATGGATCCTTCATTTCTAAGGAACGCCCAGATAGCACCGAGTAGCACAGAGTTAAAAGGGAGGGAGGAAACAGCGGATCCGATACCCCAATATTCAGTAGCCTCCAAGGCTGGGACAAAGAGCTTCCAGCTGGAACTCATATGAGTGAGGAAGAGAAGGGGTCAGAAGAGTGACTCCCTCAAAAAAAGCCCCCCACATCAATGGGACACACAAAGCTAGGCAGTGTTTATGGTACTAAACTGGGACTTGGAATCACAGCACTGGAAGGAACCTTGAGAAGTCATCAGGTCCAGTCCCCTGCCCTCACAACAGGGCCAAACACCATCCAGACATCCCTGACAGGTGTTCGTCTAACCTGCTCTTAAAAGTCTCCAATGAGGGAGATTCCACAGCCTCTCCAGGCAATTTATTCCCATCGTTAACCACCTTGACGGCGAGGAAGTTCTTCCTAATGTCCAACCTAAGCCTCCCTTGCTGCAGTTTAAGCCCATTGCTTTTTGTCCTGTCCCCAGAGGTTGAGGAGAATAATTATTCTCCCTCTGAAAACTTCTCTCATGTCCTCTCTGTCTTCTCTTTTCCAAACTAAACACATCCAGTTCTTTCAGTCTTCCCCCGTAGGTCCTGTTTTCTAGGCCCTGAATCATTTTTTTTGCTCTTCTCTAATTTGTCCACATCTTTCCTGCCACCTAGGAAACAGCCATTCTATTCCTTGGGTATTCTGCTGTGCTTCTGTTTCTCCTCCTGCCTTAGTCTCAGCTCAAGGAAGGAAGCATCTACTAGGTATCTGAATAGAACCTAGCACATGGGCCTGTGTGCTTAGCTGGGGCCAGTGTGCAGCACTGCCCTAAGAAATCTCAAACCCCAGGGGAAATGTGCAGAAAGCAAAGAACAGAACTAAAAATTGCATCCAATATTTGAAATGAGACACACGCCTGGAAGTGGTGCGGGGGGAGGGGGGGAGGCAAAGAAATAGCCTAGGACCCAGCTGAGAATACATGCTCAAGAAAACAGAATGGTGACACACTACTCAGACTTCCATATCTGCTCTGCACAAGAGTCTTGTCTGACTCATCGGGCTTCTAAGAATGACCACCACTGCGAGAAATCCCAGACCCCAGGTGCTGCTTGGCAAATATACACTAATACGGACCTTCTGAAGAGCCATTAACAACGCATGGCCGTGCCTGTTTAGATAAGATGCCTGAAGTGGTCCATAGGGAAGCCTTCAGTCTTGCGTTACAAGGAGAGTTAGATAACAATTGGCAGCAACCAGTGTTCCCTGTAAGCTGACCACCCAGGAGAGATTCAAATGCCAAAGCACCTACAGCTGGCAGCTTGTTTCTAATGGTGATGCACATCCACACATGCCTCAGTGCACATAAAATTTATTCTGCACATGGATGTAAAAAATTAGAGGGAACATTTATAGCAACCAATATGAAATGATCAATTTCACTTGTGAAAGAGTTGCTAAGCACACACTCCATCTATGAACTGGCTTTTTGAGCTTTTTTTGGGAGGTGGGGGCAAGTTTGTTTGTAATGATTACTGATTCTCCATTGCACAATAAGCATGAGCCACCTGGCCCCCTCTCTAAGTATTCCAAATGCGAGTTCTGACTGGATGCAGGTCACAGGCAGTTGGACAGGTAGGCAGAGAGTTCCTGCATCCATTAGCTGAGAATTCACTTTCTATTAAGATGCTGCAAATGATGGCTTCAAATTGCTGTGGCTGTGACTATCCTCGCCAATAAACTTGTTGGCTGGAAAGTTTGCAGAAAGCCAATTAGGGTTGCCAGATACTTTTGCAAAAAATCCTAAACATGGCAGGGGCAGGGGCGGGGAAGGAGGGGCGGAATTGGTTGAACAAAACAAAACAAAAAACCAGGGGACTAAACTTGTTGAGGGGGAAAAAAAAAAAAAAAAAAAGGTTGCTGTGCCTTTAAATTCCTATGCTCCCCATATCCCCGCCGGCCTTCCGTCCAGGAAAAAAAAACAGAAAATACCAGTCATTTTACATATTCGGTAATTTTTTTGTTTTTGTTTTTACACCCGACAGAAGATGCAATTGCCAGACTGGCAACCCTAAAGCCAATCCATGATTGGGCAGAGGGCATGAACACTACCAATGCAAATTAAATGAAGAGATCAACTGGATGACCTCACCCCTCCACCCCAAACTTCCTCCCAGCTCTAGTTAAGAGAGACTTCCCCCATCACATAAGGCCACATTATCAGTATCTTAATTCCCTCCTCAGGAAAAGAAAAACCCTCATGAAAACCAAAGCAGAACCAGACTGAGGACCACTGTGGCTTGACTGGGCAGGCCAAGTAGCATCAGATCCCACTGCACCCCAGTCTCTGCCTTCCTCTGGCAGCAAAAGTAACAAGTGATCAGGAGAACAGCAAGTGCTGTGAAGCTGGGTATAAAATAGCATGGCAGAGAATCCAAGAAGTGCTGAGCACCAGCTAAGCCCATTGCACACAAAGGGAATTGAGGATGTTCTGCACCGATGGGTATCAGGCACTTTAAAGAGAAAGCATCATTCTGTCCATGCACATTATGTGTAACCTCCCTCTCCCTCTCCCTCCCCACACGCACACGCACACCCCATTACCAACCCCGTGATTTTAGAGAGGGACTTGAAAGTTATGTCCCCTCTCAGTCTTCTCTTTTCTAGACTAAACAAACCCAATTCTTTCAGTCTTCCCTCATAGGTCATGTTGTCTAGACCTTTAATCATTCTTGTTGCTCTTTTCTGGACCCTCTCCAATTTGTCCACATGCTTCCTGAAATGTGGTGCCCAGAACTGGACGCAATACGCAATACTCCAGGTGAGGCCTAACCAGCGCAGAGGAGAGGGGAAGAATGGCTTCCCGTGTCTTGCTCACAACACTCCTGTTCATGCATCCCAGAATCATGTTTGCTTTTTTTGCAACAGGGTCACACTGGAAACCCATCTTTAAAATCATTTGGAGGAATATCGCCAGCTTCCAGCACAGACTTTACTCCCCTTAGCCCATATTCTCTGCTGCAGCAGTTGTTAAGGCCTAGGCCAACACACAGGGCCTGGCTTTCAGAGATGCCAGGCAGCCACTGGTTTTAACAAGTGTCCTGGATGTGCCACACCTTTGCAAGTGTGGTCCAACCGCTGTGCTTCTAAGCTCAAAAGGAGAATTACAGCAATCGCCCCGGGAGTTCCCCAGTTTGCTTTCTAAGCTCCCTCACTCAGCAACTTCCAGGAGTGGCTGGGATCGTTTCACAAGCTACAGGCCAGATTCCAGCATCCTAACTCATGTTGGGGAAGGGTCTTATGCCACCCTGAAGTCAACAGATGCCCTCACACAGCCGCGTGCTGGGACCATACCCCCCTACCAAGAACATGGTGTCCCAGGAGGGATGTGTGATTGCCACAGCTGCCAATTCTGCCTTGGGTCTGGAGAATCCAACTGGGCTCTGAGCCTTGAGTCGGCCACACCAGCCCGAAGGGATGTTGCACAGGGCATGTGGCTGCCTATTCTCCACGGCTGGCAGAACAGAATCCAAGGCATACTCCCGTAGCTGGGCGATTGCTCTGCGTACCACTGCTTATCCCCATATCCCCGACACACCCCCATGGTGCTTTGCCTCTGTGGGAGGCTATGCGCCAGCCACCAAAGAGTTAAGAGCAGAATAAAGTCCAGAAGATGTGATCCTCCTTGCGGACTCTTCTCCAGCCAGTCTCTGAAAGACTGCTGGCTGGGTGCTCAGTGTGACTGCACAGAGGGGCAATGGATTTCAGAGTCCCATCGGGAGAGCCCAGTGTGGATGAGAGGGAGAGGGCATGCAAAGATGGACCTTGCTGGGGGTCATGAACCAAGGGAAGAGCTAGCCTAGAAAGAAGGGGAAGCAGGGGAAGGAATTAGCCAGGAAACAAGTCGGCAGTAGGACTGCAGCCTCCCGGATGCTCTGGGAGCCATGCCAGTGGCTGCTCTGTGAGGCTAAAGAATCCAGCCGGCCAAGACTATTAGGGGAAAAACAAAGTGAGCACTGAGAGCTAGGGCTGGAGCTGGCTCCGTGCCAAGGAAGCAACGGGCAGCTACTCACCATGGGCAACCCAGAGCTGCCAGGAGGAGGGAGGCAACGAAAGTTTAAAATATCCCACAAGCAGCAAGGTTATTGCGGACTATAAAGCTACAGTCCTTTGGCCCAGACTGGTCAGTGAGTGAAAAACAGGTGTCAGATTAGTGAGCATCCCGGCCTTCCCTCCTCTGCCAGCCCCTCTCCAGATTAAATCGTGTCTCAATGGATTACGTCCCTATTTCCATCACCCATGCACCCCAAAACCACAGAGCAGCCCCCACGGGTCAGCAAACTGTGCCCCACGTTTGGAGGGGGCAACACCGTGGAGACCAGAGACAGCCTGCACAAGGTCCTCAACGTTCAACCTGAGGTAGCCTGGGCACAGTGCAGGATCCTCGAAGGGGAAGAACCCGTCTCTAAGCACGCGACTGGGGCAGCCAAGCGGAGCGTGGGATGCCAGCTCTCCAAGCGGCCTTGACTTTGTCAAAGAGGCCACCAAGGAAAGTGTAGGTTTTACCCAGTCCTGCCTCAGTACATCAGGCCTCTTTCAGCCCTGTAGTTCTATGATCCTCCCATTACCCCGGAGCAACTGGAGTGATGAGTATGGCAGGGGGCTTTGCCTGGAGGAGCACAAAAGAGAACAGAGCTGGCCCCTTTTGTCAAGAGCCAGGTGGCTTGGAGCTGGGGTATCGGGAGCTATGAACTGGCAGAGGGGCCTAGGTGCTCTGATACCACTGTGATGGGCAACCTCGTAGAAACCTCGCTCTGGTCTACATAGGACTTCTTTTAGAAATCACCTCCCCCCGCCCCCAGTTGAATTTATAAGCGGAGTGTCCACACTACCAAGCCCATTATTTCGAAATAACAGACTGCAGAATTCGAAAATCTGTACGCCTGCTTTTCATCAGGAGTAACGCTAATTCGGAAATAGTTATTTTGAAATAGCAGAAGTGTGAACATGCTATTTTGGAATAACTACTCTCCAGAGAGATTCAAAATAATTACTCCCCAGTGCTTCCGGGGGCTCTACGTCTGAGGTAGCGTGTCCACATTAACGGAGCCTGCCTCGGACTAATTTCGAGGCTTCCCCGTAGTGTGGGCATGCTAGTTTGATTTTGTTAAATCGGGAGTTAAGTCGAATTTACTATTTTTGAAATAGTTTCCTAGTGTAGGCATGGCCCTAGAGATACACATTGGATCTTGGGGAGGGGATATTCACTGGCGGATATCTGAGGAAGGGAGCCCAGACCTGCCCCCTCACTGGGCTGAGGGTCAGAATCAAGATCTGAGGAGCCTCTGTCAACAGGATTTGGGGTGGCCTTAAACAATCAGCCACATGGAACCATAAACTCTACACTGCCAGGCTGGCCCAGAACAGCCCGTTCACTGCATCCTCTATGGGAGAAAGGAGAGAAGAGGATACCTCCAGCCTACACAGTTCCTCCTTCCTCCTGAAATTCTTCAGGACCCCGAGGGCACTAATGCCATTAATATTTGCTCCCAGACTGGCACGGTCTCAGTGCCAGTAGCAAACACCCTCCACTTCCGAGACCATCCTCTCCTGCCTGTACCGAGTAGAATCTAAACCTGCCACATTCCCACACAACTGCCAGGCTCCTCCATTAAACCCTGCCCAAACTCTCTGCCTTGGGCCAACGGGTGCATGCCCCAAGACAATGGAATTTTGTTTAAAACATTTTCAGTGGGTGTATCAGAGTTTATCCAGGTCCTCGCACCATGGGGTCTTGATCCGTGGACCAGGGCTCCTACGCGGTACAGGAATACAAAACTACTATATATTAGAGAGAGAGAGAGAGAGAGAGAGAGAGAGAGAGAGAGAGAGAGAGAGATGTGTGTGTGTGTGGGTGTGGGTGGGTGGGTGAGAGAAAGAGAGACAGACAGAAACAGAAACAGAGACTCTGTTCAAGAACTCCTTCTAAAGGGGAAGAGCTAGGATCACCACATTTGGTACGCAGCTTCCTCTTATCATAACTTTAAAGCACGGTCAGGGTTTGGTTGTGTCAGGACAATGGGATGTGCCTGGAATCCGATTGTTTCAAATGGAAAGGGAGGACACTGATAGCAGAGATAGTTTATGCTCCAGAATGACCACAGAGGGGCAAGCAAGTGCCCCAGACCCAGGGTTCAATCTCTGGCTGTGCAGCACAGCCCTGGGCTAGCCCCAGGGAGCAGCCACCAGACCCCTTGCCCTGAGCCCCCCACACTCCCAACTCTCTGCCCTGACTCCTCCATCCCCCACATTCTGCCCTGAGCCCCCCACCCTCAACCCTGACTCCCGCTCTCCCCCTCCCACGCCCCCAGCCCCCTGCCCAGAAGGACCTGAGCAACACTGTGCAAATCTTCTAGTAATAAATAAAATAGCCGCTGGTGAAATGTGTCAGACGGACAGTCCTGGAGCCGGAAGGCCTCTGGCTGCCCACACAACCGCAGGGATGCCAGTTCTCACCATGCTTTGCGTCTTTCTTGAAGCCCCAAGCACTTGAGATGAAATGAGGATCTCAGGTGGCCTTGAAAAAGGGTTTCACACGTGGGGAGAAGAACTTGAACACGTGCCCTGAAAAGCCTCAAAAATAAAAGCCGGGAGGCAAAGAAAACCCCAAACTTTCTTTATAGTCAACAAGTCTCATAAAGCAAATCCCAGAGGTTTGGGGGTTTTTTCAGGGTGGGGGTGGGGGGGGGAAGGGAACTAACTCCTGATTGACCATCTGGGGCACTACTGGAACTGGCAGACTGAATGCCACCTACTCCTACCCCCAAACCTTGCCCCCTGCCCCCAGCTGTATCTAAAAGTGTTTAAAAGGCAACTGTAATATCACAGGCTGATGAAATGCACCTCGGTGGGACACAGAACTCCCTTTCCAAGAGCTCCCCGAGAGAGCGGCACCCAGTTGGCTTCATTTTCCTCTCGCCCCCCCAGCGAATCACTGAGAAAACGCACTTCAGCGCTTTAACAGCAGAAGCTAGAACTCCCCCGTGGAAACTGACCCCTGGGGAAACCCCCACTGAACACTCAGCGCTGTGCAGGGCTTGGCCACAGTGGGGAGAAGTGTCAACGTGACCCCAGGCCACGGATGCCTTAACACAGGAGAGAAGAAAGCTCCTGGGAAAGGAGCCCTGGGAGGGAAGGAGGAGCCGGGAGGTTGCGATTTCAAGGGCTCCGTGTCAGAGGCAGACGGTGGGCACAGCAAAGATGAAGAATCTGAAGTAGGGATGTAAAAATCCTGTTTAATTCATTAACCAGTTAAACCTGGTAACTGATTAACTGATTAAAGCGGGGAGATGGGTGGGGGGGGCGCTCCAGCCAGCTGGAGCAGGCCCCCTGCCTGCGGAGGGGCCCCATGGGGCTGGAGGGGGCCCCCTGCCTGCGGAGGGGCCCCGTGGGGCTGGAGCGGGCCCCCTGCCTGCGGAGGGGCCCCGTGGGGCAGGGGTAGCCTTCTGCCCACAGTGGACAGGCAGCTGCTCCAGCCCCTACAGGAACCAGTAAACCATTCACATCCCTAATGGGAAGGGCATTACTAGGGCCTACGCAGAGATGTTGCAGAGGGGAGAGAAGATGGAAATTCACCCCAGGTGCAGCACACTGTGTAAACTGGCTTCCTTTGCCCCCCACGTCTCTGGTGTAACCCAGCCTACCTGACCCTGTCAGCAAGACTCGGATTCCACAACAGCAGGCAAGCCGGTTGCCAGGCAACAGCAATTCTGTATCAGTCGGTTACATTCCCAGATGACTTTGCACATGCAGCATTTCGCCTCCGATGATCCCAAAGTTCTCCGGGATCTCAAGCGAGCTCAGCTCCGCCACATGGAGGAAAGCACATCCCTCCCCCTGCTGGGCTCGGAGACAGGGCTTTCCATTAGCAGACCACAGCGCGCTTTGCAAAGGCGTCACCATCCCCATTCCACAGATGGGGCAGGGAGGTCAAGTGACTTGCCCAAGGTCACCCACGGGGGCACTGCAGCAAGGAGCTTTCGAGTGACTTCCCCATGGCCACACAGACTCAGAACCCAGAAGCCCTACGCACGAGCCGCCAGTCAACTTGGCAGCCCTCCACAAAACCACCAGAGCTTGTGACTCTGTGGCTAGAACACCAGGGAGTGTTGCTACCACACCCCAGCTGGGATTTTAAAGAGTTATTGCCTGGGTGTTTGAATAGCTCCCAAGCGCACGCTTCCATGCCCTGGCCAGAGGGTTCGGAAGGCGGTGCCAACACATTCTCCAAGATGAAGGCCCCATCTCTTTGGCCAGTGCAATGCAGCCTCATAACTCTCCTTAGGAACAAAGATTCTGGAAGTGCCTTGTGTGAAACTCCCCCGAAAGCCACCTTTTCCCTGGGAAACCGGCGCGGGCAGCCTCAGGTATCTGGCAGGAGGAATGGACCCTAGGGTCCCGCTGGGGCTTTGTGCTTGGCAATAGACCATGGCTGCCTACCCAGCACCATGGCAACTGGAGCTTTCATATGCAGATAGCAAAGCCCGGTGCTCATTGGGCCCTGTAACAATAGCTCCCTTCTGAGAGCCTGGAGGAGAAAGGGAAGGGAGAAGCGGCAACAAAAAGAGATACAGGATGAACTTGCACAACCTCCAGAGCGCCAGCCCTCCCCCGAGCGAGGTGCCGTGTTTAGAGCAGCAGAGCTGAAGGGAGGAGCGTCCCGTGATCCCATATAAAATCCCACTCGTCTGCCTCCACCCCAGCGAAGCCCTCAGGTGTTAGATTGGCACATGGGGCAAGGTTCTTAATCTGGCCCTGGTTCTTGAGAAAAGGGGCTCCCTTTCTTACTCCCTGGAGGCCCGTTCCACCAAAGGGGCAGCTGCATTTCACTGGCACATAATTGCATGTGGCACCGGAAGGGCGAGCGATCATGGCTTCAGGCGCTGCCTTTGTGCAAGCGGGCAACTTGGAGAAGGTCTGAGGCAGACACGCAGCACAGCTATCCTCCTCAGCAGCAGGTCGGGCAGCAGCTGCGGTGCCCTGCGATACCGGCACTACTCACAGCTCACACCTCTAGGGAGAGGCTCTCCACGGGCCATCCTGACCCATACACAGAATATGCAACTGCAGGGGGCACCTGAAAATGTGGGTACTCGCTGGGTCTTAATGTCCATCCATCCCCTTTTTCCTATCCCTGCTCTGAGGCTCTACTTCCTCCAGAAAGGAGCTAGTGAACTTAGAAGTAAAAAATCCGGCCAGAATTTTTAGCTGAACTCTGAACCTGTGACAGAGCCGTTCGAGTGGTAATGAAGCCATTTAACAGGCATTTGCCAAGCCCAGGGATAGACGGTCAGTTTCTGAATTTACTGTTAGTCGACAGGCCCTTGGTTCAAAATGTGCTCTAAAATGATTGCATTGGTGCGTTGCTGAAGATTATAAAGTCACATCTCTGAAAACTGTCATTCCTCTCCACTGGGCTGCCCTCGGGGATGTAGCACCAGTTTAATAGTATTGCGTAGGGCCCCTAAACCCTAAGGACGGCCCTGCCCAGCACATCAAGCCATGGCCTGTCTCAGACGCAGCAACTGCAGCCTGGCGCAAGGACAGCAGCCTGCTGGTTTCCCAGAGCAGAAGCATTTGGGGCAAGAGCAGAGAGCATGGAACAATCCTGCACTGGAGCAAAAAAAGCATAAGAGACAGAGACTTTTAAGCCTAACTACAGCAAGCTCTTTGGGGCAGGGACTGCTGTGCGTCTACACAGCACCTAGCCCTGGGGAGCCCCAGATCCTGGTCTCTATGGCTCCGATCACCATAGTAACTCAGCAGCGTACAATCTTTCACAGGTTTATACTCACACAACTCTGGAGAGAAGTGCGAGCCTTGTTTTAGAGATGGGGAAACTGAGGCGCAGAACAGTGACTTGCCCAAGGTCAACAAACCTATGTAGAGAGGGAACTGAGCGGTGGCCTCTCAAGTTCTAGGCCAAAGCCATGTACCATCCTCCTCTAGCTACTGCTCCTCATCACCAGCTTATGAGCAGGGAAGAACCCTCTGATGGGGGCCCGAGCTTATGCAAATAACTCATGGGATGAAAAGGACAGGCAGCCTGGTGACCCTGTATTTGCAAATGGATTCATCTAGGACAGAGTTGCCAATACAGGACAGAACTCTGACCCCGATTTACCAGAAGCCACCTCAGATGCATGAAGGCTTCTGAGATGAACATGACACAGGTCGCTCTGATCTTCAGCTGCGGTCACCCCCACTTCACGGCTTGCGAGCCCCCCCTCTCTGCCCCATGTGCCTCAACACCACATTTCTGCATTCCCATATGCCGCAGCCTGGGGGTCACGGTGCTGCCAGCCCCCCGCCTCCTTCACAACGCTCAGGCGAATGACACCGATTTCCATGGGATTTCTCTTGTAAGCTTCATTTTTAGAACAAACCTGCAAATGAGGCAAATAGCCCGCGAGCCTGCACTAGCTTTCAACTCCAGCAAATTTAACTTGGCTTTGATTTTCTCTTTATCGCACTGTGGCTCAATAGAGACACTGCCATGATCAAGGCAGGGGGAGGGTGGATGAATTTTGTTTTAATCTATATTTTAAGAGAGAGGGAGAAGTGCTTCTGTTTCAAGGTCGATGTATTGACTTGGAGCAGTTTCTCCTGGACAGAGATGCATTATGGGGGGGGGGGGGGGGGGTCTTTCCACAGGACAGCAAGCCAAAGTTCAGAAAGGAGCCACAAAAATTATTAGAGGCCTGGAATGCCTGGCATGGGAGGAGTGATGAATAAAACTGGGAATTTTCAGCTTGCAATAGAGTTGGCTAAGAGGAGACACGAGAGGGGTCTATAAAATCACAACCAATGTGGAGAAAGTAGATAGGGGAATAAATAAATAAATAACTTTTCCTTAACACAAGAACTAAGGGTCGCCAAATGAAATGAACAAGGAACGGATTTAAGACAAGCCAAAGGACGTATTTTTTCCACACAATGCACAGTCAACCTGTGGTGCTCTTTGCTAGAGGATGTAATGAAGGCTATAAAAAGCTTAAGGGAGAGAGCTAGATAAATTCAGGAAGGTTAGGTCCATCAATGGCTATTAGCCAGGATGGGCAGGGAGGGTGTCCCTAGCCTCTGTCAAAAGCTGGGAATGAGCAACAGCAGAAGGATCACTTAATGATTCCCTGTTCTGTTCATTCCCCCTGGAGGCACTGGGCATTGGCCACCGCCCGAAGACAGGATATTAGGCTAGATGGACATTTGGTCTGCACCGTTATGGCCGTGCTTACGTTCTTAAGGTATGTGCTGTGCCTAAGGGGACATGGTCAGATGAATGATCTCAGTGCTAGCACAGAGGAGCTGCCATTGCCCCCAGGCAGACTCTCCGTACTCTCCCTGCACAAATTGCCAGGATTGGAACCCTACCAAGCCCCTGTAGATCTCAGTGCACCATACAGAGTTGGGCACATCTCAGCCCCATGTAGCGGGGGAAACTGAGGCACGGTGGACCAACATCTGATTTTCAAATGTGCCGAGCCACCATTACCTCTGCAGAAGACGCTTCTGAAAAATCAAGCCAGAAGTGACTTGACCAAGGTCAAGAAGCAGAGCCGGGCTTTGAACGCCTAGTATAAGCAGAGCTCCAGATCCCCAGGCACTGCACCCTGTTACCGTCCAACTGCACCCTGTTACAGTCCAAGCATGATCCAGAGCCTTGGGCACGCCATAGCCTATGCCAAGCACCCCTTATGCGTAAAAACAGGATCAAGTTGGTGGCCATGTAGGATTTCACACTCGTCGCTATGCTGAACGCCAAAGCACTTGAAATGTCTCCGCAACAGCAGGGTTTGACCCCAAATCCTCCCGCTGAAAAACCCACCGTAAGCCCCCCCCATTCAAACAAGAGGAGGCTAGTTAGCAGCCACAAAGTGTCTATGGCACAGAGCCCTTCTGAGCCCACGTAGAAAAGAGCATCAGGAACCAGACAGTTACCATTAGAGCTGCTCAACTCATTGACCCAACCAATCATTGACCTAACTGATTTTAACGTCTTTCCCATCCCAGGCTTTATCCAATCAGCTCCAATTCCCAAACTTATCTCTAGGCTCAGAAGGGTTAGAGTCTGACTTTTTATCAATAAATGTTGAGAAACATCCACTTCACCGTGCACACCCATGGCGACAATATTTCTATTGGTAATATAAAAATCACAGACGGGCCATGTCAGAAAAGTGATTGAGCAGATAGGGTTTGCTTTAAGGACAGGAACAGATCATGTCAATAGTGTATGTTTAAATGGTTATAAGTTTATTTTTTTAAGCTTATCCATTTTTTTAAGCTTATCCGCTGTCCATAAATAATCATTGTCTTATCTGCTCCTAGGTTCCCACGGTGGTGAGCATTTAAAAAAAAAATCGATACAGATTAAAAATGCTTAAAAAGAAATCAAATTTTAAAAAAATAAAATAAAATACAAATCTAATACTACCGGGCTTGTCTATCTCCAGGGTGCTGGCAAGCCTTGGTTAAGAGCCGTAAAGTGCTTCAAGAGGCTAGGAGAGAGATTCTGGAGAAGAATTGCATAAAGGCAGGCAGGCAGGTAGCCAGCCTGCTGCCCTTGGTGACTAAACCCGATGGGATCACTGCAACTTAATCCTAGCATCCAATGGCTTAGAAGATCAGCTAACTAGAAACTGAGCCTTCTCACCCTAGGTCAGGAGTTCAAATCCAGGCCAAGGCTGGGATCTTCGAAGGAGTCTAAGGGCTTGTCTTCACTTACCCAGAGGTCGATGCTCTGGAGATCGATCTTCCAGGATTTGATTTAGTGGGTCTAGTAAGAATGTGCTAAATTGACTGCTGATGGCACGCCCCCACCCTTGACCCCAGAACTCAATGGGGGAGCAAGGAGTAAGGCAAGTCAATGGGAGCATTTCTCCCATCAACCTCCCGCAGTGGGGCAGCCACAGAATTTGACTTAAGGCACATCCACTCCAGCTACGATATTTTCATCGCTGGAGAGACGTATCTTAAGTCAACTTTCTCTCCCAATGCAGACCCGGCATTAGAGAATAATAGCCGACATCCACTGAGAAGTTACCTCTCTTAGTGATAGAAATGTAGCCGTGTTAGTCTGGTGTAGCTGAAACAAAATACAGGACTATGTAGCACTTTACCTCTCTTAGGGTATGTCTACACTACCCCGCTAGTTCGAACTAGCGGGGTAATGTATGCATACCGAACTAGCTAATGAAGCCCGGGATTTGAATTTCCCGGGCTTCATTAGCATAAAGCCGGCTCCGCCATTTTTAAAAGCCGGCTAGTGCGAACCCCGTGCCGCGCGGCTACACGCGGCACGGACTAGATAGTTCGAACTACGTAGCCATTCCGATCTATCTGTACACCTTGTTCCACGAGGTGTACAGATAGATCGGAATAACTACGTAGTTCGAACTATCTAGCCCGTGCCGCGTGTAGCCGCGCGGCACGGGGTTCGCACTAGCCGGCTTTTAAAAATGGCGGAGCTGGCTTTATGCTAATGAAGCCCGGGAAATTCAAATCCCGGGCTTCATTAGCAAGTTCGGTATGCATATATTACCCCGCTAGTTCGAACTAGCGGGGTAGTGTAGACGTACCCCTTGACACCTTTGCAAATCCCAACTCACTGGTGACCTAGCTGTTGGGTGGGCCATGGCAGGCAAGCTATGGGTCGTGTTCTGGAGCAGAGTCCAGATTGCTGGAGACCATCCAGAACAGTTTCCTTGCTGGCCATCTCATCAGAGAGGTGAATACTACAGAGGTATTCCTCCCAGGGTCAGGCCTGGGACAAATGGGCTAGGAAAGCCAGTTTGGCCACTGTCAGGGCTGCGCTTACCTGGAGAGAGAGTTTCCAGAGCCACCAAACCAGCACTACAATTGAAACCGAAACATCCTCTCAATTCTCTTTGCAGTCAGCATTTAATGCACAAATGTTCTTAAGTCAAAGGCCTCCAGCTGCACTTCCTCTTGTAAATTCCCTACCAATTATGCACATTACACACTTTAAAACACTATATCAATTGGCATGTGATCAGCATTCAATAATTGTCATGGCATAGAAATCAACACTCCCCCTCCCCCTTGGGGAGGTGCAATTTAAAAATGTTAATTAATTGCTCTGGATTGGCATGGATGGTGCAGGCTAATGAGAAACCAGACTCCCTTCTGCAAGAGGAGGAGGAGGAGATAACATTTCTGCCCCTCCTCCTTGCCTCGCTGCTGTAAAGCAGCCACCACTGTGGCCAGAATTGAAACCAGACATGTAGGAAGTGTCTCGTTAGCAGTAATTGCTTTGCAAGGATTTGAGGTTTCCCCGCAGTACCGCTGCCGCCGCCACCAAACCCTTTTAAGAAGATGCTGGGGGCTGAGGAAAGGAAAGCGGGGGCAGAAGCTCTGTTAAACTAACATTTTCACTAAAGCCATGAAAAGTCTGCACAGGGCCCTGGTGAGAGGCAGAGGATCATAGCTCTGCCGGATTAGGTTGAAACAGCAACTCCAAGCCCCTCAGATGTCTGGATTTACAGTGAAATGACTCGTGAAACAGCCTAACAGCTGCCTCTCCTGTTCCTTCTACCAGTGAGAGGCTGGTTGTTATGTAACGAGACCCCTCCCATCATGTCCCCCTTTTAAAGGTTCCGGTAGGAACGGAGCATCCTTTTCATTAGGTCTCCAGTGTGAGCGCCACTGACTGGAAGTCAATAGCAAGGCAGCCATTCACTTGAGAGGGCCGGGAGCAGGGCCGGGCTGTGCAGTGATTTCAAGTCTCAGGGGTTGGTGGGAAAGCTCCATTAGTGGGGGTTCTCGGGAATGCCTTCCGGGCAGCTGTCATTTCAAAAGGAAAATGGCAAAGCATTGGGCTGGGTGGCACAGCTGGTTCCCCGCAGCGAAGGGGAAAATTACATTCTCCCTGGTTACGTGGGGACCGCCAGCTGGGATCACACTCCAGATCCATTTGCCCAGTACCCGGTCTCAGACAACAGCCAGTACCAGAAGCATCAGAGGCAGGTGCGAGTTCCCTGCAGTGGAAGATGGGAAGAAGCCTTCCCTCCCATTAGGTCTCACGCTGACCTCTCAGGGTATGTCCACGCAGAGCTAAAAAACCCAAATGTGGCCTGGGTCCGTGACTACAGCTCATGAGATTTGGGCTGTGGGACTGAAAAAATGCTGTGTATATGCTCCAGCCAGCGCTCTGGGTCTACACTGCAGTTTTTTGGCGGAAGAGGACATGCAAATGGGACGCTCATTTGCATATCTTCCTCCGATTCTTTTTGCTGAAGAGGTTTTGTTGCTAAAAAGCCCCATGTAGACGGCGCTATTTGTCGGGGAAAAAACCCTTTCTCGCAAGATCCCTTATTCCTCAAAAATCGAGGTTTACAGGATCTTGCAAAAAAAAAAGGTTTTTTTTCCCCGACAGATGGCCCCGTCTACACAGGGCTTTTTAGCAGCAAAACCTCTTCTGCAAAAAGAATCGGAAGAAGATATGCAAATGAGCACACCATTTGCATATCCTCTTTCGCAAAAAAACCACAGTGTAGACATAGCCTGAGAGGGCAGAAAGTCCCTTATGCCCAAACATCTACACAGTAATTTTTAGCCCCACAACCAAAGTCAGCTCACTGGGGCCATCTTTTAAACCCATGTAGACATACCTTGCTAGGTAGAACTTGGCTTATTTCCTGAAAAACAAAGGCTGCTGTCCCAAAATGTGTAACAACTAATAACACTGGATAGTCATGTTCTTCCTGTAAGTGTCTAATCACTCCACAAATCAAGCCAAGTCCTTGGCCTCAACAATTTCCTGTGTCAATGAGTTCCACAGACTGCGCACACACTGGGCCCATAAGGAAACCCTTACAGCTGTGTGGAATATATCACCCTTTAAATGTCATTAGCTGTCTCTTTGTTCTTTAACAAAGAAATGACTCTGTCCAAGCCATCCTGCTCCTTTCTCAGCTCCTACCCAGCTCCGGCTTTGAAGAAATCTTGAAACCGCAGTGGGAACAGAGCAGGCTGCTTGCTGACGGGTCTGACATCCAGCATGCTGAGACCACTGCCTTGCTGGTTTCCCTGAGCTCCCACATCTGTCTCCACATCTGGTCTCCTCTGAGCTTTGTGTTGTAAGCTCTTGGGGGCAGGGCCCATTTTCCGTTCTGGCACCTCATGCAGGGGAGCCTGGCTCCATGCACGGGACTCCTCCGACCTGAACACAGCCCAACAGCAACCAGCTGCCTGGCTCTAAACCTGGACCTGGGCGCACAGTGGCACGAGGCTGGGCTGCGGGTTTGCAAGCTTTTCAGGGGCAAGTGTTTCATCTCCACGAGGTGAAAGCAGTGGGAAGCAGGGCAGCCACATCGAGACCCTCGTGTGCTGCCCCCCTCGAAGCACTAGCTCCAGCTCCCCAGCATGCCCGGAGGGCTGGGAGGGAGGACAAGCAGCAGAAAATCAAAATCCAGACCCCTCTATCAGATTCAAAAAGAGCCAAACCCGCAGCACAGAGGGACATCTACCCAAAGTGCACGACAGCATCCCCCTCCAAGGGGCTCAGGTTTCCAAACCTAGCCCCAAAGGGATGGCGAGACGGACACACCCTGCGTTTCCCAGTACCCCTCACCCCATTCTCAAGCACCTGTCATCACTGCACCCAAACACTGGGGTCTTTTTGGAGTAAGAAACTATTGCAGCCTGACAATCCTTTCCTCTGAGTTCCTCCCGAGTCTGCCCTAACACAGACCCTGCTCTTTGGCAGACAGGCTAAGTGCAACCAGCTCCTTAAATAGCTACCGGGGAGAGGGAAAGAGTGAATCAATCGTGGAGGCAGGAGCAGCAGCATTATTTTTGGTGAAGCTAATACAATTAAGAGACTGAGTGGCTCTTATCCCTGGAGTCCCTTTCCCAACATTCCCTTCCGCACAGAGTATCTTTCACCCCTCCCGACTCCGCCAGAGCTCAGATCACAAAGACTCCGGGGCTAAGACAATAGCTGCTTATGTTCTAAAAGAGCCTGGCTTTCTGGGAAGATGGCCAGGCCTGGCAGCTTTCAGCAGCGGGGAATAAAAGGCACGTTTGTGCCGCACAGCCTCTCGGCCCCGGTGGGACGCCCTTGAAGAGCTGCTGAGCAGCAGCCTGCCAGGGCTCGGAAACGGAACTGCAGACAGATGCTCGGGGCTTAGCAAGAGGCGAACTCGAAGAGCCAGGCGGGGCTCAGAGGAGAGAGACTCTTGTTCGGAGAGGCGAGCCATGCCGGTGACAGCTAGCTCCCCAGGCGCAGGCAGATGTACAACTGTTCTCTCCAATGGATGCTGCAAACAAAGGGCCCCATCCTGCAACACTGTGCTGAGCCAGACGTCCACGGGAGTGGAGGGTGCCCGGGACCTGGCAGGATCAGAGCGACCGAGTATCTTGCGGAGGGGAAGGGAACACTTCCAAGTCACAAGTGCTAGGTGCATTTTCAAACGGGGCTCTGCAGTAGGGATCAAACCACAAGGAGCTGAACTAGAGAGATTCTCCCAAATTCATGCAGGAAAACAAACGACTTAGTCGACAGACAAGACACCGTACACCAGCAATGGGCAGCCTAGGCTAGTGAGTAGGCCACACGAATGGGGCTCCTCCGTGGGCTCCAGGATTGTCGGAACCAAGGCGCTTTGATTGGCTGCAGAGGAAGCGCACGGCTCTTCCAGTCAGTGTTGTGTGCAGTCAGCACGTACCTCCCTTCACGGGCCCTTGTGCCACTTGAGTAACACCAGTAGGAAAAAATCCCAACACGGACGGAAGCCAGCGGAATCGTTGGCAACAGTAAACAAAATGTCTCGTGGGCTACACACAGAACCACACTGCCCTTCACTCTTCCAGCCCTCTAGTCACTGGTTTACTTCGCCAGGAGGAGCTCAGCTTTGGAGTGAGACGTTCTCACTGGGGATGTTATTATGCGTTTATTAAAATAAACGTGTAAGCACTGAAAAATTCAGAGGTTACATGGTTATACGTGGGGGGAGCGGGCTTTTAAGGAACATAGGGAGTCCGCTTTTAAACCGGCTGTCCATGAGCATCAGCTCCTGCCTGTCCCCCACTGCTGCTGGGGTGGGGCGGGGGAGCTGAGTGAACCGTGTAAACGGTTACACTTTCACATCCTTAGTTCTCACCAGGCTTGACCCTGAGAGGTGCTGAGCACTAACAGCTCCCACTGGCTGTCACGGCAACGCAGGGGCTCTCCAAAACCCAGCCCCAGTGGGTAGTTGGGGTGGCGAAGGATTAGAGACTTGGCAAAACACAACTAACAGCAAAACGAAGCTCAACTCCAGCCTACAACTCACTGGCGGATGGTTGGAGAGCTACACTCCCACGCCTTGGCTTAGCATCGGAGCCAGGTGGGAAGTGCTACCACCAAGCATTTCCACCCTCAGCACTCGGTTCCGGCTCCACGACTGGGCAAGTGCTCTCTCCCTCCTTTCCCAGGCTAACTCGGGCCAGGAAGGTTTGGCATGGTGGGGTTTAGAGCCGAGCAGCTGTTGGGTCATACCTAGGAGTCCCAATAACACAGCCTGGACAGAGGGGTGACTAGGGTTCCCTCCCAGGCTAGGTCTAACTAGCAGGTTATTTCAAAATAATAACTCCCAAAATAACTATTTCGAAATAAGCTTATTCCTCTTCACAAGCAGGAGTTCTTTCAAAACAACTCCCCAGGGGAGACACGCCCTAAGTTTCCCCACCCCTGAGCGGAATGAATTTTGTTACATGCACAGAGAGGGTGTGCAGTCCCTAATGGATGAAGGAGGTAACCTAGTGACAGAGGATGTGGGGAAAGCTGAAGTACTCAATGCTTTCTTTGCCTCTGTATTCACGGACAAGGTCGGCTCCTGGACTTCTGTGCTAAGTGACGCAAGATGGGAAGAAGATGGACAGCCCTTGGTGGGTAAAGAACAGGTTAGGAACTATTTAGAAAAGCTAAACGTACACAAATCCATGGGTCCGGACTTAATGCACCCGAGCGTACTGAGGGAGTTGGCAAATGTCATTGAGGAGCCTTTGGCCATTATCTTTGAAAAGTCGTGGAGATCGGGAGAAATCCCGGATGATTGGAAAAAGGCAAATGTAGTGCCCATCTTCAAAAAAGGGAAGAAGGACGATCCAGGGAACTATAGGCCGGTCAGTCTTACCTCGGTTCCCGGAAAAATCATGGAAGGGATCCTAAAGGAATCTATTTTGAGACACTTGGATGAGAGGAAAGTGATCAGGAATAATCAGCATGGATTCACAAAGGGCAAGTCGTGCCTAACCAATCTGATTAGCTTCTATGATGAGGTAACTGGCTCGGTGGACATGGGAAAGTCAGTGGATGTTATATACCTTGACTTTAGCAAGGCTTTTGATACGGTCTCCCACAATATTCTTGCCAGCAAGTTAAGGGAATGTGGATTGGATAAACGGACGGTAAGATGGATAGAAAGATGGCTAGAAGGCCGGGCCCAGCGGGTAGTGATCAATGGCTCGATGTCAGGATGGCGGTCGGTTTCTAGTGGAGTGCCCCAAGGTTCGGTTCTAGGACCGGTTTTGTTCAATATCTTTATTAATGACCTGGATGAGGGGATAGATTGCACCCTCAGCAAGTTTGCAGATGACACCAAGCTGGGGGGAGAGGTAGATACGCTTAAGGGCAGAGATAGGATCCAGAGTGACTTAGACAAATTGGAGGATTGGGCCACTAGAAATCTCATGAGATTCAACAAAGACAAGTGTAGAGTCCTGCACTTGGGACAGAAGAATCCCAAGCATAGTTACAGGCTGGGGACCAACCAGTTAAGTTGTAGTTCTGCAGAAAAGGACCTGGGGGTTACAGTGGATGAGAAGCTAGATATGAGTCAACAGTGTGCCCTTGTAGCCAAGAAGGCTAATGGCATATTAGGATGCATTAAGAGGAGCATTGCCAGCAGATCCAGAGATGTCATTATTCCCCTTTATTCGGCTTTGGTGAGGCCACATCTGGAGTATTGTGTCCAGTTCTGGGCCCCCCACTACAAAAAGGATGCGGAAGCATTGGAGAGGGTCCAGCGGAGGGCAACCAAAATGATTAGGGGGCTGGAGCATATGACCTACGAGGAGAGCCTGAGGGACTTGGGTCTGTTTAGTCTGCAGAAGCGAAGAGTGAGGGGGGATTTGATAGCAGCCTTCAACTTCCTGAAGGGAGGTTCCAAAGAGGATGGAGAGAGGCTGTTCTCAGTAGTGACAGATGGCAGAACAAGGAGCAATGGTCTCAAGTTGTGGTGGGAGAGGTCCAGGTTGGATATTAGGAAAAACTATTTTACTAGGAGGGTAGTGAAGCATTGGAATGGGTTACCTAGGGAAGTAGTGGAGTCTCCATCCCTAGAGGTATTTAAGTCTCGGCTTGACAAAGCCCTGGCCGGGTTGATTTAGATGGGATTGGTCCTGCCTAGAGCGGGGGGCTGGACTTGACGACCTTCTGGGGTCTCTTCCAGTTCTATGATTCTATGATAAGGGGATGGTTGGATGAAATAACATGATCTTGGTAACTAATTGACCATTCATTATCAGTTGGAAATAGGTCAATGGAGGGATGATAGGAGTTGCTATAGGGAACTTTCTGGGTGTCTGGCTGGTGAGTCTTGTCCACATGCTCAGGGTTTAGCTGATCGCCATATTTGGGGTCAGGAAGGAATTTTCCTCCAGGGTAGATTGGCAGAGGCCCTGGAGGTTTTTCGCCTTCCTCTGTAGCATTGGGCACAGATCACAGCTGAAGGACTCTCTGCATGTTGGGTCCTTCAAAGTATTTGAAGGCTTCAATATCTTTGATATAGGTGAGAGGATTATTCTAAGAGGGGTGGTTGAGATTCTGTGGCCTGCACTGTGCAGGGGGTCAGACTAGATGATCATAATGGTCCCTTCTGACCTTAAAGTCTATGAATCTATGAATCTATGAACCTGTCTGGAGGGAGTGTGCGATACATCACCTCCGTTCAGGTGCACATAAAATTCAGGGGGGGGGGGGGCTGAGGGGTTCTGAGTGTAGGAGGGGGCTCAGGCTTGGGGCAGAGAGTTGGGGTGCAGTTGTGTGAGGCCTCCAACTGGGGGTGTAACATAGAACCCTAGAACTGGAAGGGACCTTGAGAGGTCATCAAGTCCAGTCCCCTGCCAAAGTGTTAGGGTGCATGGACTTTGTCTGGGGACATGGGGCAGAAGGTTAGCAGGGGTCTGGATTGCCCCAGATACAGCTAGTCTAGGATGCCTCAGCCACCCAGCCCACTCCAACCTCAGTGAAGGGGTGTGTCTGTGAAAGGGCTTCTCTGGCTGCAGCAGGGCACCTCCAGGGCTGGGCAGCAGCAGGTGAAAGTCAGGGGCTGGTGGGGTGGGGAGTGGGGGGCTGAGACCAGGCCTCACTTGCCTTCAGGCTGAGGGAGATGCTTGGTTCAGGCCGTCCCTTTCCCAGGCTGGAGGCTAGGCTGGAGATGGGGCAGCCGTCCTCCCCCTCCTTGCACGGGTGCCTTGAGCAACTGCACGGAGCTAGCTAGGCAGCCCTGCGATCGTGCAGCTTATAGGGACCTATGGGGGCGAGGACGATACCAGTCCTGGGGAACAGAAAGGTGCCATGGCCTGGGTGCATCCTAACTCAGAGGCCACCTTCTTTGGGACAGGAGTGTCCTCCCAATGACACCCACCCCTGTCTCTCCTCAGCACGGGCCAGGCCGTCCGCTTCCATCACACTCTGTACCCACCTCAGGGCAAACCCCAGCCACGGCAGCCCGGGGGCCAGTTCTGCTCTCACGCAGGCGAGAGTCAGGACTAGCCCAGCCAAAGTCCAGAATGTTAGACCAGTGTCGGGTCAGAATGAGGCCCTAGTTCTCAAGAGTGAAATTATCACCAGCAGCAGGTGCAGAGGCGGTGCCCAGGGGCACATGCGCTCCCACTACTGCTGCCCCAAAGGAACCTACAGCTTAATGAGCAACAAAGTTGGGATCCAAACCCAACCTGCCCTCCCCTGCTGAGGAGGCCAAGAATGGAAGGAGCGAGTGCTTGCCCCTCCCATCACACCTGGGAGCTCTGAGCAAACAGCACGGTGCTGGGCCTTCGTATGCCGCTGCTCGCAGCTCGCCTGCCCAGGAACGTTAGCCTGGTAGAAGCTCATGTGTGCACTGAAGTGATCCCAGTAGCATGGGTATTCCTCTGCAGGGACAAGAGAAGAGCCACTTTCTGTCTGGAACAAGAGTGCTCGTGGGGGCAGTCCTACTAGTGTAACTACCAGAAACAGCGAGTCATCCAGTGGCATCTTAGGGTACATCTAGACTACAGGCTTTTGTCAACAGAGGCTTTGTCGAAGATACGGTATGTCTAGACCAGGGCTTGACAAGCGGCGGTGAGCCCCGCATGCGCATGCGCTGATCACGTTGCGGCGCCACGCCGGGCTAAAATCTACTCGCCACAGGCGAGTAGATTGCCCTAATTGTTGAGCCCTGGTCTAGACTACATGGCTCCATCGATGGAGCCATGTAAACTAGTTTATCCGGCATAAGCAAAGAAGCGGGGATTTAAATAATCCCCGCTTCATTAAAATAAACATGGCCGCCGCACGGTGCCGACGATCAGCTGATCCGGCACAGCGCGGCAGTCCACACGCGGAAGCAAGCCACTTTGTCGACATGAGAGTGTAGACGCAGAGGACAGTGTAGATGCAATAACGCCTTCAGTCGACAGAACTCTGTCGACAAAAGGCGTTATTCCTCGTAGAATGAGGTTTACAGCCATCGACAAAACTGCCGAGTTCTGTCAACGTTATATCGACAGAACTCAGCACTAGTGTAGACGCAGGTATAGTTTTGTAGACAAAAGTCCACTTTTGTCGACAAAACCCTGTAGTCTAGACACACCCTTAAAGACTAAGATTATTTGGGCATCAGCTTTTGTGGCTAAAAGCCACTGCATCTGACAAAGTGGGTGTTACCCATGAAAGTGGATGCCTAAATAATCTCTTTGTCTTTAAGGTGCCACAGGAATCCTCGTTGTTTTTGTGGATACAGACTAACACGGCCACCCCTCCGACCAGTGTAACTACTAACATGTAACTAAACACCAATATAAGTTACCCTGGTGTGAAATGGCCAAAACCTTCCTGGGCTTTGCTAGCAAACTGCCCCTTGTATGAATGCCCCCTAGTGGCAAAGCTGCACTTTGTTCCGGGGGTAGTACAGCTACCTCTCCACAGTAGGGCTAAGGCCTGGTCTGCACTACAAAAGCTTGATCAGCATAGCTGGGGGTGGGGGTGGGGGAGAGGAACGAGACCCATACACTCCTAGCAGTCAGGTTTGGGACACAGGCAGCTGGGCCTAGTGGTTAATGAGACTCCACAGCAGCTCAGATCCAGGAGATTAGGACCTGAGGTCAGGGGCTGAGATTCAAGCTATGTCTACACTACTTTTTTTTTGGTGGAAGGGCAATGCAAATGAAGCACTGATTAGCATTTTCGCACGCTTCATTTGCATAGTCTCTTCTGATCTGTTTTGGCACAAGAGGTTTTTGCGCCAAAACATGCAGTGTGGACATTTCCGTGTTGCGCAAAAACCCCAAGATCCTTATGCCTCTCCCGGGTTTTTGCACAAAGCAGAAATGTCCACAATGCATGTTTTTGCGTAAAAACCTGTTGCGCAAAAATGGAACAGAAGAGAGTATGCCAATGAAGCACGCGAAAACGCTAATCAACGCTTCATTTGCATTGCCCGTCCGCAAAAAAAACCCCGTAATGTAGACATAGCCTCAGACACCAGGAATCAGGGCAAGTCAGAAATCCAGGAGGCTGGGACCAGGAGACGAGCAGACAGCACTGCCTGAACAGTTGAAAGCAGGATGCCGCCCAGCTGATGAAATCATTTCCTGTTCCCTTTCTTCTGACATAAGCAGGGAGAGGGGGCCAATCAAAAGTCTCATCTCTGAGCTAGGCTTCCAGGAGTCCTGATTCTATCTGAGGGCTGGCGCCTGGTCTCCTCCCAAGAGCCCTGCAAAGCCATGTTCAAGCCCCCGGGGTCACGAAACTAGCTGGATCGGCTTTGCTGACAAAGCCCCTGCAACATGCCAACAGAAAAGTGCTTCTGTCTGAAGGGGGAAGGTTGTTCCGAGAGGTGGTGCAGCCTTGCCATCAGAAGGCAGCCTTCTGTTTGCCTACACTGAATAGCCACGTCCACACAGCCAAAGATCAGACCTCTTCGCACCCCCATGCAAGCAGAAGGCGGTAGCATTGGTCTTTTCCCACACTGACAAGGGTTTCCATGTCTTCACTAGACCCTTACCATGGGTTAGTTGGATTGCCAATTACCCTGAGATAATTAAACACTTTTCTGGGCTAATGTTAGATGCTCCCTACGTCTTTGTCCTAACTTACAAATATTTACTCTTTGGGAACGCAGCCTGGGTCAACCTCACCTTGCCCCACTGGTTGTGTCCTCGCCAGAAATTTAACGTGCGCACCACGATTTTCTTCACTAACACAGCTGGGGCTCAGACATCAAACCCCTCCCTCAGGCAGGCCACAGCTGCGCCACCACGAGACATATGTCAGCGCGGGAGTGAAGTCGTCTTTCCTTTTACTAACATGAGGTGTCTGCAACGAAACCACACAGAACGGCCTCCCGCCTTCCGCCTCCAGCGACACGTGCAGTGGACACAGTACAGCAGTGAGCTGTGGAGATCCGCCTCCTATGCGCCACAGTCCTGGCTAATGCCGCCGTTTTACCCCCATTGGGCGGCTGTTTGGCCTCTCCTCCACATCTCAGCCCTTTTTCCTTCCAACCGGGGCTCGAGCCATTCCCTGCTCCCCACGCACCCACCCCTCCTCGCTGCCTGGGGCTGGAATACCTGACTCCACCGTGCCTTTAAAATATCCTTGTTTTACTGCTGCAGAACAAAATGCAAATCAATTAATCTAAAAACCAAACCTGCCTCCTGTTTTCCTTTCTTGGTGCGAGGCTTTAAAGTTGCTTTTCAACTGTCCTGAATAATTGACGTTAACATGAAAATTTAAAGTCTTTCAAGATTTCATTAAAATTCATTTGCTCTCCCTTTGGAGAATTGTCATTGCTCGAGTCCCACGTAGGGCCGGCTGCATGGCATTTAACTCCATTCTCCCTGGCTAAAGACAACTCCTTCCTAGCGTCTTGATGGGGATCCTGCAAGGACCTTCCCCAGCTATTCTGCATCTCTCCATGCACACCTTCATCAGCTACTCCAACTTGATTCCGTTCATACATCAGTGCGATCTTGTAACCCTCTGATTCCCCTTCAAATAATTCAAATCCTATTGATTCCCTTCAGGTGCCTCTTCTCCCTCCCCTGCCCCCAGCAATCCAGGGCCAACCTGCTGCAAGAGCATGGCAAAATAACAGACTCCGGAGCCAAGCTAGAGAGGTAACCAGCCCAACTCCTGCTTTACACCATTGGGTTTAGGTTCCCTCCATACCAAGCTAATTCTACAGGTTGAACCTCTCTGGTCCGGCAATATCCATGCTCCAGCATGATTTGAGTTACCCGGATGTCCTCTTATCATGGGTATGGCCGAGTTTCCCGCAGTCCCATAAAGTTTGTTTACAGCCCCCCGTCCTGGCTCTCAGTGTTCTCTGCTGTTATTTGGCTCTAACCCTACCCCTCAATGTCTTCTAAGAGCCCAGGAAGCAGCGGAGGTGCTGGTAATGCTGCTAGACAACATTGACCTCCCATGGTTCGGCAAATTCTCTTGCTTGACACCGGTTGGGTGTCCAGGGTGCCGGATTAGAGAGGTTCAACCTGTTGTCAGTGTTCATATAGCACCACTGGCATGCATGGCACTTCACAGCATATAAATAATAAAGGTCCTTAGAGGCTAGAAGGGATACAAAATTCATGCTCCGGGCAACCCCTAAATCAGTGGTCACCAACCAGTAGGTCGGGATCTACTGGTAATTCCTGGACAGGTGATGCTGACTGGTTTTGCCAGGAGGCTGTCAAGTGTTGGCATTTCAGCTGCCCCTCCTTCCACTGCCATGCTGATCCTGCCCCGCCTTGGAGCTGCCCCCCAAGAGCCTCCTGCTTGCTGTGCTGAGTTAGGGAGACACATAGGAAGGGGGGGTTAAGTCAGGGTGCCCCCCTCCCACTGCCTCTGTATCTCCCCAGAATGTGCAGTGGGGCCTTGGAGAAGGGGCAGGGAAGGAGGCAGTGGGGGGGAGGGGATTAGGATTTGCAATAGATATTGGATTGACTTAAATTCAAAAAGTGATCCTGTGTTTAAAAAGTTTGGAGTCCACTGCCCTCAGTGATAATGAACAGGAAGCACCCTTCCCTTGACACAGGTTATTTTATAGTTGCTTACTGGGTTTCTTGCCCCTTCCATTACAGCATCTGAGTTGGCCACTTTCAAACACGCACCGCACTCGCTGGGCCATTGGCTGATTGTAGACAGCAACTCCTACATCGCAGGAATTTCTGATCTAGATGAGATCTGAGGCCGCGAGGAATTATGAGAGCAGACAACCTGCTATTGGGTGTATGGAGAATGGAATGACTCACATGAAACACTGGGAAGGGAAGCCAGCTCTTGGCAAACCCGCTGTTTTCACAGAAAGAAGATAAGAGGTTTCATATCAGTTGGCTTTGTTTGCTCCAGCCATTAACCTCACGGAACATCTTTTTTATGAAGGGGAGCAGTTAATTCTAATTAGGATATGAATAAATAAATGAGAGGGGGATAAAAACAAGACAAATGGAAACATTTCTGTGAAATATTTAAAGATATTTGTACATTGTATTGGATTTGGCTTTTTTTTTAGACACATTCACCTCTGTTCACTTTCACTGTTTGCAAACTAAAATATGTTCAAGAGGTACTTGGAAAAAATATAGAAAAAAAGTGAAACCCTCTAGAAACAATGAAAACAGCAAGACCACAAAAGAGTTAAAGTTGATTTAAAAGAAAAATGAAAAGTGTGGTAGCTGTTAAATTAACCCCGATGGGAAAGTTGTATAGAACTTAACAGACATTTCAAACATTTTGAGCCATCCTAGATGTAAAAAATTCTTTCTGCTATAGCATTCTACAAGATAATTTTAAAACAATCAGCCTATGAAAGGATCTACATTTGAGTCACTGGGCCAGATTCTTCACTGGGGTAAATCAGTACAAGTTAGTGGCGTTAGGGCTATTTATACCAGCTAAGGAAATTGACCCTGTAGGTTTCACATAACTGCTATAGGATCCTATTGGTTTCACTCCTAGTAAATTCCATACGACTGTTCCAAATGTGTGAGAACATTGTTTAAGTTTGATGGTTAACCTCACTGTTCTTTTAACTCAAGGTGACACTGTTGGTAAAGGAAGGGAACAGCACTTTTGGAAAGACAACGGGTCCTACAAGCTGGACTAGACCCAATCGTTCAATTCTTCCTCGCACACTCAACTACCCCTCCTCCACTAAGAAGGCCGCTCTTCACTCTACAGGCACAGGCCTAGATCAGCAGAGGAGCCCCACCTCCCTGGGACAGGCAGAGACGCGAACCCATTCCTTCCGTCAGGAAGACCTCAGGGATGATGGTGGGGTCAGGGAGGAGAAAGTTAAGAGCCTGAGACTGGAGTCCCCAACAATTCCTCAGCCCAACTCCAAACCAGGAGAATCAAGGACATTTGCAAGCCCCCGCTCACTGGACTGTTTAATTTTGATGCTGCCCAAAGGCTCCCCGTCAGAATCAAATCCCTGCTGTAAAAGGCACTGCCCCGAAAGCTTTGTTGCCCCCTCAAGCACACAGTCCCACAAAAAACACAAGCAGAGCATTAATCCTGATAAGCGTCCGTTTCACCTTTGTGCTGAATTTCAGCACAGCAACCCGACTCCCTAAAATACATCCACCGCCTTCCATAAAGGCCAACAAGGTCCCGGAGAGCCTGCGCCCTGCTAGGGAACCTCACTCAACCTGCTTCCCCCCGCCAGTTGCTGTCTGGCACTAGACCAGCCGGCCAGGTCTGGGATGGGAGTGGGAAGCGTCGGAGGACTGACGACACTCAAGGTACATTTAAGGGCAAAGCATAACTCAAGAGACAGATGTTTGGATTCCACTCCACAATGCTAAGTGTCGCCCTGCAAAGCAGCATAAGCACAAACAGCCATTAATGCAAGAGGAAGCAACTGTGAAGCTAAGTGGTATTAAAGCCAAAGGATTTTTGAAAGGGTATGGGATGGGGGGAAATAGGAGCAGAGGAGGGGCCTTTAGCCTGTTGCCCAGGGAAAACCATGAACTGCCTGGGATTTGTTTATCCCGGAAAGCAGATCAGCTGGTCTGTAGCTCTTAGGTCTTTGCAGCCGGAAAAAAAAAATCAATCTAAGCACGAGGTAACTCTCGCTGGAACCCAGTTCAGAGCACAAGCTGGATGTAGACAAAATGACTGTTTTCTAGCCACAACCCTTGGGGAGGAGTATGGGGGGGGGGGGACACGACTGGGGGCAGTTTGCAGAGTTGCCAATGTGGTAACACAGGTTGAACCTCTGGCCCAGCAACATCCGCGACCCAGAGAGCCCCCGCAGCTGTGAGCCCAGTGGCGGCTGAGGGAGCCGGAGGCAAAGGCAGCAGCAGAGCACGGTGGCCATGGATTGACCCAGACAGCCTGGCCACTGAGGATGTGCAGCCCTGGCAGTTGGGGCCAGCAGAAGAGCCAGGTCAGCAGCCAGGAGGGGAGCCCAACCAGGTCTGCTAACAGACCCCAGGAGAGCCCTGAGTCCATCAGCAGAGGGGCCAGAGTGGACCTCCCTGGTCTGGCAAACTCCCTCGTTCAGAACTGGTCAGATCTCAAGGGTGAGGTCCAACCTGTCATTAAAAACTGGACACTCCAGCAGGAGCACCGGAACCTCTCCTTTCATCCCCAAGGAACTCAGACACCACACCCCAACCCACCACCAAACTACTGGGGAGGCCACTGACAGTCCAGAAAGTCTGGTCCAGGAGCGTGTGTACACACGCTTTTCCCAGGCTCTGTTAGGCCTCCCCTTGAGCTGCCTCTTCTGTGGCAGGAAGAGGCCATGCAGCTGCCCCTCATGCAAATCCCAAGAAAGGAAGATAAATCCCATTCTTACCTATTGGCGAAGAAACCCGAATCCACGGAGAGGCAGGCAGCACATGCAAGCGAAACAGAGCAAGAGGGCCTGGTTAGACTGGAGCTTGGACCATGCCCTTCCCTATCCACCCGCCCTGCAGGCCTGCGGCCATGCCTCTTTCTGGGCAGCTATTTAGCATGGGCTTGTTGACTAGAGTTAGAAACTTGAGGGCAGGTGGGATCTACAGGAAGGAGTCCAGGATGTCCAAATCACAGAGGGCCATGATGGATGAAAGGGACTAGCTAAGCCAGCAGGTTACTAGTTACCAGCACTGGCAGCGACCCCGGGCCCAACAACTCAAGCCAGGTTACCCAAGCAACGCCCACAGCAGAAGTACGCATTATTTCGCTGTGGCCGGCTTGCGTCTCAGCTAGGGATGTGAATGACTAGTCGACTAGCCAATAAGCAAATGCTTATCAGCAGGGCTTGACAAACGGCGGCAAAAGCCGCTCGCCAGCCCCACACTGCGCATGAGCAAGAGCCGCATTGCACATGCGCGTGCCGCCGGTAAACGGGGCGCCGGGCTGAAATCTACTCACCATGGGCGAGTAGATTCAATAGTTTGTTGAGCCCTGCTTATCAGACAATCGACAAGTTGCTTCCCTCCTGCCTTGCTGCCTCTATCAAAAGGAGGCAGCAACGGGGCGGGGGGGGGAGGGAGGAGGCGGTTTGAAGGGGATGCTTCAAAGCAAAAGTGCCGTGTGGAGCCAGGGGTCAGCTGGGGATTCCCCAGCTGATCCCAGGTTCCATGCAGTGCTGCTGCTTTGAAATGCTGCAGGGAGCACAGGGTCCTTGGGGGACTGCTTGAGTCCTGGACTGGCCCCGTGTTCCCCTATTGCTACACTTCAAAGGCAGAGGTGCCCTTATCGATTATTTGAGTCAAACTGCATTGACTATTCGATTGGCCAATTGATCTAAATTTAACATCCCTCGTCTCAGCGGCATCACCAAAGCTGTGCGGGCGAGGGTGGGGCCAGGGGAGGTCTCTGAACACAACCATGGAGACAGGAGTGGGAGAAGCCGGGCGGGCCCCAGTGGCAGCGGAGAGGAGGAAGTGATGAGAGATCAGAGGCGTTAAGGCAGGCAAGTAGCACAGGGCTGCAGAGCCAGCTCACCACTACACAGCGCTAGAAATTAGAGTCCCCCGGTAATGAGTCCTGTCACGGTCCTATTTCTTCCCCCCGCGCCTCCCTAAAAAGGAGATGTCTCAGAGGGAAGTGCCCATGTTAGGGTTGCCAGGTGTCCGGTTTTGAACCGGACAGTCCAGTATTTGAGCTTTCTGTTTGGAAAACAAATTGAGAAAATAGAAATGGCCGGTATTTTCTAAATCAGATGTAATATTGATTGTGATGTAATGTCAAGCGTGTCTGGTATTTTGGTTGCAACCATCTGGCAACCCTAGCCCACGTTACCCACGCTAAGCGCACGCATCCACTCACCTCCGGGAAACCCAAAGCCCCAACAGCAAATCGGCCAAACGAATTGCTCAATTGACCTGCCAAAGACCGTCCCTCCCTCCCTTCCTCCCCCTGCCACGCATGCATCAGGGAAAGGACACTGATCAAAGCCCCCATTAGACAACGCAAAGGGCTTGGATAAAAGCGATGGCAGAACCACGACCTCTGGAGACTCCAGTGCGAGGGAGATAAGCGTTATCAGCAACGCAGAGGACAGCACAGTCCCCGGTGGCCCGTAATGCTGCCGACAGCCTGCTCAGCGACTCCCGGAAGCCTAGCCTGATGAATGCCAGCAGAAGCCAAGCTGAGCGGCCCGGTGTAATCCCAGCGCTGGGCGCACATGATGCACTCCAGGAGTGGCCCAGTTTCCACTCACTTCCCTCCTCTCCCCTCCCCAGGTCCCCACTCTGCATGGGGAAAAATATCAAGTTGGCAGAGCAGCAAGTTAAAAGCATCAGTTTTTCATCTTTGCTGAGCCCAGCCCCAAGCAGGCAGCGAACCCCAGTGAAATGGGAGCTCAAGCCACGTGACTAATCCCCTCCCCCCGGGGCATGGAAGAATGGGGTGGTGCAGCTCGGATCAGGGTGATCTGGTTCTCTAGCTCACTGATCTCTCGGGTTCACGTATGAACCAGATTCATACAAATGTTAAGGAGGAATCAACTCTAGACTCCTACGTGTCCCTCCTCCCACCTCACTGCATGCGCCTTTGCTTCACGTGTGGGTCACTTTAGTAATACCAGTAGGAAAAAAGCTACATGGATGGAAAGCAGCTGAATCCAGCCTCCCTGCACACAGGCAACATTAAACAAAGTATCTTGCGGACTACACATAGAACCCTGATGGGCCACATTTGGCCCGTGGCCACAGGGTGCTCGCCATGGGGCTAGCCGACCTGAACACTGGGGTCCAGCACTCCAGACACAAGTCTTCCTGTGCGATGGATCGGTTACAAAAACTAAGAAAACCGCCCATTCTGCATACGGCCAAGATTTTCAAAAGACACCGTTGATTTTGGGGTCCTCGATTTTAGACACCCAAGTTGCATTCAGCACTTCCTGAAAAGGCAGAATGCCTCTGAAAGAGCACCCAAAATTCCCAGGGCGCGCGCGCGCGCGCGCACACACACACACACACACACACACACACACACACAGGCAACCTATCCTAGCAGCTTTCATCCCAGACTTTTCCAAGCACTGGGTCTAGGAGCCAACCCAGGGCCCCATCACGCCGCACACCACGGAGGACGGATGTGTACATGCCCAGGCAAGGGACAGAGTAATTCACTCCCAGCCTAGCAACATTTCTCATGATCATTTGTCTTTAAGCCTTGGACTCCTTAAGCCTGTCTGAATTGAAGCCTCCAGCCCAAAGGAGAAAGGGTCAAATCAGATCCACACAGGCGAAGGAGCGAGAGAAGCTCCCAGTTCACTCTCAGGCCTCAGTTCCCAGCACAGCTACTGATGTGCCCGGGTGGGAAGTGGGGCACAGGCCCTTTGATTGCTGCTGTCTGACATGGCCACATAGGGTCCCTTCCAGCCCTAGCTCGAGCTAAGCACAGGCATCATGAACCCGGGTGGCAGACCCACAGAGCCCTCCTGCACCCAGCAGCCACCCCAGGAAAACCCTGTTCTACCTATCGCAAGCAGCTTATGCTGTGCTCACTTCCCTGGGACCTTCTGCAGGGGGCATTCCTCCAGGGACAAAACACCAGGAACTGCTAGCTAGTCAGCAGAGCACCATTTGCAATCCGCCCCCCTTGCAGTGGGTCTGGAAACTAACCCTAGCCCCCACTACCACAGGTCTGTTTGCTAATGGCGTGCATTTAATATCCTAAGTGGGCTGCAATGATGCTCAAGGAGTAGGGATGAGACCACGCCTCCTTTAGATTGTGACTTAAAACTAACTAAATAAAATCACCTGACCAGCTCAGAGCAAGTTGGAGGAAAATGCCAGGCAGAGCCAGGCTGAACGAGTCTCACAAGATATGCCGTGACTCTCGAGCCTGCTCCCAGTTTTCCCCTGCTTAGCATAACAATGCGCGTTTTTTTACAAATAGGGAAACCGAGGCGCGGAAGGACAAAGGGACTCGCCCTCAGCTATCCAGTGAATGAGCGGCAGAACTGGGAACTGAACCCTCCAGTCATCCAACTCACAACTCTCTCCTCCCCAGGAGGAAGCCAGCATCGGGGACTTTGGGGGCAGGTGGGAAGAGAAATACACACTCTCCTCATTGCAATTAGAGCCAGAGATGAAACCTCTCCCTCAGGTTCAGCTGCCTATCCTGGCCTGTTCCCGAGGGAGGAATTCTTTCCCCTGCTTCTCCAATCTCTCTCTCTCTTTCACTCTCTCTCTTTCACACACACACACATATTAGTGCAGCAGCAATGCTGTGCAGCTGCCACATCCCCCCCAGAGGCAGCTGCATTTACACAGGGAGCAGCGGGGGTCCCGCAGGAAACATGTCACCGTGTCCTATTCCTGAAGCTGACTGCAGACCAAATCCCTTCAGCTCCTCCCCTCTCACCTCTCCAGTTTCCCTTCCCTGAGACAGGATGTGCTGGTACAAACCACTCCCTGGGGAACCGGGAGGTCTGGGTCCCTACACAGACAGGGCAACAGAGCATCAATAGACACCCCTGTGTTGAATCAAGGAGCCACACCAGACGGCCCAGCTGTTTCCCCTCACGGCTCTGATCCTTTCCAGATGTGGAGCGGGGGAGCCAGGGACGGGTTTAGCCTCAGTGCGAGGGCCTGTGCGGCAAACAGGTGCTTGCCTGAGCATAAACCACAGGGAGAACTCCCTGCTTAGACCAGGCTGGGCAGCCACCCCCAAAGAGCCTTCCTGGAAGTCATGGATCAGAGCGTTTGCGCCTCCCTCTCTCCGGAGAGCTTGCAGAGAAATAACTTACCACGGGAACAGCCAGATGCTTATTCCTGGCTGACTCCTCTCCTCCCAGTGGTCTGTTTCTCTTGGGGCTCTGCCAGCTAGGAAGTAGCTGTTCTGTTCTCAAAGAGCCAGGAATTACCCCCCCCCGAGAAACCGCTCTGGCTTTCCCCAAGCTCCTTTAGAGGCATCCGCTCCGACACCAGCACCGGGGCACATAGGAGAAGTGGGGAGAAAGGGGGCGGATTTCAGGGAAAGGGATGAGAGGGCTGGAAGAGAAGCAGCAGAGCTACCGAGCGCCCCCACCCCCAATCTGCACAAGTCAGATCTGGGCACTTGGTTTTCAACCCTCTGGTTCAAACACACAAAGCCAGGAGTGCAACTGGGCTGGAGGGGAGCAAGGGACAGGGGGCATCCCAAGGTGGAAAGGCAGATTGGGAAGCACAGCGTAACAGGCACACATGGATAAATGCACTCCAGGGCCAAAGGAGAATCTGTGCAAGACACCTCCCCGCTCCCAAAATGGGAGGCTGTTTTAGAGAGGGGGCTGGAATTTCCCCAGAAGCCCAGTGACCGGAGGGAGGGCATGAGGAGGCCCTGCGGAGAAGCGGCAACACCCAGTTGCTGCCCAAGGTTGCCACGGCTGCTGCTGCAGCACTTTGTATATTGAGCAACAACCTTTGAAGTCATGTGGGAGGAATGCGCCATGTTCCGGTGGGGTGTGTGTGTGCGTGTTTTCACTCCTGCCAGACATTTCTCCTCACCTGTGACCTAGGCTGTGAGCATCCACTCCCCCCACCTATGGCTGCCATGCCTGCCTCCGGGTGAGCCCAGACAAACAGGTATGGGGGGTATGTGGCTCTGCAGTCCCAGAAGGGGTGGGGCTTGGGGCAGAAGGAGCGGGGGCGGGGCAGCAAGCCCTCAGTGCCACCCAGACCCCCCCGACTCCTCCCAGACATCTCTCCTCCCCCCAGTGCCATCCAGAGTACCCCGCCAGGGCTTAGAAGCACACAGGGTGGTGCTCCAGCGGTGATTTCAGGGCATATGGTGCTGCTACTTTAATAGTTAGGTGCTGCACATGCATAACAATGGAGTTGGGCTGCCAGATCCCAGTTTTTCGCTGGAATGCTCAATGGAAAAGGGAGCCTGGTGGCTCCAGTAAGCATTGCCGGCCGGGCCATTAAATGTCAGATGCACGGCAGAGGCCCGGGGCTGAGGCAAGTTCCATTTCTGCCCTGACTCCACGTACGTCCCAGAAGCAGCTCCCAGGTACTTGCAGCCCCTATGTACAGCATGGCTCCATGCATGGCCCCCAGTCTGAGGGCCGGCTTTGCAGCTCCCATTGGCCAGGAACCACAACCAATGGGAACCGCAGGGATGATGCCTGTGGGTGCAAGGGCATCACGTGGAGCCTCCGTGGCCATTTCCTGGAAGCCGCAGTAAGTGCCCCCAGGACCTGGTCCCCTCCACCTCCCTGCCCCAGCCTGGAGTCTGCTCTGACACCCAAATTCCCTCCTGGAGCCCACACATCAAACCCAATCTTCCTTCTGTATCCCAAACCTCTCCTCCCCCACCCTATCCCAGAGTAGGGTCGCCAGGTGTCTAGTATTGTTCTAGACAGTCCAGTTTTTGTGCCCTCTGTCCAGTAAAAAAATTCAGAAAATACCAGACACATACAATGTCCGGTATTTTCTGTTTTTCTGGCTGGGCGCCGGACGGAAGCCTGGCGGGGGCGGCGGTAGGGGGGGAGCGGCTGGGAGTCGCTCCCCCCGCCCGGCTTCTGCATGCAACCAGAGGGAGTCCCAGGTTGGGAGGTGGGGCCACGATCAGCGCTGGGAGCCTCTGGTTGCGTGCAGAAGCCGGGCGGGGGCGGGGGGAGTGTCTGGGAGGCAGGGCGCAATTGGCGCTGGACCCTCAGCTGATTGTGTCTGAGGAGGAGTGACGCCTTGGGGAGGAGGAGAAGCCGTGTCCCTGCTCCTGCGCGCTGGTCAAGCACGTTGTGGCGCCGTGGTCCTGGAGAGACGCCCGCAGGTGCTTTGTGGTTGCGTTTAGGCGCCTTCCATGGGCTCTCAGCCAAAACTGACTGGGGTGGAATATCTGCTTCTTCCCACTGGGACACCCAAAGACCTGCTATGGGGGAGTCACCTTCCTACCCATGGTCGTCCCCCCACTGCCCGCCCTGCCATTGTGTTGCCCCGGGGTCTGCCTCTCTCTGCTTTGGGTAGCAGGTGGCTGCTTTGCAGAGCAGGCTCTGCTGCCTTCCCCTTGGTCTCCCAAAAAATACCAAACACATGGGCTAAATACACATCCTGTGTGGCTACTACCAAGAGCCACCAAGCTGGGAACAATCTGGCAACCCGATCCCAGAACCCGCATCCCCAGCTGGAGCCCTTAGCCCCTCGAACCCCAACTGCCTGCGCCAACCCAGAGCTCTATCCAGTAGCCTGAACCCTGCATTTCAGGCCTCTGTTTACACAAGCCTCTGTCCTGCATTGCCAACGACCCACTCAAAAGAGTTAAGTGGCGGCCATCTTCCAAAATGGCCCCCAGGCCTCAATGGTCATTTAGTTTTTCACCGTCTCTGGTCAGGACACCAGCAGACAGACACTTTCCTCCAGTCAGGATTGAAGCCAGTCTGAGAAGGGGAGACACACACATCCTGGAAGGAACGGTGCGGTCTGGGAAACGGATCAACTCCTCTCCCAACTGGGATTTCCTTGTTGGACCTTGCATTAGAGCAGTGTTGGGGGCAGGAGAGGCCTTCTTAATTAACCAAGGGATGTGGAAAGAGATCTCCTGAAGCCCACACCCCCAGCCTGGTTAAAGCGAGGGAGGGGCGGGCCTCAGGGAAGGGCAGGGGTGTTTCAGTTTTGTGCCCTACAAGTGGAGAGCTTCCTACTTCATTCTGACCTGTTCCAGGTGTAATCAAGGCTCCTAAACTGAGCCAGATGCCAGTTCCCAGCCCTGCTCCCTGTGGGATTAAAAGGTGCAAGTCATAATGGGCGATAGAAATGTCAGCCATACATTTACTGCAGCGAGGGGACACTCTTCTGAGACCATTTCCCTGCAAATTCCAGTTCCTCCCAGCTCTGTACACACAGTCCCCACCATCAGGCGGTGACATTTTCCACGTTCATAGAGGGGTTCATGATACTGCCAGATCGGAGACACTGAAGCAGGGCTGAGCTGAAGGGAATCTCCTAGCAAAACATACAAGCCCTCACATTCCAACAGTCTGCACTAGGGATGTTAAATATCGGTTAATTGAATAGTCGAGTAACCTCATGCATTGGTATAGATTACTCAACACTTCTATAGTCCCCAGGGGCAAGGCTGGCAGCCAGTGCAATCTGGCCCCACTCCCGAGGCGCCCTGCCATTCCACCCTGCTGCCAGGCGGGAGCTGGTCCGTGAGGGGGTAGGTCCCAGACCCAGCTCCCCTTGTGGACCAACTGCCTATTGCCTCTTAAATGCTGAGCCGCAGCAGAGGTTTGGGTTGTCGGATACGTTCACACAAAAAATCCCGAACATGACGGAGGGAAAAAACTTGTTGAGCAAAAAAAAAAAAAAAAGACAAAAGTTGTTGAACAAAACACGTCAGAAAAAAACATTTTACAGGTCCGGTATTTTCTGGAGTTTTTTTACTGGACAGGGGCCACAAATAATGGACTGTGCAGGTGAAAACCAGACACCTGGCAACCCTAGTGGAGGTAGGTCCTGGACCCATTGCAAGCTAGGACTGAGAGAGGCTACTGGCCATCCTGCTAAAAAATTGACTGGCCGTGGGGAAAGGGGTGTGCGTAGTCTATAGCACTGACCTATAATCTTTTGGTTATCGGTTAATTGACTACACTATTACATCCCTAGCCTGCACCTCTTCTAGATGAGTGAGCCAGTTCCGCTTATGAAGCTCACTCACCCAGCCCCCGCATCATCCTACTGATTAGCAGACCCCGTGGATGCAAAATGCCACTTCACAGCCGTGCATCTGGAGAGGGACACAACAGAGGACCAGGGAAAGGGAATAGAAAACCAGAGTGGAGGAGAAGCTATTACAGCAAGTGCTTCCTGCAGGAGATCCTTTACAAGGACTAGTCCACACCAAGTCCCACGGAGCAGGAGTACTAGTTATGTAGTGTGGTAGAGCTTCGGAGTCTATTATGAACCAAGACCCCCATGGTGCTACATGCTGTACAAACACAGAACAAAGATGGCCTCTGTCCCAGAGACTTTGAATCCATGCATAATCTACAGATTAATTGTATTTAAAAGTTCTGTTCATTGCTTACACCCTTCGCCCTGATCTTTTAGGTGCCACCTGTCATCTCAGATTGTAAGTATTTCAGGCCAGGAACTTTGTTGTCATGTGTATGTTCTCCTCTCCCTAGCACAACGGATATCGCTTCTTACTGGGCCTCTGGGCGCTACTGAAGTGTGATTATAAACCATTTCTCCTCCCCACATTATGGGTAGGCCCGGCGGCATGAGCGGTTTGCTCACAGGGCCACGGGCAGAGCCAGGAATGGAAGCAGGAGTCCAGACGCCCCCACTGTAACCAGCAGACCAAGCTGCCAACCTCCCCTAAAGTCTTTTGCTCTTAAAGAAAAGAAAAGAAGGAGAAGGCAAATGGAAGCACCCGGTTTCCATCCAAGCCAGGACAAAAGCTGAAGAAAGGACAAAGTGGCAAAGCCCAGCCGCCCCCGAGTCCAGCGAGCAGGCCGGTGCCGGGTTGCAGACGTGCTCTTTGTGAGGGGGGTGAAGGCCCCGTGCCCCCCTGACCTTCCAAGCCACACGAAAGCTGCCTGGCCTTATTTTCTCCAGGGAAAAACGGGCTGCTCAGGAGAGTCTCACTGTGTGCACATCTGCTGAGTCCAGCAGCGCCCGCCCCAGCCCGCCCACGAGGGAGCCAGACAGCCCAGGACGTCTCTCCTCGCCCTTAAAGCCAAGGCTCAGGGAAAGGGAGACCAGCATCCCGATGACCGGATGTTTCCCATGCCGCGCTCAGCCCGGTATCCACAGCAGCCTTTGTACACACAGGGCTTTGTTGCAGCTTACAGGCCTCTCGGCAGGGCTGCCCTCCAGCAGGGGAAGAGACGGGTCTCTTGGCTCTGATAGGAACGGTATGCGGCTCTGGGAACAATGCGCTCGGGACCTGGCATCCTTCCACAGCTGGCTGCAGGGCGGCCGAATTCTCAACCCCCCCAACATTCCAAATGGATTTTCATCCTACACCCCCCTCCGCCCCCACAGGCTTCCCTATGAGACAAGCGGCTGCTTCTTTGGCCCCAAAGAAAGGGACTGCCAAACGCTCACTTTCCCATCCCCCATCCCCAATCTACCATCGATCTGAGAGCGAGAGTTTGTCTGGGAGCGAGCGAGCCTGTGGGTCCGCCCGCGCAGGGAGCCCTCCTCTATGGGAAGAGCTAGGACCAAATTCGGAAGGCAGCTCCCTCTGACTACGTAAAGAAAGGTCCAGGTTTGGCTGTGCAGGGGGTGGGACTGAAGCTTCCACCCTCCCCCTCCTTGGGCATGCAGAGACCCATAAAACCAGACAGAAAAGAGAGAGACTCACCAGGCAGGTGAAAGGCCCCCCCCCCCCCATCCAGTCCTGAGCCTCCCTCCACCCCAGGGCCCCTTTAGGGAGGGAAGGGGGGCTGCCGCTCCCTCCCCTCCCATTTGTACAGGAACATCGCTGGCTGTTCCCCTTCACCAGGAAGCCAGGGGAAAAGTGCACAGTTTGCTCCATTCCTCAGTCTAACTGGGGAGCGCAGGGGGCAGATAAACCTGGATCTGCCCCATACTGGTTGACATGCACCCCTCCCCCGGAGGTGCCTCTGGAGCTGTAGTTGGCCATGGAGAGGTGCTTCTCAGCAGGCTCCCAGCGGCTGCGGTAAGAGGGATGGGGAGTCCTCCCCCCACCTTCACCCCCGGGACAGCCTGCATACTGAACCCTCATCCCTACACCCACTCCGAGCAATGACTGAAAAATACAATGTACCCGAGTTAAGGGCCCAAGCAACAGCAGGTAAATCTTCTAGTTTGAAATCAACGGCCAAGCAGGGGAAGGCAGAATCTGAGTAACTGACTCAGCGGATTACTCTAAGGCCAAGGTAGAATGTAGAGTTGAGGTCGCCCATGGATCCTGCTTTCCAGAGGCTGAATCACATGCAGAAATACTGGGCGCTAGGGATGTAAGCAACTAGTTGATCATCTGATAAGCAAAAGCTTATCAGATAGTCGGACAGTCCCTCAACGAGTCACTTCCCCCCCACCATGCTGACTATCAGAGGTAGCAAAGGGGGGGGGGGCAGGAGCCAGTGCTGGGGGGGAGGCCAGCTTAAAAGCCAGTTCCCCCCAGCACCATCTCTGCAGGGGGCAGAGAAGGCAAGAGAGTAGCGGGGATCAGGCGCAAACCAGGAATCAGCTGATTCCCGGCTGGCGCCCAGTCCCAGACGCTACGCCTCTACTTTTTAAATGTATTAAGCAGGGCCGGCTCTAGGCACCAGCAAATCAATCACGTGCTTGGGGCGGCACCTTTCCAGGGGAGGCATTTCCAGGTAAGCAGCTGCTCTCGAACCCCGCCCCGCCAATTTTAAAGGGCCACGGGAGACGCTACTACCCACTGCGCAGCGCTGGCACCATGAGCGCCCAGAGCCTGCTGGCCGCCCTCTGCCTCCTGCTGCTGCCCGGCTCCACCACCATCTCTGCAGCCAGCTCCCATTGCTCCGGCTGCCCCGGCTGCTCACAGGCTCTGCCCTGGCTGTGCCTGACGGGATGGAGCTGGGGGGTAGCAGGGGCTCCTGGCTGCTCCTTGCATCGGTCACTGCACGTTTGGGGCCAGCTGCTGCTGCTCCCGACCGGCTCCCCCGCTCCCGGGAGCCAATCAGACCCCAGCCATCTTAGTCCTGCTTGGATCTGATTAATGGCCCGCCGGCCCTGAACTCTGCTGCGCTGGCATCTGGCCGGGCCTGGCCCCGCCCCTGCTGCCTTGTCACAGTGGCTCGCCTCTCCACGGCCCCCCGGCCTTTCCCCGCGCCAAGCCAGCGGCGCCCATGCCGAGGGCTGACGGAGCGCTGCTCAGGGCCGGGTCTGGCCGGGCGGGAGTCGGCGCACCAGGGGCTGGTCTGGGGCAGGGTGGGGTTAGTTTGGATGCCCAGCAGCACTTGCCGCCCGCAGCCGGTTTCTGCCCCAGCGCCTCTGGCTCCCAGGGCCTGGTCGCGGGAGTCTCCTGCGCCGGGCGCTATTCACAGCCCCCAGCCAGCCAGCAGAGCTCACTGGCCCAGCCCGCGCCTCGCCCCTGCGGGCAGGCCCTGTCGGGGGTCCCCGCAGCCGGCGAAAGCGGAGCCCGGCCCCTAGAAACCGCCCCACTTCCAACCAGGGGCGGGTAATGAAACGGGGGGGGGGGTTCCTCTGGGTTCTCCATGGAGCAAGGGCTGTGTGTTTCCAGGCCCCGCCTGTTCCCTGCCTGTGCCCCAACGCCAAGCAGGAGCTGGGGTGAGCCAAGGGGGCCCCTTGCAGCTGAGCTTGGCCGGGCCAGGAGCAGGAGCTGCCGTTTACCCCCCAGTTTGAGTGGGCAGCGCCCGGCCAGAAGCGGATCAGTGGCGCTTTCGCTATTGCTGGGCCTTTAGCTGCTGGGAGAGTGGGGGGAGCAGCCCAGGTTCCTGCCAGGAAAAGCAGCGTCCCGAGCAAAGGTCAAACGCGCCCTGGCCTGGCCGTGGGAGCGCGCTCGGGGCAGTGCGCGCGGGAAAAGCAGCACCGCAGGGGGCGGAGTTACACACGAGGTGCGTGGGAGACTGGGCAGGACCGGGCGCTGCAACTGCAAGTCCTGGTGCGCTCGGTAGAGTCTCCTTGCAGGTCCTATCCTGGAGCCCGTCTCGCTGGTGGGAGTTGGGGCAAAGGGGCCTGGCCGGAGCAGGAGGGGCCCAGGGTGAGGCCGGGCAGCGCAGGGCAGAGGCCGGGGCTCCACCCTCCAGATGCTCTGGCTCTAGGTGAGCACGTGGGAAACCCGGGTCCGGGGCTCATGCTAAGCGCCGCTGCACCGTGAGCGCGAGGCGGGTCCAGGATCCGGGGGTGGGGGGGCTCGCTGGGCCACCTGCCCACACCGCGTCCCCACACCTGGCTCGAGCACCCCGCATGGAGACTGGCACCGACCCGATCCCGCCTCGGGCCTGCCCGGGAAATGAAGTGTGGCCGTGCCGCCAGACACGCCCCCACCACACACAGTGCTGCCGCAGTCCCAACCCCACCCGCCCTTTGCTGCGAGGGCATGTCCGCCGCCTGGCCGGGCAGTAGCACCGCCAATAACGCATCACACAGTCAAGGAGGGGCGGGGGCAGAGCTGGGGTGACCTTCCCACGCTCGTGGGGGGGGGGGGGCGCTACTTGACAGTTCTCTGCTTCTTTGTCTCCCTTTGCAGTGCAGCTCAGAGCCAGGGGCGGCCAAAGAATTTTTTGCTTGGGGCAGCAAAAACCTAAAGCCGGCCCTGGTATTAAGAGCCAGTAGGCTCTTAATTTAAAAGGCAGAGCCACAGCGGGGCTAGCTCCCGGGCTGGAAACTAACCCTGCTGCGGCTCCCCTGATTATCAACTAATCGACGGAAAATCCATTGACTAGTCAATTGATTAAACTGAATGTAACATCCCTACTGTGCACTGTACAGTACGTTGGCAAAGGACTCCAAAGCACCGGGCAAGATTGGCAGGACCACCCCCTTTATGGATGGGGAAACCGAGGTACAGAGCAGTCAAGCAGCCTGCCCACAGGCTCACAAAGTCAGGGGCAGAACCGGGAATCGCATCCAGTGACCTGACTGAGACGGGAGCTGAGGCCAGTGAATGCTAGTTGCTTTTTTAGGCAGCCGCAGGTACACTCTCTCCACACGCACACAGCTGCACTGAAGCTCAGAGAGCGGGTAGGGCGCTGCACACCACTGGCATCTCCTCAGCTTGAGGCGGGGTGGGGGAGACAGGCACCTCAGCAGCCAGAAACCCCACCCAGAGCTCACAAGTCAAAGCAGCTTTCCGGAAAGACCTTCAGACTCGGCACCTTGAAAAGCACGGACACGGGCTTGGGAAGGAGCGAGCCGGGCTCGGCAGCTTTCTTGCTGTGCTAAGTGGGGGCGGAACCAGCTAAGCCAGGCCTGTAAAATCCCCCTGGCTCAGGGGCGAGCGTGGTGCTAAACCGCCGTTTGAATAATTGAATCCATTAGGCGGGTCGCAAGATGAATCTCGGCTCTCAGCCGCGCCAGTAAATCAAGAGGCACTCGGATGGGCCAGCGGGTTAAGTCTCCATTTCCTCTGCCATCCCAATCACTTGGCTTGCTCATTAAACAAGAGCGACCACAGTCTCTCCAGCACGCCAGCCTCCCAGCCAGCATTCACGGAGAGCCCCGGCTGCAGGGCGAGCGCTCTGGCAATGTGCCTCCACCCATATTAGAAAGGTTCCGTCCCCTAGTGACCAGGGCCGTGCATGGGACTGGGGAGACACAGAAGCTGCCTTTCCCCACTCTCCTCATTCCCAGCCCCCAGGGAGAGAGGGCTCCTTTCCCCCCACCCCCCACCCTGGCTCTGGGTTGCAGCTCTCCTAGCTGCAGCACCAGGGCCTGGGGAGTACTGCATCTCACACTGATTGGGGGGGCATGACCCTGCTTGCCCCCCTTGCACATGCCCCGGGTCCCTGACAACAGAGGTGACCCTCCTCTTTGCTATAATGAGGAGCTGAGTTACTCACCTCCTGCTACGATTCAGAATAATTCCCCACAGGCTGTAGAGTTGCCCCCTAGCTAGTTCTAAGAGGCTTGCACTGGCTTCGTCTCCGAGTTTATGCTTTTCAGTTGTGTGTGTATTGGGGGGGGGGGGTGTTAATGTCGCAAGGAGTTGGACAGAAGAACAGAGACACCAAATCTCAACTTCCTGTCATATTTCAGTTCCCGAGTGGCGTGGCAACACCCCGGAGCAACCAGGCTTCCTGTTGTTCTGGCCCCAGAAAGCGTTCTCGTAGGCGAGCCAGGGTGCCTCCATGGATTCCAGCAAGGTAGTGCTGTCACACCTCACTCAGACACAGCGGGAAGAGTCAAGCCAGGACTAGTCAGCTCTGCCTCCAAACCTCACATTCAGCGAGGTTAAGCCAGGTTCACGCTGCCCGCGGGCTGGGACATCACAGCAGCACGCCCGTGGCAGAGGAGAACACGTGCAAGCGGCAAGCGCATGCATCAATTTTAAGGCAGAAAAAAAAGAGTCTCTCCTGGCAAGCCTGCCACTGAAGCTTTTGCATTGGTCAATGCACCAGATAAAGATTGTCCACCAACCAGTACACACAGGAGAGTCTGGCAGTGGGGGCTAGTGTAAAAGCTACCCTTGCTTTTTGTTATTTTTAAGCACTAGGCAGATAAAACAGTCTCACAATTCTATCAAGTATCGCAAGGCACCAGTCCAACTACAAGCTGTGTTTTTCCAAAAGCGACTAGTGATTTGGGGTGCCCCAGCTCACCCCTTTGAAGGGCCTTGTTTTCCCAGAGGGGAGGTGCTTGGCACTTTGTGAAGATCAGCACGCTCAGCATTTGAAAGTCTCGCACTGCATCCACACTGCGCAGTCTGGTGCCTGGGCTGTTACTGGAACGAAGATGAAGGATCCGACAAGGGATTCTCTTGGCAAGCTTGAATCAAGTTGCCACACAGAGAACAAGTTAATAAACACTCCAATGTACTTAGCTGCACTGAGAACCTCTTCTTTCAACCACCCTCCCCCTTTCTCTCTCTGCTCTCTTTAGGCCTCTTTTTCATACCCATGAATTGGCAAGATGGACAATGTATGAATTGCCCTCCCTCAGGAATCCTAATCCTCCTTAGGACACAGCCGCTTCGGAGCGCATGCGCAACTTGCCCTTTGTCACACACTCCCCTTGCTTCTGAGTCACTAGGGCTGTTCAGCTTTGAGATGGGGGATCTGGCCCGCGGATTCCTGTGTGCCATCATGCCTGTTCTCCTACCTGTGACAAATCCGAGGACTCTCACAAAATAAATAAATCGTTCAAGTGAGGTAGCGCCCGGGATCGCATCGGCAACAGGTGCTAACTTCCTTCCTCTCGGCATCCCCAGAACCTCTGCCAATGCAGCTCAGTCCTGACACTGATCCATGCTCGGCTTAACCACAGTCTCACACCCCGGCCCTGGGAACACACTGCTCAACTCTGCTCCCCAAGGCTGGCCTCCTGCACTCTCTGCTGAGCTCAACCTTTCCTGTCCGGCCAGCATCTGCCACAGGACGTGGGCACGACTCACCGCAGCCTACCAAGCATTGTGGAACATTGCAGCGAAACAAAACCACGGTGCCACGGGGGAGAGAGGGGGGGAATGGACTTGTCATCTCAGCTGATTGCTGGGGATTAGTCCCCAGAGACACCGACAGAGGCGGAGAGGTGCTTAGCAGCTGTCCTTTTCAAACCCAGCGAGAGTCTCAGCACCCAGGCGCCTCAGCACCCAGGCAACATCAAGGGTGACTCCAGAAAGACACCCCCCCCCCATGGGAACACGGGGGAGACTTTCAGCTGGGGGACTGCTCCTGGAAGACGCTCCGCAGCGCCAGTCTCAAACAACCTCCTGGCCCATTCTCTAGCTCGGGGTAGCGTGCCACATGTGCGCGCACCCACAGTAGCAAAACATTCTCCCTGCTCCCAGAGCTGGGATTTATGAGATGCTGGAGACCAGCCAGCCTGCCCACGGCGGGCTGACAAGCAGCAGGGTTCCTTCCCTGCCTGGATGTGCCTTTTACGGCAGCACAGCTCCAATTTCTCACACCCCCACCTACAGGGATGAAAGTGGGCAGGGGGAGGTCCCGCTCATTGTCAGTGGGATTACACACACGCCTAGGAATTTGGACACTGTTTCCCCTCCCCCGCAGAAAAGGACCCCTTCTCGGCTTGCCTCTGCCCTCCCCAGACCCACGCAGCCAATCCGTGTGCTCGACTCCACTGGTTTCAATGGAGTTGCACCAGGCTACACCAGCAGCCAATTTGGTCTTTTCTGGGCCAGCTCCATCCCTGCCCACTCTGCCCTGGCATCTCTCTGCCTCGACACAGGAAAGCTGACACTAGTTGTGGGTTCGCAGCTTGCCACAAAGAGCTCATCTAACCAGCGCCGCTGCTGGCCGTGCCTATCACGGGGCGTGACCCAGAGGAGAAGCCAGGCAAGAATTCACAGTCCAAAATGGTCACTTGAGGCCAGGGGCTCTGACTGCATCGCTGCTGCTGGAGCCAGCGGAGAGCCGGGCAGCCTGGCGCCGTTCTGCAGCAAGACGCTGCTTCGGGCAGGGAGGACACTCAAAAGCAGCTCAGATCCCAAACCCCCCTGGCAAATGAAGTCAGAGAAACAAGTGACTCTCTGCCAAGGCGCATGAGGTGAGAGGCCCCTGCAGATGGAGAAGCCACAGCACAGAAAGCTGCAGAGAGCGCAAAACCCAAAATCAGAAAGCGAACAGAGCCTCGGACATTGCCAAAAGTATCTGAGCAAGGGAGCAGCTGCTTCTCTTAGCACAGAAGCAGCAGCAGCAAGGGCTAAAGGCTCCCAGGAGACCTGCAGCCTCGCTCCTTGAGTTCACCGAGCTGGGATTCCAGCCCACGCTGCTGCGTTGTTCTATTTACCGGCCAGCAATGCAGATCCAGCCCATGGACGTCTGGGGGCCGGTGCAGTCTGCTGAAGCCTTCCCTGGCATCACCGTTCCCACGCTAGGGAAGAGGAGCCCTGCGCTCTCAGGAGGTGCCACCAAAGGGCAAGCACGTTACCCAAGTAGAACAAGAAGCCAACGCGAGAGTTGTTAAGGAGTTTGCGTATTTAACTGCAAAGCGAATGAATTTTCCTCTTCCTACCCCGCCCAGTGGTTCTGCCACTGGGTGCCCGCCCATCACAGGAAGCCAAAAGCTTCACATCTGACTTCTTCCTGCTATTAAAGGACTGTTGATGCAGAGCCAGGCTCAGCGAGTGGCGGAGCTCCAGCACCGCCCATCAGGCCAGGTGCTTTGCCAGCATCAACGGAGTGATGCCCACTGACACCGGCATCTGGTCCAGTGGCTTGAATGGGAGCCATGGATATGCACCCCCAGGATCAGGCCTTGCATTTGGGACGTCAGGGAAGAGGGAAGCCAGCCCTTCACCACAGCCCTGCTTAACATGGAGGGGGGCTCTCTGAAAAGTGCCCTGAATTAAATAAGCACAAAGCAGCGCTTGGGAGTGGTGTGAGAGGAGAGAGACCGACCCTAACTTTAAAAATCTGCCTCCCCTCAACCACCTCTTCACCCCAGTCACAGTTCAGATTACAGGCCCCATTAAACAGCATCAGTTGACTGGGCTCCAGAGATTTCAGGCAGCTTCTCATCTCTGGAGTTTCCATGCTTCCGGATGCTGTTCCAAGAGCAAGTTATGGACGGCTCTTAATAAAAGAAGGCCTGGGAGGGAGAGACAGAGGAAGGGGGGGCTTTTCCACCCAGGAAGGTCTGCCCAGTCTTTCCACTGATAGTTGCAAGATAGGAGCAGCTCAAGAGGTCTGCTGGAAGCTGTTAGTGTTTCGCAGATGCCTTGGAGTGTAAACAGCCGCCTGACATAACACAGGCAGCGGTCGGAGCGGGCAGTCACGTTTGGGTGCCTGCACGCAGACCAGTCTTCCCAGCGCCGCGTCCAGCGCTCCCTGCCAAATGTGACGATCTCAGAGAGGGGGCCTGGACTTCTCAGGAAGCGGGAGAATTCCAGCACGCTCACCCTCGGCGCCTGGCCAAGCGGAAGCCAATGATGAGGCGAACAGAGGCTGCTGCTGGCCCTCTGAGTGGGCGGAGAGAAAGCACAAGTCAAGAAGGCCGAAGACGGCATGACCTTCCATCTCCACAACCCTCTGTCCTGCACTGCCACCTGCTCACCCAAAAGGGGACTTTGCTAAGAGTTAAGTGGCGGCCATCTTCCAAAATGGCCCCCAGGCCACAATGGTCATTTGAAGCCCGTCTGAGAAGGGGAGACACACACATCCCGGAAGGAAAGGTGCAGTCTGGGAAACGAGTCAACTCCATTCCCAACTGGGATTTCCTTGTTGGACTTTGCATTAGAGCAGCGTTGGGGGCAGGAGAGGCCTTCTTAATTAACCAAGGGATGTGGAAAGAGATTGAGACACTTTATCTCCCCCAAAGTCCCATGTCAGCGTGACTCTGGGAGAATGGGCTTGAGAACTAGACAGGACCATAGCTCCCAGTAAGGTGTGCGCCCGCGCACAAAAAATTCTTCCCCTGCCTACCTCCTCTGGAGAGCTGCAAAGTTACGGCTCTGGCAGCCGGGAACAGGACATGCTTGATGGCGGGGGGGATCTGCTCTGGCAGCCGGGAACAGGTGTGTGTTAATAAGTTGGGTGGCACACATCCAAAGCAGTGTACGTAACCTCAGTATTGTTACTGACTCACTCCGCTCAGGGTTGGAAAATCTTAGAGGGAACACTGGCCAGGACCTTTTCCAGAGGGAGTTAAAGACTCAGTTGTCACGTTAATCAGTGGGTCATCACAACACCTTCACCAGCCCCGGCAAGCCTTGACGGAGACACATACACCCACACCGGCCTGGGGAACTTGAATAAGGGCATCAGCTCTGGCCCCCCAATGGCCGTGTGGCCTGTTCCCCCACAAGGCCACCTGGCTAGCTAGAGAAACAAAAACCAGCTGTGGGCGTTTTGCTAGTCAGCTGGGACGCATTGGAATCTCTCCTGAGGGGTCGCACAAGCGCACAGCTTACAGGGAACCCTGCCCCCACATCCACAGCTCCTAATTCTCCTTTCACTCACACTAGACCACCACCAGAGACTTAAACGGAGTCACTCCTGATTAAACACCAGCATCAGCAAGATGAGGAGCAGCCCAATTCCTGTCAAAGGCCTAGAAGCCCAAGAGGAAGAAGAGAAGCAGAAAGACACCCCACGGTTCAAAGAAGCCTGAGCAGGCTCTGGGGAAGATCTCCCCAGGGCTGAGCCAGTGCAAATCCTACCAGCTGGCAGTCGGGTGCCTCCAAACCAAGGGCCCTTTGGAAGAAGGCACCAGCTCAGAAAACTATCTGAAGTCTGGGGTTCTCCTGAGTCTCTTGGGAGCCCAGGAGCCGGGTCCCCACCAGCCACAGCGAACCGGACATGCTGCATTTCACCGAGCCACTGGAAAGTGATCAATGGACCAGTTGGCATCAGCCAGAATGGGTCTTGGGATGGAGAGGGTGCACCAGGGCTGCCTGAGGCAGAGGCCAGGAAGGGCGTGACAGACCTAAATGAGCACCCGTGTCCAGAGTAGCTGCAGAAGCCTAACCTGGGAGCACCACTCCAGACTAGGGATAGAAGTGACTAGTTGGTTATCCGATAAGCACAAGCTTATCAGATAGTCAACTGGTCGTTTTAACCTCCCCTCCCCCCAGCACTGCCTCTGTTGGGGGGCAGGGGCACAGCAGGGAACTGAAGCAGCCCCATGGGGCTCTTGTACATTTCAAAGGCTGAAGCTGTAGTGGGAACACGGGACCAGGAGAGATTGCTTCAGTCTCCCTGGCCCTGTGCTCCCTGTGGCGCCCCCTCCCCTTGAGGGGGAAACAGGAGCCTTTACTGGGGGGGGGCTTAAAAGCTGGTTCCCCCCAACACCGTGTCCAGGATGCTGCCTGTTCCTCCCTGCTGCCTCTCTCAGAGGCAGTGGGGGGGATAAGAGAGGCTTCTGTGGAGCAGCCCGTTTACAGGGGTCCCAGCAGAGAGCTGGCCTCCCACCCCTCCACCAACAGGGGCTGCTGCCACGAACAGCCTTGTCCACCGCAAACGGAGGCAGCGCCGGCACCAGCCCCTATTCGCGGCAGTCAGGGCTGTCTGGCACAAACGGAGGCTGATGGACTCAGCACAAGCCAGGACTGAGCAGTCCCGGTTCACGCTGATCACGGCGGCTCTTACCGCATTTGAAATGCAGAGTCGTAGCATAAGTGACTCCCGGAGCCAGGACTGCTCAGGTCCAGCTCAAGCCGGCTCCTGGAGCTACCCCAGCTGTAGCGATGCAGAGTGGTCCTACTGAGTAACTGTACAGTCGATACAAATTGTATCAACTATATGATTAGCCTGATAACCACATTTTAACACCCTGACTCCAGACTGGTATTCCGATCAGTCCTAGGCTAGCTGCCTCACCTGACTCAGCGATCTCTGAAGACTGAGAGCGTAAGAATGGCCAGACTGAGTCAGACCAAAGATCCATCCATCCCAGTAACCTGTCTTCTGACAGTGGCCAATGCCAGGTTCCCCAGAGGGAATGAACAGAACAGAGAATCATCAAGTGATCCTTTTCCTGTCATCCATTCCCAGCTTCTGGTAAACAGAAACCAGGGACACCACCTTTACCCATCCTAGTTAAAAGTCATTGATGGACCTATCCTCCATGGATTTATCTAGCTCTTTTTTGAATGCTCTTATAGTAGTGGCCTTCGCAACATCCTCCGGCAAGGAGATTCACAGGTTGACTATGTGTTGCGTGAAGAAGTATTTATTTTTGTTTGTTTTAAACCTGCTACCTATTAATTTCATTTGGTGACCCCCCCTAGTTCTTGCATTATAGGAAGGAGAAGATAACTCTTCCTTATTCACTTTTTCCACACCAGTCATGATTTTATGGACCTCTATCATATCCCCCCTTAAACTTTTCCAAACTGAAAAGCCCATTAATCTGTTCTCATATGGCAGCTGTTGCAGACCCCTCATCATTTTCATTGCCCTATTCTGACCCTTTTCCAGTGCCAAGATATCTTTTTTGAGATGAGGCGAGCACATCTGTACGGAGCAGTCAAGATGTGGGCAAATCATGGATTTATATAGCGGCAATAAGATATTCTCCATCTTATTCTCTATCCCTTTCTTAACGATTCCCAACATTCCATTTGCTTTTGGACTGCCGCTGCACACTGAGTGGATGTTTTCAGAGAACTATCCACAGTGACGCCAAGAAATGGTAACAGCTAATTTAGTCCCCATCATTTTATACTTATACTTGGGATTATGTTTTCCCAATAGGCATTACTTTGCATTTCTCAACATTAAGTTTCATCTGCCATTTTGTTGCTCGGTCACCTAGTTTTGTGAGATCCTTTTGAAGCCCTTCGCAGTCTGCTTTGGCCTGAACTATCTTCAGCAGTTTTGGATCCTCTGCAGATTTTACCACCTTGCTGTTCACCCCTTTCTCCAAATCATTTATGAATACATTGAATAGGAATGGTCTCAGCACGGACCCTTGTGGGACACCACTAGTGACTGCTCTCCATTCTGAAACCTGACTAGTCTGAGTTAGTCTGTAACAGGAAAAAACTAAAACTTTATGTATTCCTTGTGCAGGTTACAAACCATGAATTGTGAGACCAACCCACTCTCAGACGTACTGCTTGGAACCCCACCACCGACTGTAAGGCATCCAAAACACCCTATGCCATGAAACGTGCTTATCCCATGGAATGCAAAACTTCCCCATGGCTTCAGAGATCGACGTTGCATTCAAGTGTGACAAATGCTGCTTCATGGGTCCCCATAGAGCCTCTGTAGGAAAGTAACTGGCTGCAGTAACCTTACTTGCTATGCACAGCTGTTGACATGCATCCTATCACCACATTAAAATGCTTAATTGACCTTTAGGATGAGGGCTGGGAGAAGTCAGAAGACTAGAAATCTTCCCAGAGGGGGAGAGTCCTGCAGACAGTTTAAGTGACAGTAATTTGGAGGGTGAAGCCACTTTGGCTAAGACAGGAAAGGATTCCAATCTTCGAACGCTTAAACAGCATCGCCCGAGAGTAACAGGGTATGTCTAGACCACATGCGTCTGTCGTCAGAGGCATGTAGATTAGGCTACCCGGCACAGGGAAATGAAGCCGCGATTTAAATAATCGTGGCTTCATTTAAATTTAAATGGCTGCCGCGCTCCGCCGACCAGCTGATGATCAGCTGTTTGTCGGCAGATCAGAGCAGTCTAGATGCGCCGCGGTCGACAAGGAAGCCTTTGTCGACCAGCGCAGGTAAACCTGATTTCACGAGGCTTACCTGCACCGGTCAACAAAGGCTTCCTTCTCAACCACGGTGCATCTAGATGCCCCGATCTGCCGACAAACAGCTGATCATCAGCTGGTTGTCAGAGTGCGGCAGCCATTTTAATTTAAATGAAGCCGCAATTATTTAAATCGCGGCTTCATTTCCCTGTGCTGGGTAGCCTAATCTACGTGCCTCTGACGACAGAGGCATGTAGTCTAGACATACCCTTAAAGAAGAGGGGAAACCATACTGGACATCAGAAACTCCCAGTTTCAATTTGCAAACTCCTCCAGGGCAGGGTTGTTGTCCACTTTGCTCTGACTGATGCCAGCCAAGGAACAAACAGCAGCTGCCAACCACTCATCTGACTGAGAGATTCCTAGGTGGTAGACTAGGGATGTGAAAGGTTAAACCGTTTAACTGGTTACCCGGAACTATCCATCAAGGGTGATGCTCCAGCCCCCACTGGTTAAGTAGCTCCCTGGGGAGGTAGCCATCCAGAGCAGCCCCCAACTGCAGCAAGTCCAAGTGCACCGCCGGCAGGGGCTGCTTCGGAGGACTGGAACAGTCCTGCGTGCGACACGCCCAGGCCCACCATGGACAGGGCTAGGTTGGAGCAACCCCTGCCTGCAGTGCGAGGGTCGCTCCAGCAAGGCCATGGGGATATGATAATGGGGAGGGGGGAGGGCGTTCCAGCCTGGAGTGGCCCTCCCAGCCACCGCCCCTTTAAATGGGAGTTTACATTCCTACTGTCCGCTAGTCTACCCATGGACGTAGACTCCTTCCCGCAGGCCATTTAAAGAGCTAAATAGGATATTAGAAGAAAGAGTGCAGGGTTGGGAACCACCCTGCAACGGCCAAGAACCTGCCATCTCCCTCTACCTTCTGCTACTCAAACCCTTTGAGATTCAAGGCGTTTGGGTAATGTTAGGGGGAGGGGAGGAATTTTCCTCTTCAACACTTCCCCGGAAACGCTCTGGGCTCCCAGGTACTGTAGGGCTGGGCAAGTCAAATACCTAGACTGACCGGTCCCAGGCAGGCGAAGAACTGAAGCAGGCTTCTTGCCCTCACCTGCTGCAAACTGGAAGTGCCCCCGGCAGCGATGCAAGGAGCAGGCCTATCCGGAGGGGGTGGGGTGATTTTGGTTACCTGCTCCAACCAGATTGAGGGTGCGTCTGGCGCGTCCCCCATCCCTACATAAGCCAAGCGTTGAGGACTCGTCACTCCAACCCCGCAGCATTGGATCCGGGTTCTCAGAAAAGACACCAGAACCAAACATCTCCTCCCCACCAATAAACGCCTGCCCGCAGGAGTCTGCCCCAGAGCTGGCTGGCTCCCCTGCGTGAGTCAGGAAAGATTTCCCATTAAGCGGATATAGGCCAGTCAAACCCTTCTGGTAAACACCCCTGATGTGTTTACTGAAGGTGGGGAAGGGGGGTCATCTGTGAGATCACCCCACCCCCCACCCCACAGATCTGGCACCGGGCCAGGGAAGAGCAGCTTTTTGTCCTGTGCATCCTGCTTCCCAGCACCCCGCGGAGGCGGCTTAGAAATCCCTCCACAAGTCTGTCGCAAATAAACCCAGGAACTCGGACACCCCGAGATGCCACAGCAGCCTGCCCAGGGGGACACACTCCACTCGGTTGAGAGAGGATGGCTCTGTGGGTTCAGATTAAAGGCTCCATGGCAGCAAGAGGCGGGAGAAGGACCAGGAATCAAAAACACTTTCCCACCAGACAGTAGGGGAAAAAACCACCTTAAAAACAACCCCCCAAAAAGTGTCTTTTTTTAAAATTCCCAGAAGAGGCAGATCAAACGCATCTAAAAGACGCGGCTCAAAAAGCAAGGCAGCCGATCTTGCTTACGCTGTGCCCCGTCACACAGCCAGTTCCTACAGCGAGTCCCCAGGCGAGGGGAACTCGCTTTCGGAGGACTGGTTTTGTTCTCAATAAAAGCTTAGACACTGGTCTGGGTAACAACAGCTGCAGCTGCAAGCCTGAAAGCAACGCAGCTCCTTTGTGGCTACCCCCTATTTCAGAGCAGCTCCCCAGGCCAATCAGGGTAAGCACCCGTGGGACAAGCCCCAGCTTTCCCACCCTACACTGGGTGTGCGGCTCTGGTGATGCCAGGGGCTGATGCTCGGCTCAGAGGAGGCCTTGCTTCTCCTGCTGCAGGACGTTCACTGATTGCCGGGGACATAGGTGTGAGATGTGGGAGTGCAGAGTGCTGCAGCACCCCCAAGTTTTGTGCCTGGTTTCCTGGCTGCCGGCCCCAGGCTGCCTGGTGGGCAGGGCTGGCCTTACCATGAGGCAAAAGGAGGTGGCTGCCTCAGGTGCCAGACTGGCGGGGGGAGGGGGGGGTGCCACTAGGACCCAGAGGGGAGAAAATTGTGTCTGCTGCTGGTGCATATGTATTCTCTCTGCTCTAAATGCACAGAGATGGCGGAGCAGCGCCATGAGAGGAGTAGAACAGGAAGAAGGCAGAATCGAGACCTTTCAAAGTTTTGGCCCAAGCGAGGGGGCATAGGGGTGTCATTTGAGCTCCCTGCCTCAGGTGCCAAAATGTTGTGGGCCAGCCCCGCATGTGGGTCTCCCAGCCATCCATCTCGCTGCTAGCCTGGCATTCCTCTTGGCTGCCAGTCTGGGGCTCTACCAGGCTGCTGGTACCAGGGTCTCCATTGCCCCTGTATCCCAGCTGCCCACCCCCCATGCAGGACTCCCACCCATAGACCCTGCTGCCAGCTTGGGGGCTCTACTGCTTGCCCAGCATTCCTCTCGGCCACCAGCCTGACGCTCCGGGGCTTCATTGCCAAACCAGGGTCCAGCTCGGCCGCCTGCCCCAGCTCTCAGGAGTGGCTCTCAGGGCCTGGGTGGGTGCAGCTCAGCACCCCCACTCCAAGAATCATTCCAGCGCGGCTGCCAGGGGAGGGCAGACAGAAGGGCAGGTCTGTACTTACACTGCAGTTGCGCTGACGGGGTGCACCAGGGAAGATGCTCCTGACAACAGACAGGAGAGCTGCTCCCACAGGCAGTTCGTTAGCCAGCCACCGCCTCTCGAAGAAGCTCTTCCATCAACGCAGTACTGTCTACACTAGGGGCTAGGACGGGCTCACTTAGTCGCTCAGGGGCAGAGTCAGTCCTAACCAACTGGCAGCCCCGGGCAACTGCCTGGCTTGCCCGTAGGATTGCCAGATGGTTTCCAAAAAAATACTGGACAAAAATTTGTCTCACAAAAAAAAAAGGGGGGGGGGTGAGGGATTAACCAGGGAGGACACCTGGGGGGAAGTGGCCCGCCCCTAAGACAGGCTCTGCTCAGGGGGTGGGGTCTTCACACCCCAAGAGTCATAGTAACACCAATGTAAGTTTTCAGGGGCCAAAGTTTGCCCCGGCGTATAACTGTACACCCGGCGTTGCAGTTTAAGGCTTTATATCCTAAAAGGAAGCATCCAGCATGGTCTTGGCCAGAGGCAGGAGTAGACTAGAAGGGGCCACCGGTTTGTCCTGGATGGCAACGGCTACGCTCATCTCACAATGCACCGGGGGGAGGGGGGAGGAGGACACGCAAAAGCCAACCTAGAATGGAGCATGCAGTAATTAAACAGAATTCAGCCTCCGCAGCACTGAGACCTTCTGGGAATTAACACAGGCAATTCAGACACAAAAATCAGAAGTTCCCTGGCGTCCGGAATTCCTTGCTAGCTCTTTGCATGACCTATTTTCTTCACAAGTTGGGACTCACTCAGGAGTTGAGGGTGAGGGACATAATAGATATTAACTTATTAAAGCCTCCCCCCGCCCGCCACTCTCCCGCCTCCCAGATTACCCTCTCTGCCTAGCACAATTTCTGACAGCAGCCCATAATGGTCTCTCTGGGCCTAACCCGCTCATCTCATTTGCACAAGCCCTATGGATTCTTAACTGCAGTGAAGAGCCCCTCCCCCCCGAGCAAACGGGGCTATTTTTACGCAACCCATGTTCTCCGCGATTCTTTTTGCCTATTTCTTCTACAGGCAGCGGTCCCTGTAATATCTGGGTGCCATTAAGTAACTGACAAAACTCAATTCCCTCAGGGGATAGATTTTTCCATTCATCCCATCACCTCCCACAAAGATTAAAGCCCTGGAGAGCAGCTAATGCGCGGAGCTTTGTTTCCTTGGCCATGGGCAAAGTAAGAGTCTCACTTCACATCCCAATGTGGCAAGACTAGCTCAACTGGATCTCTGGAAGGAGCGAGCGCGACAGCCAAGGGGCCCTTGCATGAGCTGCTGTTCGCGGGATAGGGTCTGCTCCCACAAACATATAGGCACAGACCGAGGGAGATACGGGGCTATGGGGTCATGTGCTGGCTTGTGCACCCCTGGAAATAGAGGAGGAAGAGGAACAGGTTGACTGGGAAGGCAAGGCCCACAGCGATTCTGAGCAGAAGGTGGCTTGGTGATGCCTATTGCTGCATGTACAAGACGCCCCAATTTCCTCTCCCTGTCCAGTGCTGCCCCCCTTCTGTTTTTCTGTTTGCTCCCTGAGTCTCCCTCCAAGCTGCCTGGCAGGCAGCATCAGTCCAAGGCTAATTGATTGGGTGTGGAGGGTGGAGTCGTATCACTACAAACAGCCTCCCACAAGCAGTCAGACAGAGGAAGACTCTTCTCTCTTAGCCCAGCACCTAGCCAGGGCGAGCATGGGGCCTCCCGGGCAGGCAGGAGCAGATTGCATAGCCATGGAATCCAGGCTGCAGGGTGAAACAGCAGAGAGAAGCGCAGGCTGAGCTAGGATCGCGGCGGGAGACAGAGACCTTTGCAGGGAAGAGCAACGCACCTGAACTCGCCATAGGAACAGCCTACAACCAAACACAGCCAACTTAAGCCGCTCCTTGGCATAGGGCCTTGGGCGAAAAGAAGGGAGAGACTCTGCCAAAGAGAGGAACCAAACAGCAAACCATGAGAAGCAAAACAAAAGAGCAGAGGGGGGGAATGAAAGGCTTTGATACAAGAGGTGACTGGAGGGCGAGGAAGGAAAACAGGCTTGTTTAGGGATTTTCTTTCCAAAAGCATAAGGGGGCAGAGGGTAGAAATTGAGCCGGGGAGAGGGGCAGGGGGAGGAGGTCAGCACCTGCCTCTTTTCCCCACAGAAACTAGTCCTGACTGCCATCCCTGTGATCTATTTATATTTTAGAGAGTTTGTCTGTTAAAAAAAACTCCTCCTAAATGCTGAGAGCTGGGAGCGCCAAATTTGCGAGGCAGCTTCCTCTGACGATAACGTAAAGCAAGGTCAGCATTTGGTTGCGCCAGAACAATGGGATGTGCCTGGAATGGGACTGTCTCTCATAAAACCATGCAGAAAAAAAGAGACAGAATCCCCAGGCACATGACAAGGGCTGCCTGGAGGTGCGGGACATCCCCAGCCCTGAGTTGCTCATCCCATAGGCACCCTTTATGGAGGATGGGGGCTGAAGCTTCCTCCTCCCCCCACCGAGATGCATATGAGGATGTTGCTGGCTGTTCCCCTTACTCACTGTCAGGGAGAAAGGGGAAAGTGCACACGCTTAATGGAGTTAAGGACCCAAGCCACACTGGGTAAATGGGCTAGCACAGAATAAAAGTCCGTTTGCCCATTATGACATTATTAGCCAATTAGCCTGTCATAAAATGGGATTTTCAGGTCTCTCCTCCACGTCTTCTCTCCTGAGCCTCCGGTCTCTAGCTCGGTCTCTCTCTCTCTCTCTCCTCCTCCTACTGCCTCCCCCGCTCTCTCTCTCAGCTCTCTGCCTCCTGCCTCTCTCTCTGTCTCTCTCTTTCTCTTCTCCTCCTCCTCCTGCCTCTCACTCAGGGGACCGCGGAGCCCAAACAGCCGTTTGGGCTCTGCTCTCCCCGTGCTGCATGGGGAGCATGGAGCCCAAACGGTTGCTTGTGCCGCTTGCTCCCCTGCGGTGGCCCGGCTGAGCGGCGCAAAAGTTAGCCGAGCACCACTGCAGGAGGCGAAGGGTGGGCGGGGCGGTGACGTGTGGCATGACAGCGGCTCCAGGCCCCGGCCCCTGGCCGTGAACGTCACCGCCCCACCCCCCTTTGCCTCCCGCAGAAGTCAGCTGGGCGCCACGGTGGGAGGCAACAGCGCCGCCCGGAGGGAACAGCCAGGGTCTCAGACATTGGGCTCCTATATATATGATTTCTGTGCTGATGCAGCTTAGAGGCCATAATGAAGATCAGAGCCCCCTCGTGCTTGGAGCTGTAGACACATTGGTGAGAGAGTCCTTGCCTCAGAGAACTCAGACAAAATGCACCAGACCACGGGAGGCAGGGACGCGTTATCCCTGCGTTACAGGAGGGGAATCAAGGCAAGGGACTTGCCCCCAGTGTCACAGAGGAGTGAGCTCAGGTCTCCCAAATCTCTGGCCAGCACTGGGGATTTTGGCAGCTCCAGAGCAGCGTGCATGCTCCTGCCTGGCAGCACCAGCTAAGTATCCCATGCAGCTCACCTCGGAACAAGCAAAGCGGCGGTTGCACAGAGAAGGAATTGATCCACCTGTGCAGATAGCTCCTCCTCCGGGAAAAGCCAAGAGGGCAACAAATGACCTGTAGCAGCACCTGGGTGTTGAGAGCAAACTGAATGCAGGAGGAATGCTGCCTGCAGCTACTTTGGGGCGAACCCTCAACTCGTTTGCATTGCCAGCCACACTTAGCTGCCCCAGAACTTCCAGGCTTTAATTAAGCTACTTAAACAGGCATCCAGAATTGAGCACTCCCCCTCCCCAGGGCATGAAAAGCTGCCGGCTCTGGAGTAACAAGGAGGAGTCCTGTGGCACAGCAGAGACTAGCAGATTTCTTGGGGCATAAGCTTTCGTGGGTTTTGCAGGTACAGACTAACACAGCCACCCCTCCAAGGCTCAGGAAGAGACATGCTGAAGATGGGCAATGCTGCAGCTGAGGACCATTCAATGCTTCTGATGTTTTCAGTGTGCCCCTCCTGACCCACAGCCAACACATCCCCAGGACCGGGGCCAGCACAAGAAGCGGGGGAGGCGCAAAGAGCAGCCCCACCCAACCAGTGTTGCCTGTAAGCTGAGTGCTTGGGCTGCCACCCAGGAGAGATTCAAATGCCGCCTAGCTGGTTAGCAGAGCACCTGAAGCATGTTTCTACAGGTAGTGCACATCTGCACACTCCTCGGTGCACATAAAATTTATTCTGCACATGGATGGAAAGCAAAGGGAACATTGCACCCAACCCATAGATAGGGGGCAGTAGTTGCCACCCAAGCACTGGGCTTTATTCTAATTCCCTCTCCTTTTATGCCACAGACCAGAGCTACTCAAATCAAAACAAGATTTTCGAGATCAGTGTTTCTCAACCAGTGGTAGGGGTACCCTTAGGGGTACTCGAGAGACATCTGGGGGTACGTCAACACAATTGAAATTTGGAAAAAACTGAATTTTTGGTTTAAGTTTTACAGCGCTTGATTATTTTTGTACTTTTTACTTTTACTGTTCGGTCTCATAATTAGCCTCGGAAAGACAGAAGTCCTCTTCCAGCCTGCACCACACAGTGCTCCTCCACAGCCAAGTATCACTATCAATGGTACACAGCTGAAGGTAGTGGACAGCTTTAAGTACTTGGGCAGCACAATATCAAGTGATGGATCCCTTGACAAAGGGATTACAGCGTGGATCCAGAAAGCCAGTCAGGCACTTGGGAGATTGCATATTAAAGTTCTCCAGCACAAAGATATTCGCCTTTCAACTAAACTCAAGGTATATAATGCCGTGGCCTCACCTCTCTCTTGTATGGCTGTGAAACATGGACCCTGTACCTTAGGCACATCAGGCGGATAGAGCAGTTTCATATGCACTCCCTACAATCAATCATGCGAGTACGCTGGCAGAACCGAATTACTAACCAAGAAGGGCTTGATAGAGCTGGTTCCACAAGCATTGAAGCTAAGATCCTCCAGACCCACCTTCGATGGTCTGGCCATGTTCTCTGAATGGACGAAAGCAGGATCTCGAGGCAGCTGCTTTATGGGGAGCTGGTACGTGGTAGTCTCAAACAGGGGCGCCCGAGGAAGAGGTATAAGGATAACCTGAAGACCAACTTGTAGTGGACAGGGCTTCAACCTCCACAATTTGAACTAGCTGCTGCAGACAGGACTAATTGGCGTTCCCTTATGAGGAAAGCAGTGACAAAGTTTGAGGACAACCACCACCAATGCCTCACAGCTGCACGGGAAAGACGACATAGAGCTGTGTTCTCTCCTGTCCTGACAACCGGCGTCCCATGCCCTATTTGTACCCACATGTGTGCTTCGACCTTTGGGCTCCGGAGCCACATGCGTTTCCATAAATTAAATGCACAATGTCTTCCTCGGCTCCCGAGAGACAACCAACAACTTTTTACACCCAAAAATTTCATCGCCCACCTGGCTACGATTAAGTTGTTTAAACAAATGTGTTTGCAATGGTAGAAAAAAATTGTGTGTGTCTGAAAACTGTAGGTACTGGGGGTACTTATAATTATTTTTTTTAAAGAGGTACTTTATTTGAATGCTCAAAATCACCAGTTGATTTAGAACAGTGTTTCTCAACCTTTTTGTATAGAGACACCGGCTCTCTGAATCTCAGGCCCCTTTTATGGCGTCACTGGTAGCTTTTTAAGTTCTCGGCCCCACCTTGGAAAATGTGGTCAATACTCTTCCAGTCAAGCTGAAAACCTAGAGAGGGTGTGCAGTGCTTTTACAGACCCTGGGGACAAGCCTGGGTGCAATTGTCTCCCATTCTGACTGAAGCCCCCAGGCAGTTGCTCACAAGGACAGAGCAGCACAGCACCAAAATGCAAAAGGACGAACGCATCCCTGGTTGGTACGTGAGGGAAGGAGTCCAGCCTATAGAGTTCCACTCAAGGGCTCAACCCCAAGGTGCTGTGGTGGGGAGGGGTGAAGAGAAAACACCACAGCAGGGTGCCTCTCTCCCATGGAAAAGAGAAGGATTTCAGCTGTGTGGAAGACAGACAGGCCACACGGGCTCATGGAATAACTCTCCACAGATGTTTTCCATTCCCAACCCCCCCATGCCAGCAGACGTCATTACGGACCTTTCCTGAAGCACAGACCACGTCACCAGCCACATACCCCACCCAGGCCAACACGGAAAGCTTCGTTTCCCACTCAACAGGTGGTGGTTCCCAGGCAAGGGCAGCTTCCTCTTACGGCCTTATCTCGTGCGGCACCACGCCTCAGCACGGCGGGAGAACGGCCTCCAATACGCTTCTCCCCACGGCGCACTAACCACCTCCCTTTGCCCAGGAAGCATCAGTCCGAAGCAAGCATCACCCATTCACGCTGCTTACCCGGGAGTCTTGCCGACGTGTTTTTATCCCCCAACAAGTTTTTGTCATGGAGGCTGAAGCATATTTACTTCCAATACTAACCAGCCTTCCAGCCCTTCGCCAGGCACGCAAATAGAGATGCTTTTGAAAGTTTTGCCCATTGGGCATTTAGGAACGTAAGCCCCTTACTGGTTCCTAAATCACCTAAGTCCTCTGGAAAACCCTGCCCTCCATATCCATTTCATAGAAGAGAAAGTGGAAGCACATGGCCGCCGGCCCCCCAGTTCAGCAGCAGACTCAGGACAGGTCCACATTATAACCCCCACATCCAACCCAAACCCTCTGCCCCATCCTGAACACATACCCCCTCCCAGACCCTACACCCCAGTCCCCTGCCCCAATCACAATCCCCTCCTGCCCTAGGTCACAACTCAAACCCCTGCACCCCCTCCTGCACCTCAGTCCCCCGTCCTAGGCCACAATCCCTTACCCCTAGCTCCCTTCTGCACCCAGCCTCCATCCCAGACCCTGCACTCCCTCCATTAATATCACGGAAGGGTGCAGCCCTCGGCCACTTCCCAAAATCTTGGAATGGGCCCCCCCCATCAAAAATGATTCCCCACCACTGAGCTAGAGCATAGGTGCTGGAACTAGGAGTGGGGAGGGGGCTGCACCTCCTCTTCCTCCCTGTTTCCATTATATCCAGGGTTTGCAGTTTGGTTCAATGGCTCTCAGCACCCCCACCATACACATGGTTCCAGCCCCCTGCGCTGGAGAGGCCACCGGTCCTACACAGCTCCACGGAGAACACCCCACTGGTCTTTCCCACCCCAGCATTTTCTAATGGCAGAATGCCACTGCTGTTCAGCCACAGGCGGCGGACTTCGGGGAACTGCTTCACAGTGGCCACGTGCCTCCAGTCGAATGTGTGCAAAGCCGGAGCCCTAAAACAAGGCCTTCCAGGGCTAGACCCTGAGGAGGTCAGGTCAGCAGGGGGTTGGGCTGGAGTCTAGTGACAAATGAAGGCAGGGGGCAGGTAATTTAAGTCTCATCCTGCCCCAGTCTATTAGGGCAGGAAGTTGAGAGACCGTAGAATTCGTCTTTAGCCCTGGACTGGAAGGAAACCAGCCTTCCTTGTCCCTAAGGGTGTGTCTACACGAGGTGTAACAGTTAACTTGAACCAAGGACTTAGTTCGAGTTAACATTTGACTGCCACGTGTAGCCGCGGGCAGTTAGTTCGGACTAGGGGGATTTAAAAATGGCACCCGGACGGGAAGATGCAAATAAAGCCCCGGATATTTAAATTCCGGGCTTCATTTGCAACTTTGAGTGCCTACATTAGCCTCCCTAGTTCGAACTAGGGGGCTCGTGTAGACATACCCTACTTGGTGGGATGGGGAGTCAACCATGCTGTACAGTTCTGCCTCCTGAGCTCTGATAAGAGCCCAGACCAGAGGTATGGCTGGAAAGCTGGAGAGAACTCTGGGCAGAGCCAGATGGAGGTGCAGCTGCCTGGTCCAGGCAGGAGAGCATCCCTAGGAGAATGGGCAGTGTTCACACCCAGGACAAGGGTTGATGAGGGATCCGGCACTGCAATGCAGAAGCCTATGAGCTCTGAGTTGTCCCGAGAGCAGGAGTTACTCTTTTCCACCTTCCAAAATGTTCCCCAAGGAATTATCCCCCGGGGTACCTTCCTCCACACTAGCCAGGACTCGATCCTGGATCCTGATGGGGGAAGCATGTGCCATGGACCCCAAGGGCCATGCATCCTGGCAGGGAAGATAGGAGTTACTAAAGAGAACTTTCTGAGTGTTTGGCTGATGAGTCTTGCCCACATGCTCAGGGTTTAGCTGATCGCCATATTTGGGGTCGGGAAGGAATTTTCCTCCAGGGTAGATTGGCAGAGGCCCTGGAGGTTTTTCGCCTTCCTCTGTAGCATGGGGTACAGATCACAGCTAGAGGATTCTCTGTACAGGCAGTCCCCGACTTACGCGGATCTGACTTACGTCGGATCCGCACTTACGAACGGGGCTTTCTCGCCCCGGAGGTTGGGGCGAGAAAGCCCCGTTCGTAAGCTGCTCCGGTGCCCTTGGTCTGCTGGAGACCGTTTCCAGCAGACCAGGGGCACCGGGCAGGTTCCCGCGCTTCTGAGGCTTTGCCAGAGCAAAGCCTCAGAAGCGCGGGACCCCCCCCGCTGCTGCCGCTTCAGTCTGGGTGCCTGTGGTCTGCTGGGGACTGTCCCCAGCAGACCACAGGCACCCGGACTGAAGCCGCAGCCGCGGGGGGGGTCCTGCGCCTCTGAGGCTTTGCCAGAGCAAAGCCTCAGAGGTGCGGCACCCCGCTGCCACTGCGGCTCTGCTCCCCGTGTCCCTGGTCTGCTGGGGGGGGGCGCAGCTAGTGTGCTCCCCCCCCCCCAGCAGACCAGGCTTTTGTTTTGGACTCTGGGGCAGAGCAGCTGGGACGCTGCTGATTGGTCCTGCAGCGCCACTCTGGGCACTACTGGACCAACCCGGCAGCACCCCAGCTGCTCTGCCCCAGGTCCTGATTCAGCCGCTGCTGGTCAGTTTCAGCAGCGGCTGAATCAGGATGCCTGGGGCAGAGCAGATGGGGTGCTGCTGCTTTGGTCCAGTAGCACCGAGCGGCGCTACTGGAGCAACCCAGCAGCACCCCAGCTGCTCTGCCCCAGGCGTCCCAAGTCAGCTTCTGCTGAAACTGACCAGCGCTGACTACAGGAAGCCCCAGGCAGAGTTGCTGTGCCCCGGGCTTCCTGGAATCAGCTGCTGATCAGTTTCAGCAGCAGCTGACTTGGGGACGCCTGAGGTTCTTAAGTTGATTCTGTATGTAAGTCAGAACTGGCGGTCAGTTTCAGCAGTGTCTGAATCTGGACGCCAGTTCCGACTTACATACAGATTCAACTTAAGAACAAACCTACAGTCCCTATCTTGTACGTAACCCGGGGACTGCCTGTATCTTGGGGTCTTCAAAGTATTTGAAGGCTTCAATATCTGAGATATAGGTGAGAGGATTATTCTAGGAGGGGTGGGTGAGATTTTGTGGCCTGCACTGTGCAGGGGGTCAGACTAGATGATCATAATGGTCCCTTCTGACCTTAAAGTCTATGAGTCTATGAGCACGGCCTCACAGGACTGTCCCACCTCTTAACCCCTTCAAAAGTAACGGCATCAGTTGGGACAAGATCACAGGCAATTAGTCGCTGGGCTGTGGATTGCGTGCCCAGTTAAAGAGCGACGCCGTAGTCTGAAGGGCGGGAGGAGGGGGATATGACAGACTTGCCAGGCCTTTGGGTCAAGGGCAGGGGCTGGCTCCGCACTCCAGAAGGGGCGAGGTCTCAGGCAGAAGGGGCGGGGCTAGGGGCAGTCAGTCATCAGAGCTCTGGCAGCAATTTAAAAAGGCCTGGGGCTCCAGCGGCTGCCACTGCCGCAGTAACAGCGGTGGTAGCCAGGAGCCCCCAGACCTTTTGAATGGCTGCGCCCCAGGGCAGTTGTGCCGCCGCCGGGCCTGGCCATAGGAGGCTTGTCTCTCCAGAGCAGCAAGCAGGAAACCCCATGTTCCCAACACCAGTTTCGGTTTGGGGGGAGAGACTGGTTTGAGATTAGAAATTGCAACTTTTTGCTTCCCGCAGAGCACAATGCAACTCTGTAGCACGTGCCCCCAGCCCGGGTGCCAGTGGAAAACAACCAGCAGCCCTTTCCATGGAGAGATTAAAAGCCTTCTATGAGAACACGGAAGGGGGAGACTCATCAGGCTGCTTGCTCCATCCTGCCACAAAAGTGATGTCTACCCCAGAACACTAGAACTGGAAGGGACCTCGTGAGATCATCAAGTCCAGTCCCCTGCCCTCAAGGCAGGACCAAGCACCAACTAGATCATCCCTGACCAGTGTCTATCCAACCTGCTCCTAAATATCTCCAGCGATGGGGATTCCACAAACCTCCCCGGGCAATTTATTCCAGTGCTGAACCACCCTGACGGTTAGGAAATTTTTCCTCTTGTCCAACCAAACCTTCCCTGGCTGCAGTTTAAGCCCATTGCTTCTTGTCCTATCCTGCGAGGCCAAGGAGAACAACTTTTCTCCCTCCTCCTTGTGACACCCTTTTAGATACTTGAAATAGATACAATGGCCTCCAGCACCACATGATTTCCATGCCTTACCCTCTGTGAGGTAGGGAAGAATGGGAAACTGAGGCACACAGAGCTGCCCAGTGACATACAGGAAACCTGGAAGGCCATGACAGAGCAAGGTATGGAACCCGAGTGTCCTGACTCCTAGTCAAGCACCCTAACCACTGGACCATCCTACCTCAACGCACCACCTGAACAGCTTTCAGGATGCCACCTGGGCAGAAGTGCCACCTGCCAGATGATCACTGTGCACCAATAGCCGCCTCTTGTCCCTGCCTGTGGGGACAGGGGGCCTTTAACTCTTCAGGAGATGCATAGCTGGCATTCCAGGCTGGGAGGGCTCTGCTTAGGATAATCCACCTGACCCAGGCACCTGCCCGAACAGGTTAAACAAGTCCTGGTTTGCAGGCAACAGGAGAGAATTTTCATTAGGAGGCCAGTGTGGGGAGAGGTCTTGAATCACGCACTTTATGGGCCTTACACAGTGAGTCAATACAAGTTGGAGCTGAGCCCCAACCTCCTCACGGCACTGCAAACCCAGGTTCCTTTGAGCAGGACGGCCCACCTAAGGAAAAAGTTCCTCACTCAAGGAAGCAGGGATGCCGGCCCCACTTCAGGGAAGAAATCCAACAGTTTGCCCTTCCCAGCCTCTCCTCCCAGTCCGTGCGCCTTCCCGCCCCACGCCTTCCCTCCTCCGCCCCACAGGTGGGCAGGGGGAGAGCAGAGCAGTTCCGCTAGGCACTGCAGACCTTGTCTAGGCACCTCACTTGCATGCCAAGGCAGAGGCTGGAATGAGACTCATCAGGATGCTGACTGCATTCCACCCACCCACCCTGCCAGCCAGCAGCAGGGAGGGGAGGGAGCAGGGGCGCTTTCCCTCTTGAAGCGAAGATCCTTTGGGAAAGAAGAACAGCCTGCACGGGAGAGGAAAAGCGTCTTTTTCCAGACATGTGACAGAGGAAGTTTTACTTCTTGCAACAGGCTTTCCCCTCTCCTTGGCGCTCCCCTCCTGTGTTCAGAGGCCAGAGACTTAGAGATGGCCCCTGGCTGAGGGGTCGGTCACACCTGGGGAGGAGGTGGACGTGATCGGAGAAGGGAATTATTTGTATTCCAGTAGCGCCTGCTGGCTTCTTCATCCCAGGTGTTGTGCTGAGGTGATTCTGCCCAAGCTCACAAAGCAAACCAAGCACCAGGTCTCTGGTCTCCCAGCTCCCATTCCACAGCCCTATCCTCCAGCCCATGCTGCCTCTGGGCCTAATGGGTGTTTTCCATGTGGGTCCAGGTTTGTCTGCTCCCTGCGCTCCCCAGCCAGAGTGAGGAATGCAGCAAACTGTGCACTCTCCCCTCACTCCCTGACAAGGGGGAACAACCAGCAATGTCCCCATATGAATTCGGGGGAGGGGGTCTTCAGTCCCCTCTGCCCTTTCTAAAGGACACCAGTGGGTGGGAGGCTAGGCAAGTCCCAGACAGACAGATGGGGGACGGGTATGATTCTGTCTCTTCTCTGTATGGTTTTTCTGAGAAGCAATCCCATAGCTCTGGTACAACCAAACCCTTCCCTTGCTTTAAGTTATGGTAAGAAGAAGCTGCCTACTGAATTTGGCGGTCCTAGCTCTTACTATTTAGGAGTTGTGCCCAGGGCCTCATTATGACTTTTGTGGGCCCTAGGCACTTTTGCCTGAGTGGGTCCCTTCCTCCATTAAAAAAAAAAGATATTAAACATTATTTTTTATATAACTTTAAATACTTCAACATTTTATTTTTTTTCAAGACATTGAGAGGCCTTCTCTCAGGACGTGAATGCTCTCAGATCCGCCCACGCCAGAGGGTCAGCAGCTGTGGGTTAGATGCCCTTTCCCCACTAGAATTAAAAATCCGTTTCCTTTAGAAGTTTTAGCAATCAAGCCTCTGTCTGGCACTGGGTTGTGATTTAACCAGTGGAGCGAACTGTTTCTAATTTTGCCTCTAACAGAGGTACAGTCCCAATCTCCACCCCAAAGAGCCGGACGTTCCTTTGGCTAAAAACCAAAACCAGAGGCATCCTGGCCATCAGCGACTGGACCTGTGCACTTTATTGCTTCCGGTTTTACGCGCGTCGCTTCAGTAGCCAATGGGAGTGCAAGAAAAGCTGGAGAGGATGGCAGCTGATCAGTGGCAACTGACAGAGCCAATAACTTGTCCCCACTCCCATCCCCCTGAGGCTATAGATTCAGCTTGTGCACCCGCTCGGAGCTGCAGGCCACGGGGAGAAAAGAGAGGTGACAAAAGGCCAAACCCGGCACCTCTAGGCTTGCGGCATCAGATATGAATGGGAAAAAATAAAATCGCCTGAGCCCCGGCACCTCTTCTGTTCTCAAGGGAGCCCTGGCCAAAGGGGCCTGGAGCAGAGAGACTTCTGCAGAGCAAAGTTATCCAGAGCACAGGGACTGGCAGTTCCCGACGGCTTTGAACAAGTAGCCAACGGGAAGCACCGATGGATTTCCACAGAGCTGGTGCCAGCTCGGAGAAGGGAAGAAGTGCCTGGCGGTGGGACACGGCTTAGAGTCCAATAAACATGCCACTTCCAGCCCTGCCACCATAGGGGGTCGGAGCGCACAGAGCCGGGGGCTGGAGGAGAGAAGAGAAGGATTCTCCGGCTTCGCGTTTCTCTCCCGAATGTGCAATGGCGTTTGGCCAAAGCTCAGCCCTGCTCTGCTGCACCTCTTGCTACTCCAGCCCTGGGGCCCCCAGCACACCCCTTCTGCCAGTCCAATCCTGCAGAGCCCCCACGCAGCCGGCTGGGCAGACCCACTCTGGGACCCCTCCCCACAAAAGAGGGCCAGCTGTCATGCAATAGAAACTAAGAGACGGGGGAGCAGCCGCAGCCAGGCTACCTGGAACCAGGCCTGCCCCGGCGAAAAATCAAAGCGCTGAGGCCCAGAATCCAGCAGGACAACGGAGTTTAAGAGCTTCCAGCGATTTGGCACCTAGAAAAGGACTTAATCCAGCCCCTGTGAAACTGACCCGATAGGGCGCCCAGAGATAAACTGCAACCTATCGAGACCGGATTCCTCCCCCGCAGCCAGCATTACATCACCCCCGGCAGGCACATGCACCCCTGTGCCATTGTTCGCAGCCAACCTCACTGCCAAAGAATGCGACAGGCTCCCGCAGGGGGCTGGGAAATACCTTGGGTACAAGAGAGCTCCCTCCAGTCCACAGCTGACTGGCTGCTTGTCTGGAGGCCTTCCAGCCAGTCACAGAGCACAGGGCAGTCCCGGTGCTGGGCGGGCAGCCTGAGGCAGGGCCCCCCTGGATCAGCTGAGAGAGCTCCCAGTCCCCAGAGCATTAAGCAGGCTGGATACTCCCCCCACCCCAAACCCACTCACAGGCCTTGGGCCTGTGGGTCAGGTGAAGCAGGCAGGAGTCACACAGCTGGGAACTCCTGGACAGATTCCCTCTGGGGTCAAGTCACAGCTTCTCTGCCTGAGTTTGCCCAGGACCAGCTACAAAGAGAAGGATGCTAGGGACGGGAAGGGTTAACCGGTGCAGTGGGCCCTTCCAGGCCGCAGCAGCCCCCCATGGGGCAGGCAGAAGCAGCCCTGCTGGACCCACCACAGAATCACAGTTCACTGGTTAAAAGAGGATGTTAACTTTTTAAACAGGCTTTTACATCCCTAGAGGATATGGTACAGCAGGGGCGGGGAACCTTTTTTAGGTTGGGGGCCACTGACCCACAGGGAAAAAAAAATCAGTCGGGGGCTGCACACAAGTGAAAAGCAAAAACCCCTCAAACTCCTCACTGACGTGGCTCCTGACTGAGGAGAAAGACACTCCCCACATTCCCCTCACGCACCAGAGCCAAGGGGGGGCCGGCCTAGTAAATTGTGGGTGCTCCAGCCACATGGGGGGGGCTGGAGTGCCGGCGCTAGCTCCCCAATGCTGGGCGGGGGGAACCATGAGCCTCGGGGACCAGATTCAGGCAAGCCAGGGGCTGCAGCTGGCCCCTGGGCCTGAGGTTCCCCACTACTGTGGTACAGCTTTGTCCAGCCAAGCCTCGGGGATCTGAGGATAGCGTGCTCATATCCACCATGCCAGCCCTCAAACATCCACTCCATTGAAATGTCTCTCCCTTAACACACACTGTATTTTTTCATTGCCTTTAGAATAATTGCCAGGCACGTGCCAGAGCTGCGTGGCTTGCAGGTGTGCCGCGGGGGCTGGCTGGTTTCCCTTGGACAGTACAGGAGCCCCTGTGAGTTCGGAGCGGCCAGGGAACGGAGGCTGTCTGTAGCTCTGAAATAAGACACTAGGGTGGCGCGCTCAGAGAAGTTTGCAACTGAAAACAGACTCACTGCCGCTTTGAAACAACCCAATGCAGGACAAACATGCTGCTTGCCCCTTCATTTGTTGTGGGTTCAGGACAGGTGTAATGTTACGTGTAATTTGCTTTTGGGGTGTGGGGGGTGTCTCTGCTGCTGCACGTCTAGGCCCAAATGAGGCACGCAATTGACCAGCCAGGCCTTCCCACGGCAATTCGCAAAGACTTGCATTTACGCGCAGTGCTTGTTCCTGCCTGGAGACAGCTCCAGCTAGCAAGAGAGAGAGGGGGAGGGAGGATAAAAAGGTACCAGCTTAGGGGAGGGCGCTAACTGCGGGTGGTTGCTGTAGGCACCATTAATGGAAGAGGCAGCGTTGCTTTCCAAGTTGCTAGGAAGAGACACCAGGCAGCTGGAGCGCTTGCTGGGCAGTAGATACTCCTCCCAGACAAGGTCCCCACCTATACGAGTGATGTCCCACCGTCCCTACCCCAGTCGTGGGACCCAAGACTTTGTGCTACGTCACACAATGGCCAACGCTTTGGGACAGTCTAATGTCTAGAGGAGTAACGTGGGGAAACTGAGGCATGGAGCTTTAGTGCTTCAAAAATGCACTAGCCCCCTTGTAGCCATGCCCTCCGACTCCCAGCCCTGAACGACCAGGCCACACCACCTCTCCTAGCTCCCATGGCTGGAGCAGCATCAAGAGAGAGTCACTGTCAGAAGAGGTGCAGGTGTTCCCCTCAACAGCAAAGTTGGGGTTGGGGGGGAGGGTCTGTCCTCCCACAAGGAAGGAAGGATGTTAGCTTCAAAGTGAGCTTCCCACGTGGGAGGCCAGTCTGGGCTTGCACCCTTCCTGGACTGACGGAAGGATAAAACAGCGGCTAGACTCTAGCCCCAGGTGGCTCTCCGGCTCCATCTCTGGGGTTTGGATCAAACGCTCACATGAGGCTCAGACACAGAACTGCAGTAAAAACTGACACCACTTGGAAGTGGGAAAGGGGGGGAACATCTCATTAGACCAAGTAGGAACTGGGCAGGAAGCCAACAGGAGGTACCAGAAGCGGCTCTCCTGCTGGTAGGATGCATTTCTGTAAGCATCCCACTGGAGCATGCGCATGCACACCGCTCTTGGGCTCGCAAGAGCAGCGTTCATCCAGCCATTTCATCTCCGAGTCCTCTTCCCTGGCTTCTAGGCAAGACTCCCCCCAACCCGCCGCCCATGTGCTCTGCCGTCACCCCATCTCCATTCACCCAGGTGCCACCACCTGGGTTTCTGAGCTAGGGATGTAGAATCCCGATTCATCAGTTAACTGGTTAAACATGAACTAACCTAACGTTGAACCGGATAACCGGCTAAGCGGGATCCCGGGTGGGGGATTGCTCCAGCCCTGCTTTAGCAGGCCCCAGGGCTCCCATTCCCAGCCCCATGCAGGGCTGGCTGCTGGCCCCAGAGCAGCCCTTCACCTGCAGCAGGCCACGGGCAGGGGGCTGCACCCGGGGAACTCGTTACCTGGTTATCCGTTCACATCCCTCTTCTGAGCCCTTCTCCCCCAGACGGCTGCAGTGGCAGACACCCACCCCTCCAGCTGTCATGCAAGCCCCTCATCTCACCACTTCTGGGATTCTCTTCCCATATCCATAGCTCAACACATCTAGCCTCCTGAAGAGGTTGCGGGATGGACCAGCAGCTGCAGTGGTAAGGCTGCTCCTTTAAGGATCAGCACTCCAAGACCTGGAGCCTTCTCCCAAGCTATAGAAGAGCAGCAGGCTATATGCCTCCCCCCACCCCCGTAATGCAATCAGGGCAGGTAAAGCCTCCTTAAAAGCATGCGTTTCTTGGTCCTGCCTAGCCCTGGCCAGAGTCATTTTAACAAGGCAGAGAGGCCAGCTTTTCAGAGTCCTTCCCTGCAAAGCTCCATTCTAGTTCCTTTCCACGCTGCTGTGGGATCAGCTAGTTCCCTACCTAGAATTTTAAACCCTGGGGCTGTGTCTAGACAGGCCAGTTTTTCCGGAAAATCAGCCACTTTTCTGGAAAAACTTGCCAGCTGTCTACACTGGCCTCTTGAATTTCCGCAAAAGCACTGATGAGCTCATGTAAGATTGTCAGTGTTCTTGCGGAAATACTATGCTGCTCCCGTTCGGGCAAAAGTCTTTTTGCACAAAACTTTTGTGCAAAAGGGCCAGTATAGACAGCCCAGATTTGTTTTCCGCAAAAAAGCCCCGATTGCGAAAATAGTGATCGGGGCTTTTTTGCAGAAAAGCGCATCTAGATTGGCACGGACGCTTTTCCGCAAAAAGTGCTTTTCCGGAAAAGCGTCCGTGCCAATCTAGACGCTCTTTTCCGAAAATGCTTTTAACGGAAAAACTTTTCCGTTAAAAGTATTTGTGGAAAATCGTGCCAGTCTAGACGTAGCCTGGGTGTTTCCAGGGCCTTTAGTCAGACAAGCCAGCAGGAAAACACAAACTTGTCTGATTGGTGAGTAATTTCTCAAGGTATCATTGGGGTGTGGTGAGAGGAGGAGGGGACAGAAAGAAGAGGCTGCAGGGGCAGGTAGATCTGACAAGACACAAACACACCTGATCTGCAGGGTCCAAGTAAGTTTTACTCCAGGCTGGCAACTCCAGGACAGCTGATCAGAGCATTCTAAGAGAGGAAATTCAGGGAAGGATGCTACAGATCCCTTCGCTCAAAGGCACAAGAGAGTTTCAGCTTCCTGCATCCTGACCTGCAGCCAGAGATGCTAAGCGTGACCTGCTGGATAGACCCCTTCCTGGTTCACCCAATGACTATGCAGCATGGCAGTGCCCATGAGCTAGAAACCCCTCGGAGCTGCCCAGAGGGGCACTTTACAGTCTCACCACCTTCAGGGGCAGGAGAACAACAAAAAACTACACACAAGTCTGCTACTCAAGTTAAAAACTCCTGCTCCCCCCCCCCCCCCCAATCTAATCTTTACATTGAAAGCGGGAAATCCCATTTGGCAGCAGGGCTGTGCTCCAACCTGGAGCCAACTCCCCTAAGCAGCACTAGACAATGAGGCTCTTTCTTTTGGAAGGGGGCGGGGGATCTTTGAGCCCACACCCACTAGAATTAAATGGCCTGACTCAAGATCCTGAGGCAGCTAGGAGAATTCAGCCCGGCCTCCCGCATAACACAGGACATGCCCATCTCCCCCGCACGGATCTCCCCCAGCTGTTCTCACCACATTCTATCAGCCACTGCACATTCAAAGTGAACATCCTCCTCTCGCATGAGAGAAGATCCCCCCTCCCCACCCATCGGAGCCCAACTTCCCCACCCAGCACCTTCCAAAGCCAGCGGATGGAGCAAGCTGGCTCTAGGGAGAGCCACTCAAGAGCCATGCAGCAGCGAGTCCCCGCAGCACAAAGCCCAAGCTGTGCCACAACCAACCCCGAACAAAGCCTGAGAACCTGAATGATATGGTGACCATATTTTCTGAACCAAAATTAGGGACACAATAGCCACACCCCCTGACCTCTGTTAACCACGCCTCTGAGCCCACTAGCCACACCCCTGACTCCCATTAGCCATGCCCCTGACCCCAATTAGCCATGCCTCTGCAGGTAACACTCTCAGGGTCAAGATGAACACATGACCAGAAGTAAAAGCTGTCATGTGACCCCCTCTAAGACCTTTTCCCACCATCCTCCTACCAATAGGGATGAGTTTGGCCCCCACCAACCCCCCCGCTCATGAAACTATCCTGCAATTGCATTAACCCAATTTATGTCACATTAACGTGGGGCAGGGGGAGAGAGAGAGAAGGCTGGGGGAAGTGTTCTCTCTATGGCTACGTCTAGACTGGCATGATTTTCCGGAAATGCTTTTAACGGAAAAGTTTTCCATTAAAAGCATTTTCGGAACAGAGCGTCTAGATTGACACGGACGCTTTTCCGCAAAAACACTTTTTGCGGAAAAGCATCCGTGCCAATCTAGACGTGCTTTTCCACAAAAAAGCCCCGATCACCATTTTCGCGATCGGGGCTTTTTTGCGGAAAACACATCTGAGCTGTCTACACTGGCCCTTTTGCACAAAACTTTTGCGCAAAAGGACTTTTGCCCGAACGGGAGCAGCATAGTATTTCCGCAAGAACACTGACAATCTTACATGAGCTCGTCAGTGCTTTTGCGGAAATTCAAGCGGCCAGTGTAGACAGCTGGCAAGTTTTTCCGGAAAAGCGGCTGATTTTCCAGAAAAACTGGCCAGTCTAGACACAGCCTAAGAGTTTCCTCCCATGAGCGGAATGAATTTTGTGTTGTGCACCAGAACTGAGTTCATGTGGCTTGTTTGGATGTGCCACTGTGGCACCAGAGTTATTAATAAATATCTTATAAACCCCTATCTTTTCCCTCTGCTGCCATGTCTTCTCCCCTTACTCCATCAGCTCTCCTGGTGCCTGCTGCCCCCACACCCCTCACCCTCCTCTGCTGTCCTGACTCCTGATCTTCTCACTGCCCTCAGGCCCCGTGGGACCTGCCCCCCTGCACCAGCCCTTCTCTCCCCCGTGCCCACTCCTCCAGTATCCCCATTCTGATCATGTGAGCTACTCCTCCTCATCCCCTCTCCTAACACCTCCCTCTACACCCCTGCCCTGCCTCTCTCCTCTGGTGCTGGTCCCTCCCCTGCAGGTGTCTGTCCTTCTGCTTCACCCCCAGAATCCCCTGGCACCTGCACCTTCCCTTACACCTGCACCCTCCTGGTGCCTCCTCCTTCCCTCACTGCCCCTGCCCCCTTTTTCCTTGATGCCCATCTCTTCACCACCCTCTGCCCCAGTTCCCCTCATGCCCCTCTGAGCCCTCACACGTGACTTGCTCCATCCCCACCCTTCTTATGCCCACCCCTCCTTTCAACCCTTCTCCCAGCACCGCCCCCTCTTGCCCCCAATGCCCCTCCCCTCTCCTCTAACAGCATCACCCTGTCCCATCCACCCTCCCACCCCCAATGACACCTCCCCTCCCTCCTTCTCCCCTTTTCCTCATTGTCTTCACTTGGCCCCCTGGCATTTGTCTCTCCTCCACCCTTTCCCTTAGTCCCTTCCTCCCTCCCCACAGCACAAGCCCCTTCCTCTCCCACCTCCCTTCCCCCTAGTTTTCCCCCTGACCCTCCCCCACCTTCTGCCTTCCAGTTTGTGGGGCTGGAGTCTGTGGTCAGGCCCCAGAAGTCCCCGCTGACCCAGCCCCAGCTGCTTCTGGGGCAGGACCACTTGCTGGGCCTGGAGCTGGGCTGCCTGCGGTGCTAATTTTATTGTAATCTCCACACCAGTTTTGGCTCACATTAGCAGAAGTACAGGGGGGAGGCCCCACCCCCCAGACCCCGCTTGTGGAGCGCGGTTGCACGAGTGGGTCCATGCACTGTCACTTCCCCAGCAGAGTGGGAAGGGGCAGGGGGAGAAAGGGCCATGCACAGAGCGCACCAGCAGAACCCGAACATACCCCGCTCTGCAGCGTTCCAGCCGGGCTCTGCGCAGTCTCTGCCAGGACTCCAGCAGTGGCTCCCAGGACGGGTTTGCCGGGTTTATCCCCCTCCCTCTCCAGCGGCCGCCTGTGGATGGAGGAGGCCAGGCTGGCGGCTGTGCATGAGAGGGAAGGGCCACGGGGGGGGGGGGGGGGGGGCGGGGGAGGGGAGGGCGGAAAACGTGCCGGACAGTAGCACATGCTGCAGGGGAGCTTGGCACTCCAGACACTGTGCGCCACCAGCAGCGGCCCTGGGTGCCCGTGCAAAGCAGCAAGGGAGCTGCTTACGTGCTGGGTGGAGGCGGGGTGTTGCTGCTGTGCTGCGCTAGCGCTGTGTGTCTGCCAGGGTGTCCCGGGGGGGGGAGAAGGGGAATGGCGGTGCCGTTTGTAGCCGGATCCCAACAGGTTTTCTGGGACATCTGCCACCTTCATCGGGACACCGGGACAGAACTCTTAAATCCGGGACTGTCCCGGAAAAAAGGGACGTATGGTCACCATACTGAATGAGTAACTGTACTTGCTGCAATCAAAGCTCCTTTTCCTTTTGGCAACTAGCAGAACATCCCAGCATCCATAATGTGAGAGCTGGCTAATGTCCTGGGTGAAAAGGGTGTCCATGAGGAGGCTTGCAGGAGAGGGAGGGGCACCGTCAGGTCAGGGCAAGGATTGGATCAATTTAGCCCCCTTGAGCAGGTTCTGTGAAGCGCCCCCTGTGCTGGACGGGAGAGCTTGCAGGCAATTCAGCACCTCCGGCTGTTACATCCCACTCCTAGTCACATCGTCCTTAATGCCAATAAAACGAGGAGGTGAGGCTTCCGCAAGAGTCACCGCACTGAGAAGAGGCACCACAGCAGAGCCCATCTTGGTCACCGGAACAGGCTTCCAGGCTGCAAGGTTCCTACTTCCTGACGTGCCTGCAGCAACCCGTGGGCCCTACTTGGCAATCCAGGCTCCCGGCCTGATAGAAAGACCCCCCGGCTCAATTCTCCTGCCGCCTGCGGGCAGCCAGACAGGTTTGAAACGGGGGTTTCAGTCCTGCTCCTTCTCCCCTCATACACAGGCATCCGTCTCGCCCCTCCACCCTCCCGCCAAGGCAGAGCTGCAGCAAAACGCTCTTGCACCTGCGGGGATCCCACCTACTGGGAGGTTAGGCAGAGAGTGGCAAGCAGGCAGTCCCAGCGCTGCCCCAGTGGGCAGGGATGGTGCACAAAGCTGCCACAACCCCCTTCCGCCCAACCGGGACTGCTAGCAGCCAAGCTCCCAGGACTGTCTTTAATCCACCCAGCTGGCGGCACCATCCCCAGCTTCTCCCGGCCCATCAGTCCCAAGAGCGTCACCTTTGTGCGGTCCAAGGCATCGCAGGAACAGCGCCCCTCCCTCTCCTAGTGCAGCCTCCTCCCAGGCCTGGCGCCCCTCCCTCTCCTAGTGCAGCCTCCTCCCAGGCCTGGCGCCCCTCCCTCTCCTAGTGCAGCCTCCTCCCAGGCCTGGCGCCCCTCCCTCTCCTAGTGCAGCCTCCTCCCAGGCCTGGCGCCCCTCCTCCTCCTAGTGCAGCCTCCTCCCAGGCCTGGCGCCCCTCCTCCTCCTAGTGCAGCCTCCTCCCAGGCCTGGCGCCCCTCCTCCTCCTAGTGCAGCCTCCTCCCAGGCCTGGCGCCCCTCCCTCTCCTAGTGCAGCCTCCTCCCAGGCCTGGCGCCCCTCCTCCTCCTAGTGCAGCCTCCTCCCAGGCCTGGCGCCCCTCCTCCTCCTAGTGCAGCCTCCTCCCAGGCCTGGCGCCCCTCCCTCTCCTAGTGCAGCCTCCTCCCAGGCCTGGCGCCCCTCCTTCTCCTACTGCAGCCTCCTCCCAGGGCTGGCTGCTCCATAGAGATAGAGCTGCACGCCCCATTTATCATCACAACGTACCTGCCCGTGCTATGACTGGAATGCAGCGCTGGCTGCCGGCCCAGACGGCTGCCCTTTAGTACAGAAGGAGGTTAAGATTTATAATCCAGAAAGGTGCACGGGGAGTAGAGAGGGGGCAGTGAGTGTAAATGGCAGGCAGTACCCAGTCCAGGAGCCTGGAGAGAGATTTCTTTTGGAGGGGCAGGAGGAAGAAGACCGACTTCATGAGGCAGCCTATTCTTTGGCTGTTTAGACACCCCCCCATTTTTACCCCCCATACCTCTCGCCCTTGTGTGGGGGAGGACAGGGGCATGCTGGTAACACTTTCCTGTAGTCTCCTGGCAAGGAGCATATTTTCTTCCCCAGTTCTTTGACTCCAAGTCGGCCATCTTCATATTGTGGGATGGGCAGCCCATGTCTCTCTCGGTTGTGCCACTGTGCCTAGACCGTGACAACATGCGTGCATGTGTCAGAGCAATAGCTGTACCCCTCTACGAGCAGGCCTATGCTTAAAATGCTGCCCCGGCACAGCTGCTCCAGAGAAAACAGTGCTACACCACTCCATGTAGTTAATCCACCTCCTCAAAAAGGGGGAGCTATGTAGGTGCGAGAAGCCCTCCCACCAACATAGTGTGGTCTATATCCACGAGGAGGTTAGCATAATCGCCCGGCTCCAGGATGTGGATTTTTCACACCCCGAGCAATACCGTTATACCAATATAAACATATATGGTAGACCAGTCCTTATCTCTGCCCGTGCCTTCAGGGGTGGAGTACAGCTCATCTTAAGAAAGGGTGAGTTAGGTAGTAAGATACCCCTGTGGCGTTTTTCAGCAAGCCAATGCTTTGGGAGTTCCCTTTCTATTTCTCACACGGATGCCCCTGTACTGCTGCTGCCAAATTGGCCTGGGGTTAAAGCCAGGAATGAGAGGATTCCTGGAGCGCATCCCCTTGCTGCCACCAATTCACTGTGTGACCCTGAGTGGAAGGTGATCAGATGCCTAACTTGAGACACTTCAGGAACCAACATAGCCCACGTCGTGCAAGAACTGGGTCCCAGTGATGTCAATACAGCTGCAAAAGGCTCAAAGAAAAAAAAGTGCGTACTCACACACAGGCAGCTCCAAGGTGTCTAACTGGACAGTCAAAACTTGAGGCCCAAGTTCCGCCTCAAACTGAGATTTTTCCCTCTTCCTGAACCAGCGATAATACTCCCCTTACATAGGGGTTGGGAGCAGTGTTCCCTGTAAGCAGCTGCTTGGGAGAGATTCCAGTGCCAGCCAGCTGATTAGCAGACTGCCCACAGCTAAGTTTTGTGTTTACTGTCTTGGTGCAAAAAACAAAAAATATTCTGCACATGGATGGAAAAGATTAGAGGGAACATTGTTTAGGAGCCGGGTTTGTGTGTCACTCCAAGCAAGATAACTGAACATTATGGTTCCAGTTAGTACTTTGATTTTCTAATCCTTAACCAGTGCTGCCCACTGTTTCTTTTGCCTGATTTACATGGTTAGTTTCTTATTTTGGGAAGAGGCAGTCTGTGTAGGGAGTAAATCACTTCGGGTATTTCTTGGCCATTTTATGCAACTTCTGCTTTGAAAATGTAGGACAGCCGGGACTCTTCAAGCGCATGTTAAATAATATGCTAATCAGCTGTCTGGAATGAGATTCGGTTAGGCGGAGTTTTATTGTAACCCACAAAAATGCTGTAAATATAAATGGGATCTGAGCAATGCAGGCAGGGCAAAAGACCTGGGAGAAATTAGAAGCCAGGTTCCAGGCTGCTTAAACATCCAGAAAATTGAGTTCAATATTGTTTAAAATGGGAACACAAGTCTCCTCTCTGACTGACATCGCATTAGCAATACCAAAATACCAGTTCTAAGAGCGCCTGCGGGACAGCAAGCTAATTACAGTGGCACTTAGAAATCCCAACTGGGCACAATGGCACTGGATACTGTATGCAACACACAGTAAGACAGTCAATGCCCTGGAAAGCTCAGTTTAAATGGATAAGACAAGCAGAGCTCGGGGGAAGGGATGCACCACAGAGCAACAAGCAGCCTGATCAGTGAAACTGTCAGGAAGTAAAAATACAGGACTATGTAGCACTTTAAAGACTAACAAGATGGTTTATTAGATGATGAGCTTTCGTGGGCCAGACCCACTTCCTCAGATCAAATAGTGGAAGAAAATAGTTACAATTTTCTAACTATTGTAACTATTTTCTTCCACTATTTGATCTGAGGAAGTGGGTCTGGCCCACGAAAGCTCATCACCTAATAAACCATCTTGTTAGTCTTTAAAGTGCTACATTGTCCTGCATTTTGCTTCAGCTACACCAGACTAACACGGCTACACATTTCTATTACTGTCAGCAAGTAAGTTAGAGGAACCTTGGAACTAACCTGAAGAAGAGAGTGTTGGTTTCTAGATCAGGTAGCTTGCGTCCTGAAGCTTTGCAGAAGCAGCAATCAGAGGATAAACCACCCACTGTTGGTTTACCCAGAGAGTCCCAGTTAAGTGGCAATGCAGAGAGGCAAAGCCAAAGCAAGATGCAAACAGCTTCGCAGTCCCTGCCTCAGCCACAGGCACTTGCCAGCAAGGACGCTCAGAAAGGTCAGGGTTTTAAACGCAAAACTGCGCTGTTTGTTTTGTTAGTTGATTTAATTGGCTTATCTCGCGGTGTGGAGCGAAACACAGCACCCCACCACCCCATGCCCTCGTTCAAGTCATAGATTTTATGATGGTCTCGTCTGACCTGCGTAAGCCAGGCAGCGTGCCTTGGGACCGCTATATATTCTCCATTGCCAGGGGCCCTATGGCTCACTGAGCTTCTGTGTGTGGTCCAAGAGACATTTCGTTTACCATTGGCCACAATTCAGTTTGTTTCCATCCACGTGGGTGTTTTTTTTTTAGTATTATTATCGTGACATACACATAAAGCCAGGGCCTGTGAAGGGAGGAGAGTGCTGATTGCACACAGCACTGACCACGAGAGCCATGCACTCCCTCTGAACCGTAGCAGCACTTTGATTGGATGCAGCAGCACCCCCTGCAACTTCTAGGCACGCAAGTGTAATTAACTAAACCACCCTCTCCCAGGAGCCCAGCCTGGCTACGACCCACTGAGACTAGGGAGGCCACTCATGCAGCCCCCTTGCTAGCCTGGGTTGCCCAGCAAGGATTTAGGGTCCAGTGCAGTAAGAGCCTAGAGAGGAAGGTGCAGCAGGTAAGTGCAGTAGATCCGCTGAGTTACAAACTCCTCAGGAATGGAGGCTGCTCCTAACTGTGCAGCATTCATCCATCTGAACAAAACATCGTGGGGGTTCGTTAATCAGTGTACAACTGAATATTGACTCAATACAGCTTCAAAACTGCACCCAGAAGAAAAACGCTGCGTACATGAAACCAGCACAGAACCCGTGACCTCACCTTGTCTACTTTTTAAAAACATCTTTCCTGGGGGTTTTTTTTTTTGGTGGTGGTGGTAACACTACTAGTGTGCACAGTACAGTACTGTGTTTGCTTCTGCTGTTGTGTGTCTCTGCTGCTGCCGGATTGGATATTTCTAGTTCCCAATGAGGTGTGAGGTTGACCAGTCAGTTCCTGTCTCTGGGGTGTGTAGTCCTACTGTAAAATGTACTTATTTACAATAAGGAGAAAACCAGCACATCTATTCCCAGCCCTCTGTAGACCAGATTTGAAGTCACCTCACTTCAGACAGAGATTTATTGATAAGGTGCAGCTAGCCTGAAGCCTCCTAGTCGAGTCTGCTTTATGGCCATAATTAGCAGCTTGGTCTTACCCTAATCGCTTTGCTATTGGTTATTTAGCCCACTTACACCTTCCTGGGGCTCTAAGTGCTTTGTGGAGAACCCAGGGTTTACCCCGGAGGAATGGACTCTGGAGAGCAGCAGTGGGAAGTTAAGGGAAAAGGGGAAACACCTGACAGCCTCCTAGGTTCAAAGTGTCGAGCCACCGCAAAGACCATCTGCGATGGAGAGGGGCCGCAGCACCTCATGTTCTAACCAGAGGCTGCAGGGGGGGTTGGATTCTATTTCTGCCTCGTTGCCTTCCTCACCTCATAGCAGCAGGGATTTTCCACTCTCCACAGCATGGCTGACTGAAGATTTAAAGGCAAGGAAAAGATCTGCTAGAGACACTTGCACTCAGGGTGCACAGGTGATGCACGTTCCTTCACTTCCCACGTGCTCTGCTCCCAGCTGCCTCAGGGAGACAGAGGAAGGGGCTGACGAAGCATTAGGGCACTGAGGCGAGAGAACTCCCCATTGAAAGCTGTTCCATTGCCCTGGGAGTCTTGGCCAGTCTGCCTGCCTAACACGTACCTAGGAGCTGGCTCAGCCAGGGAAGAGACATGCAGGCCCCCAGGCATGTGAGCAAGCTGATGGAGGACAAGGCAAAAGGTTTAGACAGCAAGACACAGTATCTCCCACTGCCATACAGCAATGCAGCAGCGTGAAAGGGTGGGCACCCCTGCCCCAGCCAGCCCACACTCCCAGCCCCAGCTGCCA